>NC_056524.1:231599869-231671508 GCF_019175285.1 Sceloporus undulatus | reverse complement strand
ATGGGGAGTATATGGAGAGCATCTTTCCTTGTATATTTTCCATGCCTTCAACAAAATCTATTAAAGTCTTCATTTGCTTTTTTTTTTTTTTTTTGTTAAACCAAATATAAGCATTCATTTCTGAAGCATTTCTGAGGTGTTGTGAATCAGAATCCTGACAAATGATGTCCACAGTGTGTTCCTAGTCTCAGATTGCCTTGAGAATAGGTAGCTGGAGAGACCTCTTGGGATCGTACCACAACCATTTGTCCCACAACACCCTATACATGGGAATGTTCATTTCTTGCTCTTTTAAAAATTTCAGTTCCAATAGCAGAGCTCCAGAATTGTGTGAAAATGTGAAAATAAATAAAATTTAAAAATTTAAAACCTGAAAGACATGTTGGTAATGGCACAGGACAGGGAAGCAGGGTTAATGGGAGTCAGGAAGAGAATGTGATGGCAGTAGCAGACTCAGTTGCATGACTGCAAAGATCTGCAGTAATAGCTATTATACAAACAGGTATCATTCCTTTTTCAGTGAAAAGTGTGATTGCGGCAAGAATGAGGCTCATGCAGATGTCCTAGAGAGAAGTTCTCAATAATTTAATGTGGGGATGCATGTGATCTGTTTTCCACCTTCCAAAACCTGCACCAACACTTTCTTGTAAGTTGTTCCACAAGATGTGCTGAGGGGCAGGTGAGGTTTTGCTGTAGCTGGGTCAGAAGAATCCCACACAGAGAACTGTAGACAACTATTCTGCATGCAACCACTTTGTGTGCTTGCTGTCACTGGAGTATATTACACGGGGCTTTTTGGAGCTCAGATCCGGGATGACTCCTGGTTCACCTATGCGAATTCACATCGTAACGTGAATGCTTTATCACACCTGGTTGCCCTTTTGTTGCCCTTCCGAATCGAGGGGGAATCAAATCCAAGGCAAGTCACGTGATGCGGATTCATACAAAGTGGAGTGAGTGCAAATTGTATTACCACACCAGTGCATACCATGCGGATTCAACGATTCTAATTGGGACCCTTGCGCATGCTCAGTGGGGCTCTGGATGCTGTCCTCCTTCCCTGCCCCCTCCTTAGCTGTCATTCTTCATTGGACTGAAGGAGAAGTCAGGAGATGGTGGGATAGGTCACAGGGGGTCACTGGAGCCAGGATTCGGATGCAGGAGAAGGCAGAGGATGATGGGACAGGCTCCCTATCTGTCTGTCTGTCTGTCTTTCTGTCTAATTCTATCTATATGCCTTTCTTTTTGTTGTTGTGTGTCTTCAAGTGATTTCCAAATTATGACAACCATATGGCAACACCATCACTAGCTTTTCTTGCCAATATTTGTTCAGAGAGTGGTTGCATTTGATTTCCTCTGAGGCTGAGTGTGACTTGCCCAAGGTCACCCAGTGGGTTTTCTTGGCCAAACAGGGATTCAAATCCCAGTCTCAAGAGGCTGCTGTGTAGTCCAACACTGAAGCTTCATTCAGTTTCACTTTAAGCTTGTGTGCTTAGCATGAGCCTCAATTCAAATTCAACTGCTCTTATTAGGAGAGAAAAGCAGTCTTCTATACAAATGCATGCATGCCCAGAGTACTATTAACAGCAGCAAGGCCATCTGTCATAAGAAAGCAACAGGAAGAATATTTGTCTTTGTAGTAAGAGAATCTGGTTTTTGTAATGTTTACTCACAAGTAACAGGAGATGTGGTTTGGTTTACTTTAGAGTAAATGGGACTATTAATTACATACCCTTCCAATTAGAACAGCCCTAAGGGAACTAAAAGGGGAAGGGGGGGTTGCATTGTAAAATAAACACAATGGGACTTATCTGCCAAATGTGGATAAGATTTCATTTTCTCTGCATGCACTCCAGAGAGCCAAAGGCAAAGGGTAACATACTGATCAGTGATAAGACAAACTTTAAACCAAACAGATCTTGTTGTTTTTCTGGAAGCAGAATTAATAGCAGCACTCCTCCCCTTTTAAGAGCCTGTCTGAATTGTTGTTTACGTAAAGTACGTAACCCTGCGAATCAAATTCTCACATCCCTTCACTTCATTTGCAAATTATGTGAAATTAAAATTCTCACACCTTGGTCGAGAAGCTCCCAAGTTTAACAGCTCATTAAAAACTTTATTGAAGCACTGAGAAATCAATTTCTTGTATGTTTAATGAACAGTGACAAGACTTCATCAAATCCCTAGTAGAAAGAATAAAGGTTGTGGCCCTGATCACCTGAATCCCCTTCCAACTCTGTTGATTCTAAATCTTAACTTTCATTGCATGAGTAAATCTTGACCTGCCACTTTAAAATGAGGCCTGAACATGAGAAAACCAGAATCAGGAGTCAGTCTGAATTAGATTAAGGGGTACTCTTATTATTCTATGTGCTTGATTTTTCAGGGTAGAGAAAGGAAACATTAAATGAACGTATTGATACTCTTCAATGTATGTCACTGAGGGGTTATTTTAAAACAAAAGCTAAGACCACTAGATCAATAAAATCTCCTCTATTGTAAAGATTTTCATTATCATCATCCTCAGATTCAGCCATGTGCTAAAGTGCACTCTGAGCAAGATTAGACAGCGTAATTCTGTAAAAAAGCAGAGTATACATATGGATCTATCCTGTTCACAGAATGAATGGGAATCCATTTATTGCATGAAATCTCTGTGTGTATATTAGACTCCCCCTCCCCCACCATGCCTCCTTATAAAATATATATTCCATATCTTTCCTTAAAGGCTGCATCTCATTTACAAGTGTTTAAAATGGTGAACTAGAACTGTTTGCCTCCACTTGTCCCTGGTCTTTGTATTGTGGGTCTTGGTGTTTGTTTGTTTTTTGAATGAAGCACCTTCAGCAACTTTGCCAAAGGTTTTCAGACTTGTACAACTTGCTGTACTTTCCCATCGAGTTGAGTTAGCCAAAAAAAGTTGAGTTTTCTCTTGGAAAACAATTTAAAAGATACAATTAAAAATAACTGTGAGGGATGTTGAGAGTTCCAGTTACACAACATCTGGTGGTCTGCACCAGTCTATTCCAGTCTTAAACATTCAGTTTAATGTGAAGTTGAAGGCTTTCACAGACAGCATCTATAGTTTTTTGTGGGGTTTTGGGCTCTGTGGCCATGTTTTGGAAGAGTTTATTCCTGATTTTTTTTTTGCCAGTATCTGTGGCTGGCATCTTCAGAGAATGCTGGTATGGAAGTGACTGGGATATACATACTGTGTGACCCTTGGTTCAGAGGATGCGATTTACAGAAAATCCAAATGAAAAACAATCAGGGTCGGGGGGGGGGGGGGGTCCCAGCAGACAATGGATCACTAATTAAATAGACACAATCCTCCTTGCATATCCTCCCACCCTGAGGCCTTGCCATTCGACAACAGATCAAAAGATAGATTAACATGTAAATCACTTCCTCTCAGCCAAGCCACAGTATATATACCCCACTCACTTCTATGCCAGCATTCTCTGAAGATGCCAGCCACAGAAGCTGGTGAAACGTCAGAAATAAACTTTTGCAGAACACAGCCACATAGCCTGAAAAACCCACAAAAAACTATTCAGTTTAACGTTGCATGGATCTGTGTCTTTACCCTTGTGTTTATTCTTGCACAGGTGCTTATTCCAGAGTGGACATACTTGGTAGGAAATTGAGCCACTCTTGGTAAGAAAATGTGCAAGATAAGCCATAAACCTGGTCCCACCCACTTTGTTTTCCTCTGTCCCATAGGCCTATCCCATTCACAACTGAAATATAGGTCCCCAGATCCTTTCCCAAACTTGAATTTGGCTATCTTTTGCCGATCCAGTATTAGTGAGGTTCATAGAGAAGCCATAGCCAGAATGGCTAAAAGTTGTATTTAAAACAGATGATAGAAGCTATTTCACACAAGATATAATTATATTACGACATTTGCTCTGTTGGTTTAGATGCATGTTAGAGGATTAGACAGATTCATGAAGGATAAACATGTTGGCTCTGATGCCACTTAATGCCAATTGATGGGGAACAGCAGCACTAAAGGGCTTTTTCAAGATCTGTTGTTAGACTTCCCAGAAGCAGCTAACTAGCCACTTTGGGAAATGTGATACTGGATTAGAGTGACTTTTTGCTCTGATCCAACAGGGCTTTTTTTATGCAAAACAGCAAAACAGAAAGAAAGGAGGATAGCAGATAAATCTGTCTCACCAGCTTCCTCCAACATTTTTTTTTTTTTTTTAAATGCATTGGTCTATAAGTTTGGCCAACCAAAATGGAAATCACAAGAAAAATGGAGGCTAGTAAAATGTTGGGTGCGTTTTGGAAGATATCGTTGAATGGTCTCTAAAAGGTTCAGAATGATTTGCTTACTTATGAAAGGCTTGCCTAATCTGGTAATTTGATTCCCCATTTGCATATGGTTAGTTCTGAACACAAGGTTTGCTGAAACCAGTTAAATTCATAATTTTTCGTGGCTATGAGGCCGTGTTTTAGAACTCCTTTTTGTGGTGTAGGAACCTATTCTTGTTCTTTCCATTTTATTTCTGCCTCTGGTACCAAATTTTCCTATTAAAGAAATATTGGCCAGGAACAATTTACCTTATAAGCTAAGAATGGGGACAACCTGGATCTCAAGGGAAGTTACTTTGCTATTGCTATTGGAATTTTATTGCCTGTCATTTACTGCCTGCCCTTTGTCTTTCGTCCGCACAAAGCCAAAAGGAGGGGTGGCCTCTGCCTGCAGTGAAATCCCTCCAGACCATCTCAAATGACATCAAAAGTAACATATGAGAGAAAATGTAGGCCTGTTACTCTAATATCACTTTTCTTCTCCTGTATAATTTTTACCATCTTTGCCAGATTCAGAAGCCAGTGAAGCTTTGAAAACTTGCCATGTATTTTGTGACTTTCAGCTGATCAAATAATGGTATCACAGATGAAGTTTGGATTTTGTTGTATTTTGCTGCATGGCCAACATAGCTACCCTGAGGTATGCCTGTACTTTATAGAGATTTGGCCTATCAGCTTGCCCTTTTAGTAGTGGTAATGTGTCCCCTCTTCCCCCTATAAAGTTGCATCATCATAGTAAGCATCCCTAAAGCTGAATCTCTCCATATAAAATGGCACTTACCTCTCACCCTCAAAAATCTGTCCTCTATGAAGTCTTTGTGGTTTTCATGTGTTTGTGTGTATAAAGCTTAAATCATATGTGTCATTCTTTGCATTCAAATGGATGTGACAAGCAAATGAGCAGTGGATTAGGCACTGAATAGTAGCCACTGAACTTATATTTTGCTTCTGTCTATACTCTACCACCTTTTCCTCCTGAGTGGCCCCCTCCTCCTCGGCTTCATCCTTACCTGCTCTTGCTCCTTTGTTCTTCCCCCTTCCCCTTTGCTGCCTCCTCCTCTTCCCCTCAGTTTCAGTGTGGGCTTTTGGGGAAAGGAGTATTGCCACCTTGGACTTGTTTCCTTCTGAGGTGGCCACCTTGGAAAAGCCCTAAGGAAGGAGGCTTGGGAATCTCCACCTTGGAGCTCCCTTTCCCAATGCCTTGAAAGGGCCTGGCTAATGAGTGCCCCTGCAACCACCTTTGTTGAGCGGCAAGCCATTTTCCCAGCTTGCTCTCCGAGTCCTCTCCCTCCGCAACTTGGAGTTCAGCCATTGGAAGTGCAGGTCCGCTCTGCCTGAGTAGCCTTCCCCAGTTCAGGGCTAGGCAGACTCACTGGCACAGAACAAAACCCATTGGGAACAATAGGAATTGAGGTCCTGCATTTTTTGTTACCTGTGGGTCAGGGTCTGGAATGGATCCCCCAAGGATATGAAGGGCTCACTGTACCCTGCTTTAAATCAAATAGGGAACCTACTCAAGGCAAGCAAAATAAGCAAAAAATAAAACAAAACAAACAAACAAAGAAACAAAACCTCACGAATACCTCTGTCTGCAGCCCTCAACTTCTCCAGCTCTCAGGACTGGCTGACTCTTTTTTGTCCCTCTTCCAAAAAAAAAGTAATTGCTTCACCTCGGAAGTCTCTGGGAGTGGTAATTCACCTTTTAACAGGTTGGAAGGGCCCTTTAAAAATAACCCCCCCATAAAACTTCAGTTTTTCAAAACCAGAAGCTGACACTTTGGGTCTTGTTTTTTGTTACTGTTCTTTGGTATTCTTAGCAGTGCATATGGCCAAGACAGGGCACAGGAGTCAGAAAAATGTGCCCCATCCCAATCTACCACAGATGTCCATACTTGAGCTACAGAAATAGTAATGTCTGACTAGGTAGGGGCTAATGGATACGTCCTCACTTTCCTCTTTGGACTTTACCACACAAGTCTTAAAAAGCAGAAGTTTAATAGAATAAATGTGTTTTTGACCAGTATTTATCACCCAACACTGTGCTCATCCTGCTGCTGACTTGCATTCCATTCATCATCTTTGTGTACCTTTTCATTGAGAGGCAAAATCTGTCAATAGGCTCTCATATTCACTACTATTCCATTTCTCCCTTGGTGTGGTAGGTCCTGGTTGCCAACACCTTCCTGAAGCTGGATGTTGTGTGTACATTCACACAGCAAGAGGTGGTTGGCTGCCAGAGATGCTTGTCTCCCCAACCTTCCTCCCAGAAGGTGATGTTCAGCAGTGTGGGAAACAGTGCTATTGTGGGGAAGAATGTGATAAGAAATGATGCCAAGCTGATATGCTTCCATTCTTAAACTGGTGGGATTGTAGTGGGACAGCAGATTGGTGTGATAATGTCCTTTTGCATGGTAGTAATAGGGAGGGCTGGGGGGAAGGAATGAGTGAAGAGGATTGGTACATATCAGGAATGGTGTCACATGCCTAGAAGCAGCAAGTGCCAGGTAAACAAGGCTGTGGTAGAACAGAGAAGCCATGGGAGAGTCAGAAGGAGAGCCAGAATGAGGACAAGTGTAGTAACAAGCTCTTGAGATGTTCCAGAGTCACTCCCAGGAAACAAGAAGCCTGGAAAAACAAAACCAAGGGAGTAGAAAATCAATTTGTACACCTTATTGCTGGGGAAGTCTGAAGTGTCAGGAGTTCAAAAAAGCAAAACACACAAGTTTGATCAGTTTTCTGCAGTCAAGATTCTCTTCCCGCTTCTGGGGGATTTATATCTGCCTGACCTTGGAAGCCAGGTAGCCAGTTGCTTGGTATCTGGTATTTAAGTGTGTGCATGAGGCATTGGCTCAACATCTTGTCCTGTTTGGTGTGTTGTTGTTCTGCAGAGCAAAGTGGTCTCTCCTTGGCATCCACCTGCTGTGGCTAAAGTCATCATCCAGACATTGTGCATTGTCTGTATCTGTTCTCAGTTGTTCTGTCTTTCTTTTTTTTTTTTTTGGGGGGGGGGGGACGACAGTATATTCTTCCTGGTCTGACTGTTCTGTATCAGATTTCTCAAATATCACAGAGTGAGTTTGAACAGGGAGCCTCACAGTTGCTCGTCAGTCACCTTAAGGCCCGTAGACCTCTAAATAGTTGACAATTTTTGCCATGGTTTCTCCCTCAAAACAGCATTACAGCCATCCCAAATATCTGAAAACACATGCCAACAACCAAACCACTCAGAATCACACATATGGAGTATGGATCATGAAGAGGTCAGAGGAAAATCCCCCCCCTTACTTGCCCCTTAGTGTAGATATAACATTCAGTATAATACTGCTGGATCACACCTCCCTTTCGGTTTACTAGTAAGGTAAATCTTCTTTGAACTGCACAAATCATTCCCCCTTTCTTGTGTCTCTGCCATCTGAGTCCATGAGAAATACTTTCACTGTCAAGCTCCATTAGCAAAAACTTCAAAGGACCTCTGAGTGCTGATAAACCAGTCCTGGAAACGCATGGTTATGGCTATCATCAAGATGAAGAGGCCAGAATGAGAACTGAATCCCACTTGAGGATTCAGGGAAGACCAGAGGCAAAACTCTGCTTGTTGTATTTCTAAGTGGGGGAATTGGTCAAAATAAAACTGAGGATATATCTAGTGCTATATAAATATCTATTTTAAAAAGCATGAGTCGATTCACTTTAGGAAACAGTTATTTACTTATGGAATTATAACCACCAAGAGCCTTGTCATTTCTTCATTGTTCCCACCACCCATCACTCCAGTACACACCATGTGTGGTAGGAGCTGATACAGTTGAAGGGATGTCATATTGAGGAGGGAGCCAGCTTGTTTTCTGCTGCTCCAGAGACTAGGACCCGGAGCAATGGATGCAAGCTGCAGGAAAAGAGATTCCACCTCAACATTAGGAGGAACTTCCTGACAGTAAGGGCTGTTCGACAGTGGAACAAACTCCCTCGGAGTGCAGTGGAGTCTCCCTCCTTGGAGGTCTTCAAACGGAGGCTGGATGGCCATCTGTTGGGGATGCCTTGATCTGGATTTCCTGCATGGCAAGGGGTTGGACTGGATGGCCCTTGTGGTCTCTTCCAACTCTATGATTCTATGATTCAGTTCATGTGCTGCCTTTTGAAAGGGGAACTGGCGTACCAACATGTTTTCTGTTGTTGCTGCTGCTGTTTTTATATGCCTTCAACTCATTTACAGCTTATGGCAATCTTCAGGAAAATCTATCCTGGGGTATTCTTGGCAGGTTTCTTCTAAAGTGGTTTGCTGAGCCAGTGTGGTGTAGTGGTTTGAGTGTTGGTCTGTGACTCTGGAAACCTGGGTTTGAATACCAGCTCCACCAGGAAAACACACTGGGTGGTCTTGGGCAAGCCACACCCTCTCAAGTTCAGAGGATGGCAATGGCAAACCAACATGTTTATAATGGTAAACATATGTTGAGGTGCAATTAGTATGTCTAATGAACCAAGCATTCAATGAGACCAGTGTCAAATCCCCATTCAGCCCAGGATTTCAACACATCAGATTTGGTCAGGAATATAAGAAACTGTCATTTTATCAAGTCTGCCACTCATCCATCACCTTTATTCACCTGAACAAACTGTCTGTGGTTTTAGGACTTGGCATGAATACCACGTGTTGTAGGCTATATTTCAGAGGAAGGCACTGGCCAAACCAACTCTGAATATTTGCCCAGGAAAACCTTGTGAAATACATAGAGTTGCCAACATGTTCATAGACAACTTGAAGGCACATACACAAGAGGTTGGACTGGATAACCCTTGTGATCTCTTCCAACTCTGTGATTCTATGATACATTTCCCAGTCCTACTTGAACTGAATCTGGCAACTTTGCATGCTGGCCACGTGATCCTCCACTGCACTATGAACCTTTCCTTTTTGATTACAAAGAGTTTGTGGTGCTACTTGTTTGCCTTGCTTTGCCAGTTGGTACAATTTAATCCAGATGGTTACAAGGTGTTTGCTTGTCTTTAACAGTAATGTTTTGTGTAGTTTTTATGAGCAACTTGTGTGTGTTTGTGTGCCTTCAAGTTTCCTGTTCATAAATTTTGCAGTGTTTTCTTAGGCAAAGAATACTCGGTAGTTTTGCCAGTTCCTTCCTCTGAAATATAGCTTACAGCACCTGTACTCATTGGTGATCTCCCATCCAAATATTAATCAGAGTTGACCCTGCTTCACTTCCAAGATCTGATGGGATCCAGTATCTTTAGGGTATTTAGGCCACATGTCCAAAGTACACTGAGAAGTTGACTGAGGAATACTAAACTTTGATTGGGGTGAAATTTGTATTTTTAAAATCTGGGCTAAGTGAGGAATTTAAAACATGATGTTACACAAGATATGTTAAGTCCTACACTACACTACACTACCCCCCCCACACACACACACACAGACACAGAGAGAGAGCGCACAATGAAATTTAGGGATGTTTGAATTTCTCCCTATTTTAGTCAGCAACCTTTTTTGAATTGGTTTGAGAAGTGTTGTACTATTGTGCTTTGCAAGTTAAATTACATTATCTGTGATTTCATAGTAAATGGAAATAGAACCTTATGTAACTCTGATGGAAAATATATTCTGCACAGGGCTCATTGTTGCGGGGGGGAAAACCTTTCTTTTTCAACCAGAGTCTCTTTTTTGACCCATACACATTGAAGCCTTGCAGCAACCTTAATGGAAAACTAAACATGTTTTAAGAAAAGTTCATTGTGATGTGTTCTATTTTGTGCTGAACTTTCAGCATGGAAGAATTAAACTGGAGCTCTGAAGGGACAGGTTTAAAACAAAGCACTGCATAATGGTTTTTTTAGAATGTGTTTTGTTTCTATTTTAAATGGTTTTTGAGTAACACATGTCATATATTATGTTCAGTTTCAAGACTCTGAAATTTGAGAGCTATTGCATTGTGGTGGTGGTGTGTGCCTTCAAGTTGTTTCCAATTTATGGAGGCCCTAAGGCAAACCTATCATGAGGTTTTCTTGGCACGATTTATTCAGAGGAGTTTGCCATTGCCTTCCCCTGAGGCTGAGAGGATGTGACTTGCCCAAGGTTTATTTTTAATTACCGTATTTTCTGGCATATAAGATGACTGGGCATATAAGACAACCCCCAACTTTTCCAGTTAAAATATAGAGTTTGGGATATACTCGCCGTATAAGACTACCCCTCTTCCAACACACACCAAATAAAATTTTTAAAAAACATCAGATTTTATTTCAATATGGTAATTTTAATTCAAATGCTTATGACATGCAGGTACTTAGCAGGAAAACTTGTTGTATACAAAGCCTGCTTGGATTGGTCAGCTCTCCCTGCCTGCCCAGCCCTCTCTGTCTCCAAGATTTTCTTCTACCTTACTTGTACAGTGCCGCCCTTGCTGCTTTCATACAGTCACCACATACGGAGGGTATGCGGCCGCAGCCTTTTTTGAGCTCCCCCCACCATATGCGACGACCGCAAATTCTCCAGTCCGGCTTGGAAGGTTCAGCCCTATAAGACGACACCCAGTGTATAAGACAACCCCTGACTTTTGAGAAGATTTTCCTGGGTTAAAAAGTAGTCTTATACGCCAGTAAATACAGTATATATAATAATCCTATATTTTATGGATGAAATGAGTTAGTTAATTTTTAAATTCTTTATAATTATTCCCTGAACTGATTGTTTAGATGTGTTTATATTAGTATGTGCTTATACACCAATGTGTGAGTAGATATATTTATTTTGTCTTTTTTAAAGTTTCTAGAGAAAATTCCATTGGAAAAATAGTTTTAGTACAAAGCCACTGGAAAGAAAAGTTATTGCCCATTCATGGAATCAGACAGTTGGAAGAGATCTCAAGGGCCATAAAGTCCAACCCCTTGCCATGCCTGCATATACTGTATAACTGATTTGCGCTCTCTTGCTTTGATTCATTTAAGATGAATTCTCGGCCTTTTAATCTGGTTGTGGAAACTGTGGGAAGACTTCTGAAGAGGCATATCTCAGTTAACAGAGCCTCTGACAAAAGAAGCTCAGTTTTTACAAAGTCTTTTTCTATGTGCCCAGCTTCCTTTCCTAATTGTATTCCCTCTAGCTGAAAGGTATTTTGGTTGTTTCTGTTTTGGCAGTAAAGGTATGGGCTTTAGGAGGGTGGCGAAGGAGGGCTAGAGAAAGAAAGGACATTATCACATGAACCCCATTCTCACCACAATCATGTTAGTTAAAGAAAATGGAAACATACTGGTTTGGGAGCAGTCATTATTCTAAGTCTCTGCAATTGGGCAACTGGGGATGTTTCTGCCATCAGCAGTCCCTAGTGGTCTCTTCTGCATTTCCTCCTTAATGCAGCATATGCCTTTGGGTTTTTTATTTTTATTTTTAATGCAATTCTGGAGTTAGGCTAATGTGATTTTTTTTTAAAGAAAAGAAAATAAATAGGAAAAAAAAAGAAAGGAAATCAGTCTGCTTGGGAATAGAGAGGCAGAGGGAGAACAGGGGGACACCACATGAGTGCCAATATTGGAACTTCTGTGGAAGCAACATTTTGCACCTGAGGACCAGTGGGACTTCAGTGCAATATGGAGCTTATTGATGGTTTCCTCCCTCAATGAAAAGGGATGCTCTAAGAACACCTGATAGCAATGTAGTAATGAGATGGAGACAATATTGTGCAACATGTATTGCCAAAGATGCTATTCTGTAGCTTTAATAACAATTTTAAAGCCTTGTTTGATGATCTCCAAAGAATTTAGATGCTGGACTCCAGCAATTTATCTTCAGTAAAAATTGCAGTAAAGCATGATATGGGAAAGAGTGCATTTGTACTCTAGCTAGGTCTGCTGTTGTTGTATGCCTCCCTTAAACAGACCAGGTAAAAAGCAACTTGTATTCAAATCCCATTCAGAGCAACATAAACAGCAAAACAAAGAGAAAAGGAGAAAAAAGAGAAACTTACCTCATTAGTTATCCTTTGTATGCTTTTTTAAAAAAATATATAGATTTATAGGTTTGGACACCAACATCATAAGAAAAGCAGGGGCTGGTTAAAGAAAAAATTATCAATAAATGCATTTTGGAAGAAACTTTTGATGGTTTCTAGAAGGTTCAGACATGTTTTTTGTTTACTTATGCAAGGCTTAATTGAACTGATTATTTCATACATCTGTATGTGGTAAATTTTGGATAATGTTTGTTGAAACAAATTGAATTGTTCTTTTTTTTGTGGTGCAGGAACCAATTCTTATTCTTTCCATGCTATTTTTGCTTTTGGTACCAACGTTTCTGTTAAAGAAACAGTGCTTTTTTTAACTGCAGTATAGCTATATTTAAATTTTATCTAGCTTTTGAAAATTTTCCCCTGTAGTCCAGTTTTTGGATGCTGAATCATCCCTTGCTCTACTGCTTTTTTCATTTGCATTTTTTTTTTTTTTTTGGCTATATGTAGTTTTTAACTTTAATTATGTAAGTTGTCCTGATAAGAGAAACAGTGAAGAATATGGTAACAATGACCTCAATAAATGACTTGCTTTTGGGCTAATAAGACAAAGTGTATTCTTTTCTATTTTTTTTTTTAATTTTTAGCTTAAAAGCAACTGAACCACCCACCCCACCCCATTTTATGGAGGGGAAAAGAGTAAAACTGTATTTTGAATGTGAATTAATAAATGCCTTCTCATTCATTAACATTCTATTACAGCCTTCTACAACCTCAGACCCTACAGAGGTGTTGGACTACAACTTCCATTGTCCCCAGGAACAGTAGCAGTGTATGACTGCATTCAACACATCTAAAGGGCTCCCACTTGCAGGAGACTATTGTATGATCATTATTTAACAATGGTCCACTAATCACCAATCCTACAATTCTTTATTTTCTTAAAGGGTTTAGATAAAATTGAATCAGGATTTTCAGTATCCAAATAACTTTCCCAGATTGCAAGTGTTTTTACTGAATACTCCAGGGTCCTGTAAAAAAAAAAAAAAAAATCAAAGACCATCAGAGCTTTATGTGTAGGGAGTCAGTAACAACCTCCCAAAGAAAATGAAGCATGTACTGTATACTGCAGTGCAGCCCTGTCTGGTTAAGAAGTATGCGCACAGTACAGAACTAATGCAGAGAGAGAAATATAGGATTGTTATGGTTCATCTCAGGTGATAATATAAAGACAAGCTAAGGTGGTATCTGCTTCACTTTTGGTCAAACTATGAAAAACAAAGAAGGCTTAAACTGTTCCTGGTGCCCAGTTTCTTCTTCAGCTCACAGGTGTAGATGTAAGATGAGTTCCCATACCTTTAAAACGTAGGGGAGCTCAGAACAATCCTCAATCATTCACTCTGCTAGCAGGAGACTCAGGCTGCATATGCTCTGCTCTGGTGCCACAACAAACTATACTTCCCACAATTCCATCGCATTGAGCCACAGAAGTTAAAATGATGTCAAAATGGATTATTTCTGCACTGTGGATGCAGCTCCAGACTGTGAGATAGTGGGGCTACAGCTTACAGGGTTGGAGCACTTGAACTTTTTGATCAAAAAGGAGCAATAATATAATCAAAAGGAGCTTAGCTCCCATTTTGGGAGAAAGGCAGAATATAAATACAATCAATCAATAAAATTCACCAGCAGCTGGAAGGAAAACCCATGCATTGTGCACTATCCCTCTTGGAGTGCAAAACATTTGGGAGCGGCCTGACCTTAAATGGGATATTACAACCCATTAATCTTCATAAAAAAATACACCTGGAGCTAGATATTGTTGATATGATATTGATATGGCTGATACAGTTTACCGATATGAATAAACACAGTTGCTTGTGGGGTCATGACTAAATGGACTATCATGATGAGCCCTTTTACTGTACAGTGTACCTCTCCATCACTGGACACAGACAGTCTGTTGAACACAAAACTTACTTTACACATAATACACTCTCAGGCATGTATTACAATTATATTCTTTCTTTGTCAAAAAATCATTAACAAGAATAAGAAACGAGCATTTGCATCCCAAACTAAGTCTGCAGTAGAGTGTAGTGACTCTAATGTCAATGGGATGGTGAATCTATTCTGGTTTTTATCCCAAACTTTAATGGTGCCACTCTATCCTCAATATAGCTCAGTACTTTGGACATCTCATTTAAGCATTGGACTAAAACATGGTGCAGATCTACCATCCCATTGATATCAGAGTCACAAATTCAGATTTCTTTACCATGAAGAAATTGTAACCTTTTCAGAGGATTCATCATTGCACCCACCTCAAAACTTTTGTACTATTAGAAGGTGCTTTCATGCATGATGTACCCTGTCTGATATACATCTATTCCTTATTTAAAAGTGTATTGTAAAGAAAGAATGCAGCTAGTATAGTGGCACCATGCTTGAACATTTCTTGCATACAAATGAAGCTTTAGGATAAACATAATGATAGGTTTTCTGTTAAAAGACTGGCTCCCAGAGTCAGAAGTATATAATTTGAGGTGACCTAGATGTTATCTTATAGAAAGCAGATGTGTCCCTTATTTCACCTGCTTCCATATTTTTATTTTAAATAAGCAATTGAAGTCTATCAACCAAAATCTAAATTGTAGTTTAAATTATGTTTTTAAACTTTTGTATGTTTTAAATTTTAACCTTCTAATGTTATAATTAGGTTATTTTAATTGTTTTTAAACATATTGTTTTAATGTGTTTTATACTGTGAGTAGCCGTGGTCCCCTTTTTCAGAGAAAGGCAGGATAGAAATAAAATAAAATAAAAGTGGTCCATCAATTATGAGTGTATTCCCAGAGCCTCACTTACCCTCTTTAGCCAATTGAAATTCCTTAAAAGGGAACCTCTGGCCTATGGGACAGACAAGGGCCATCTTTTATATTTTGCTTGCAGTGTTTCCTTCGCCTCCTCCCTACTCCTCCACCTCACAATTAGGAGCTTATCGCTTGGGCAAATAAGCCAGTTTATGTCTTCCGGCTTCAATTTTGGATCTGGGATGCCTCTGAATGTTATCATACCTAAATCGCCACCGGTCTAACTGGGATGTCACTGCCCGGTTACATCCCAGGTTGAAGCATCACTCAGCTGGCCAATTTTTGAAGTCGGAAATTCCCCAACATCAAAAAAGTGCTGGCTGAGCACTTTCAATCCGGGATGCATCTGGGTGGCAGCATCCCAGCTAGATCAGTGACCATTAAGTATGATAATATCCGGGGGCATCCCCGGATTTATTTGCCCAAGTGATATGCTCCTTAGATGCCAGTGTAGGAAAAGAAAAACTCACTCATGAGAAAGAAGAACAAGAATTTAAAAAAGAAATTACCTGGATGGTGTCAAATTTGAAGCATTTTAAATAACTAACAGCAGATACAATTTTTATCCCAAACAGTCATAAAGAGCCAAAATAAAATAAACATGAATATTGGTTTTTCTCTCATTTGTTTGTTTTGCTTCTTTAACTCAAGGGCCTTTTCACCAGAATTTCAGCAGTTTGTGGTGGTCATGTCCAAGCAAACCATGAAACAACCAGAAAATAGTATGCAGAGGGATGTCATAGCTGATTATCCAGACTAACATAGCTATATCTTTGAATTCTACAGCCAAAAAATAGGTTAAGGAAGAGAAAAAGAGAGAGCACGATGCGTAATATGAATGTAAACAAACTCTGCCAACATCTTATAATTTGAGCCAGTGTCATTTTCTAACCAGCAACAAACACAAAGTGACAAATGAACTGGCAAATGGCATAAAAACAATTATTCCAGAGGATAGTGATTATGGAAGCCCAAGAGCATGCTTCAAAAAATGAGGAGTTAAACTGGAATCCTTAGAGGGCTATAAAACAAAAAGAGAGAAATGGCCAACAAATATAAACACATCCTAGAGGACCAAAAAACAACCCCTCCCCCCAAAAAACAACTCATTCCAGTTGAAAAGGAGTCAGTGAATATGTGAATAAAAATTCAAAAGAGAAGGAAAGGGAGTGAGAAACTGGGATATATTCAGCATATTATCTCCAACAGGCTTCCCTGGAAGAAGTTTACCCATCCATTAAGAAGCCAAGCTCTCCCTCCAGCCATCTGCCTTGGTCCAGGCCTCGGAGGTGGAGAAGAACTGCTGGACCTGATCCCATTCCCCATCACCACTCCCTTCTCCTTTTGTGTCGTGTCTTTTTAGATTGTAAGCCTGAGGGCAGGGAACTATCTAATTAAAAGATTGTATGTACAGCACTGTGTAAATTTACAGCACTTTATAAATAAAGAATAATAATAATAATCATCATCATCATCATCATCATCATCATTTGAGCTAGTGCTTTGTGAGAAGGGGACAAATCTAATGAAGAATTAAATAAAATATAAACATGGTTTTATATATAGATATAGATATAGATATAGATACACACACACACACACACACACACACACACACACAATTCTTTCAACATCACAACTATAGGCTGTATACCCAACTTTCATACTCTGTTAATATATTCAGTGGGTAGGGGTATCTCCATGTATAGATCCCAACACACTAAAATATGGTAAGCAACCTGTGGCCTCTGAGATGTTGCTGACTTCAAATGCTCACCATCCCTCATCATTGCTTACAACACAACTCATTCCATCAGTCTGCTCTAGTTGGGAATGACTAATGGGATTCTAGTTGGGCTTAACTAACAGGATAGCCTTTTTACAATCATACAAATCTACAGTGCTATATAAATAAAACATCATCATCATCATCATCATCATCATCATCATCATCATCATCATAACAATAACAATACAAATATAGTCTTAGTCTCTCTTATCCGGAATTACTAAATCCAAAATATTCCAAAAACCAAAACATTTTTCATGGGTGGCTGAGATGGTGATGACTTAGCTTTCTGATGGTTCAGTGTATGAGAAACAAACATTGTTCCATGCACAAAATTATTTAAAAGATTGTATAATATTACTTTCAGGCTATGTGTATAAGGTGTATCTGAAACCAGTGGTGTATCGGGTCTTGGTGTCACCTAGTACGGGGGCAGTGATGCTTCCGACTAGAGGGGGTGGAACTTCCTGTCAGAAGGGGTAGGGCTTCCTGTCAGAATGGGCATGCCCTACCCCTCCTTGGTGCAGCTGGGCCACAGGAAGGAGCCAGGCCAGCTGTGTGCACCTCCACACCCCTCCTTCCTGCGGACTGGTTCTTCCTCATCTGAGAATTGGGCCATGGCAAGGAGGGGGATAGAAGCAAACGCAGCCAGCTCAGCTCCTTCCCATGGCCTGGTTCTCCCTCAGAAAGCTGGGCAGTGGGGGAAAGGGGGGGATATGACCCTTCTGGCTGAAAGTCCCACTCCTTCTGGCCACAATTCCCGCCATTTCAGCCAGAAGCATGGATGTCACTCAGTGCAGTCCGCACCCCCCGCACCCTCCCCCAGTGATGCTATTGTCTGAAACTTAAATGAATTTCCAAGATATCTTATTTCAACTGAAATCTTAAAAACAACTGGTCCCAAGCATATCACATAAATAGCACCTACTGATATTGTATTGATATTAATGAATGCTTATATCCTATGATATCTCAGGGCAGTATATGAACAGTGAAATATATGAGCAATATATGAACTATAGAGCAACATTTGACAATTGAAAACAATGTAGAATACTGGAGCATACCCCCAAACTGGGATCCACAGAGGCCCACAACATGATTAAGATATAGATCATATCAGCCATCTAGTTCAGCATCTCTGACACGGCTATCCATTTCCTTTATTCTCCTGGTAAGAAACACACTTTCCCAAGGATTCCTTATAGGACACCACTCTCCACCAATCAAAAGATGTATTTACAAGCCAGAAAATTGTATTTTATTTCATTTATTCAATTAATAATAATAATAATAATAATAATATGCTTTATTTTAATACCGCTTTTCCGAGGTGATCAAAGCGGTTCACAAAATCGTTTAAAACTTACACATCATAAAAATAACCTTACAAAAACCAATAAACATCGAACAACATGCAATTAAGACAAGCAAGATGGTGGTCAGGAGGAGGGCTCGTCTTCTTTGCAGGCAGAGGCCTGTTGTTGTTGGCCTGCTTCTCTCCCCCTCAAGATGGTGGTCGGGAGGAGGGCTCGTCTTCATATACCCTGCCTTTTTCACCCCAAGGAACTCAAGACAGCTTACAAAATTGAAAATAAAGGTCTAACTAAAATGAACTGTTACAAAAGTTTTTTTTAATTAAAAAAAGTTAAACCCAGTTCCAATAAAAATACAAGGTTCAAAACTGTTTAAAATATATTTTAAAATATATTCCCCCCAAAAGTATTTATTATACTGTCGTTTTAAAATCATTTCTCTTACATGCAAGTGACAGTCAGCTATAAGATGCTCAGGAAACTGAACTTGTTTCCAGATCACCTAAATTTATGAGATAGCCTCCTCATCTTATGACAGACCAATTAGAAACAATGCTTAATGAGATCTTCATCAGAATAATGTAAGACATGTTATCTTCTTTTAGACATGTTTGAATCTCCATTTCAGTCATTAGCAAAACATTGAGATGAAGTTTTTTTCTGATTTAATTAGAATCTGGGTTGCTTCTTTCACAGTGCTGAACAAATTATAGGAACACAGTTGGTTGGGGTAATTTTGATATCAGCAGAGAATGACCTTTTTTCTATCATCTACTAAATGGAAAGGAAGAATGGTGTAAAAGGCTTACAGGAATGTGCTCTAATCATCTCTTGAAAGCAGCTTGTCCTCATATCAAGAACATCTTTGTTGGAAAAGGATCTACAGCTCCCAGACTCTCCCAGCCAGCATGGCCATTGGGAATTCTCACAGTTCAGGATCCAAGAAGTAAATTTTCCAACCTCTGATCATGAAATAAATTATCCTGTGATGCCTGAGCTCCCTTTCTCGGGGTCAAATTAGATAAGCTGCTGGAATCCCATTTTGGGAGAAAGGCAGGCTATCAAGCCAATAAATTAAACACACACACACACATTTGCAGTAAGCTTTTGCCATCTGTGGGCTTGCCATCCACAGATCTGAGCACCTGCAGATGGCTCTGCTCATTCACCCCAATGGTGGTGTGTGCACATGATCATGTCAATAGAGTTACACACATTGCACACCACCATTGGGAACAATAGGACTTGATGTCCCACATTTTTTTTATCCATGGGAGGGGGGGATCCAAAACAAAATCCAGGACTAACTATATGACATTTTCTGCAGAGCTGCCCCTCAGTAGTGAAGATATCTGTTTGTTACAACATGTTATTTTCTCTACCCAAGTATCTTGCATTTATAGTTTTTTTGTGGGGTTTTCGGGCTATGTGGCCATGTTCTAGAAGAGTTTCTTCCTGATGTTTCGCCAGCATCTGTGGCTGGCATCTTCAGAGAATGCTTGCCTGGAAAGGAGTTGGGTATGTATATACTGTGTGACCTGGGAAGGCAGGAGTGATTTGCATGTGTATTGTTCTGTTGCTAATGGCAGGCCTCAGGGTGGGGGGGGCTATGCAAAGGAGGATTAGTATATTAGTACATTAATACATACCCAACTCCTTTCCAGGCAAGCATTCTTTGAAGATGCCACCCACAGATGCTGGCGAAACATCAGGAAGAAACTCTTCTAGAACATGGCCACATAGCCCGAAAACCCCACAAAAAGCTATGAATGTTGGCCATGAAAGCCTTCGACTCCATCTTGCATTTAGTTTCCATTGTTTTGTGAATAGTCATTGGAAAGTAAATATGGGCTTAATTTGCAAGTTGAACTGCTGAGGCCTGTAGCTCTGAGACAGTACATTGTGGAAAGTAAAATGGATTTATTATAGCAAATACTCATTTGCCTCAATGTCTAGTTTGACCCTCACATTAGTACTGCAACATAGTAGAGAAGCTCCTCCTTCCCATGCATTTTGAGAAAAGCATATGGATGGTTGCTGCTTCTCTGATTTGATCCAATGTTCTCTGAAATCTGGTGTGGAGAGAAACAGAGTTTTTGAAATCAGATTTTCCACCTGCAAAAAGGAGTCATTACAGCATTCTTTCAAGAATTGTGCATACTACACTTTAAAAAAAGAAAGCCCAATGCATTTCTCCTTGCTTATGATCCTATATTATGAGAGGCTGCTCCACAGTTGTTGTTTAAAACAAAAAGAAAAAGAAAAACAAACACCTCCTGACAGGAGCCAGGAGTTCTTATTTACCATGCAGTGTGTAATCACCCATGAATCTTCTTTGATTGAGTAATGAAATTATCCATCCATTCCTGCTGCCTCATCAAACCTGTGCAGCCCAGAGTGTTGTATTTCATTTATTTGCATTCATTTCTAGGTTCACAATAATCCTTAATAGAATCCTTTCATGCCTCTCCAAGGGTTTCTGCATGCTCTGCATCTTACAATTTTATATTCTCCCTCCCTCCCCATTTTTCTGACTGCTTATTTACCAGCTTGCCATTTGTACAGTTTATTTCGAACAGTAACCTTGGGATGGAAGGATGAAGAGTGGCTGCTATGATGCCATCCTGCCATTATCTTGGTTACTATGGGCAACACAGCTGTAAGGGTTTTGGCTGATCTCCAGCTGAGCTGCCAAGGCTGTATCCTGTGGAATCCTGGAGTGTTTAGTTAGATCAGCACTAGGATTCTCTAGCTAAGAATTCTAAATACCTCTCCCTATACTGCAAATCCCAAGATCCCATTGGATGCCATCACAGCTATTAAACTGGAATAATTTATGAAAGGCTATCGGTAACCAAACGGATAACACTTTGGTTAGGGACAGCTTACATAGGATTCTGCAAAAACAAAACAAAACAAAAACAGGCATCATGCAACTGGAAGCCCTGTTTGAGAGAAAGTGTGAAAACTTCCAGGTCTTTTCATTATAAGGCTAGACTGGCCACCTCCCTGCTGGCCTTTCAACAGCAGGTAAAACCATTTCTATGCAGGCAGGCTCTTTAAAATTATGCAGGTCTGGTTTATTGGGGGGGGGGGGTTAGATTATGTTTTTAAACTTTCTATGTTTACATTTTAACTTTGTAGTGTTTTAATTAGGTTATTTCAATTGTCTTTTAAAAAATAGTTTTAATGTGTTTTTATTGTGACTGCCTTGGGTCCATTTTGGGAGAAAGGCAGCAAAGAAATAAAATAAATAAGGTAACTCTCTCCAGGTTATTCATGAGTTCAACCATCCAGAGCTTGAAGATATTTTAACAATATATAAATCCCCAAAAGGAAACCTTGGTTTTGCATTTATATATGGGACACCATTTTACTACACCATTGTATTTAATGGAACCTGAGTATCCATGGATTTTGGTATCCACGAGGGATCCTGGAACCAAATCCCAGTGGATACCGAGGGCCCACTATATATACATGAAGGAATGGGGAGAAGTGTTTGCCTACCCTGCCATATCCTTGGGAAGTGTGGTTGAGGCTGGATAAGAGGGTCCAGATTCTTCCTTTCCACCATCAGAAAGAAGACTTCCAGATTCAACATGAGAAGAAAGAGCATCTTGATAGTTCAGTCACATTAGGGAATTCTGCTTGTTTTCAGTGTGGCTGGGTCTGACCTAAGAATGTTCTAGTCTTTTGTAACTTCTTATGCTATGAAGGGGAGGGGATTGCCCTCGTGTATATTAAGTTTTTCTAAAGCGATATAGCTGTCTATTTAGAAAAAAGATTTTCATAGAACAAACTTCACTTTTCCACATTCATATATACTTGCCTGCTCAGAATGTGCTTGTAAAGTTTCTTGTGTCCTCTGGGAGGGAGAGGGAAAGTCTCTGGGGGGTTGTTCCCACTACGGTTTAAACCGGATCTCGATGTGGTTTAAACCACCATGGTTCCCATTAATTCGAATCCCTGAAGTGATTTGGAAAGGGGAGGCCATGGTTTTTACCCATTTTTACCCATTTAACCCACATCAAAAAGATGCTGGTAAAATTGAGTGTTTTTTGGGCTGAATCGATTTATTTGGAAATGGAAGTATACAAAATTATTTTATGAAAATCATATATGTCCTTCTTTCATAATTCTAAACAATAATGCAAAATGATACAAGATTCAGAACAGTCAAAAGGAAGTACTTCTCCCATAGCATATTGTTAAAGTATTATTATTATTATTATTATTATTATTTGCCATAAAATACAGTGATAGCCTCTAACTTTAAGATGGGGTTAAACAAACTCATGGAGGGGAAGGGACTCAATGGCTAGTGGCCATGATGGCTATGTAATACCTCCAGTGTCAGAGGCAGCCAAGTGCAAGAGAAGTGTGAATGGGAAGGTATTGCACTAATCTCCTTCAAGCGCCCTCGATATGCAATATGGAAATACCCACATAATATGCCCAAGCTTTATTTATTTGCTGAGAAAATTTATATACAGCCAGCCCTCCTTATTCACGGATTCTTTATCCATAGATTCAAGCATGCACAGCTTGAAAATATTCATAAAATATGTAAATTTTTAAAAAACAGACCTCGATTTTGCCATTTTATATAAGGGGCACCATTTTACTATGCCTTTGTATTTAATGGGACTTAAGCATCCATGGGTTTTGGCATCCACTGGGGCTCCTGGAACCAAACTCCAGGGGATAGCAAGGGCCCACTGTACCCTGTTTAATTTTACAAAAACCATAAAGCAGTTTACAAAATAAAGCCATAATAAAATACAGTCAAAGCAATCAAACAATGAAATGGTCCGTTCCCAATAACCAATAGGTATTGATAGTATTGGCAGTACTGACAGGCAGGAAAATTACCTGCAGACAAATATGTCTTAAAATACTGTCTTTGAAGACATTCCACAGTAGAAGACCAGCTGATGTCAGGGTAAAGAGGTCATTCCAAATACTGGGTGCCACAGCAGAAAAAGTCCAATAAGAAATATTGCTAGCACAGCATGTGAATCCAGAGACAGTTCTGCCATCATTGCTGATATGAAAGGAGCCGTCCTTGTGAACAGAGAAATTATCTGCCTGTTTTGCCATGGTAAGAACTGCTGGATTTTACTAGAAATGTTATTTGTTCCTCAAGTATTAAAGTGCTCAAACTGTTCAATTAAGATTTTATTTTAAAATCAATATTATTGAATTTCCACTCAGCAGCCAGGCAGAACATGTTCTTCCAGGCAAATTTGGTTAATGTATGATCCAATTGTTCTCTACTATATAAACTTTTGGCAGGTGCATTTTCACTATTCAGATGGTAAGGATTTTTTAAAGTAGTTCTCCAATTATTCTGACTGCAGTATGAAGTCTGTGAGGGGAGCTCAGACTGTTATTACTTTAGCCATTTTTTACCTAATTATTTATTATGAAATTTATGTATTCCTCCTCATTACAGATATCCCAAAGAAATGTACAATACTTCAGTGTTAAAACACATAAAATTTGATATAATCAAGTAATGAAACCATTGAAAGAGTGATAAAACAGCAAAATATTTGACTTAAAATGCTAAAACCAATAGAGCTAACTGACTAGATTGGGGATAATAGAATCATAGAATTTGGAACGGACTGAAGGGTCATCTAATCCAACCCCCTTCCTTGCAGGAATATACAACTGAAAGATGCCCAGTGCCCACCTAACCTCTGTTTAAAGACCTCCAAAGGAAGAGAGTCCACATTCTCCGACACAGTCTTTCCCACAAATCTCTTATAGAAAAGATATTTTTTTTCCTGGTATTTAGGGGAATCTTTTCTCTTTAATTGAACTTGAAATCTTTATAATTCTTTATAGTTCCCCCCCAAAATTAACTGGCACAATGAAAAATAGGAATCAATCCTATTCTTAGTCCTGACTAGAGTGCATCTATTGAATCAAGTGACTTATCCATAAATTGACTCACTATTCAACAATAGGTACAATAGATTATTCTGGTTAGGTATTTAGTTCTTCAAGAAGTTTCTTCTTGAGGGAAGCAGTGACTAATTTTTAACCATTTTCTTCCAACCACGAGAAAGACCACACTGTTTCTGAAGCCTATTCACAATTCAGGATTTATTCTGTACAAAATCCATCTTTTTAAACTTTGTAATTATTAAAATGATATCATAAAATAATATCAGTATCCATTACATAGTCTTTGTTACATTTCATTCATTTTTCCAAAACATCCATACATCAAATATTAATCTATTGTTGATAATTAAATTATGCTTATTGTAAAGCAAAATTATACTTTCTTTCTAATAAACAAAACTGTACCTTCTGTGGTTGTTTTGACAGAAAATGGCATGTTATGTGAGTATAGGAAGCAGTATTAATAAGCATTTATAAGTATTTATAAGCAGAAATATCATTTTCTGTGCAGTAAAAGCTAAATGCTGTTTTCTCTGCCCCGCTACAAAAAAAAACCAAAAAAAAAAACCCCACGCACAGAATAAATTCAAAATTACAGCATTTTCTGTTCAAAATGCATCTTTTCTGCACAGGAAATAATATTTATATGCAGAAATATTATTTTCTTGTGCAGAAAATGATGCTTCCCACACAGATACGCAAAGTGCAAATTTTGCAAGGAGTGAGTCTCAACTGTGAAGATTCTTATCAGTCTTGGATTATACTTGTCAGTGCTTTTCAACATGCTTTCCAACCATTTCCAACCAAAAAAATGCCTTTCAGCCATTTTTGAAATCTTTTCAAATATTCTCTCCATCTCTAATTCTAGTTGAGACTAACCAACAGGATTCCAACCATAGTGCAACTATCTTTTTGAATATAAAAACAAGGACACTCATCCATGCGCACAAGGAGTGACAACATTTGGATTTTCCTTGCTGAGGATCTGTCTGTTGGGCATGAAACTGAATAATGTTTCTGTACTGAAAGGTTACAGTGAGGTAGAAAATAGTTATTAACTAAGAATGGAAGACTGTAGTAATGGAAGGGTTTACTCCATTATCCTGTTAAGAATAAAATATACTGATTTGCCTGTGTTCAAAGCTGGCTCAGATAATGCATGCATCTAAATAATTGTAATAGCTTTTAATCTTAACAGAGGGAGGGTGACACATTTTAATGCATTTGCCACACATTTGTCAAAACAGAATCATGGAGACTAATTTGATTTAGTCAAACAATGCTTTTCTAGCTAAGTGATATATTTTTAATGTTATCCTTTGCTTGGAAAAGGAGTATTTAGCTCAGAAAATAGCCTGAACTTGATCACTGTGAGGGAATGGAAAATATGAAATCAGCAATGGGCATGAAGGGAGTTAAGCATAATTCTTTGGAGGTTTGAAAAGAAAAACGACACTAATTCATTTCCTGACAATAGACAGAGGGAGAGGAGATCTATTCATTCTCAAAAAATGTGTGATGATACTTACAGGGAGATTAGATCATCAAGGGGCAAGATGGGAGGAGTGGGGTTGGCCATATTCAATAGTTAATAACTGTCAGTGTTGCTTACCACTTGAATCTTACACTAAGCTATCTCTGGATAGGTTTCTGATTCTACCATTAATTCCTGGATTTCTTCTCAGTGTGTCTCGTGCCTTATGGGGGATCCTTGGTCTTGACTTACTCTTTGGTCCTGGCTATCAGTTTGGTCCCATAGTTCCTGGTTCTCCAGTCCACTTGGACAACTGCCTATATTCCAGCCTTAACATAAACTAGCCCTGTGTAACTTGAGCTCTGCATAAGAGATCTGTGGGGGGAAATTGCCAGGAAATTCTGTGTACGATCCCTTAAAGTCCATCATGAAAGGTAGATCAGACATGAAAGTAACAAATAATTAAATGTGTTGCCTCAAGGGTTATTTGATATTTACATTATTTATTTTATGCCTGCATCCCCTTCAGTGCAAATATCCCTCTATGTTCTTAATTTCTTAGATTATGAGAAATAGCAGAAGTGAAATTTATTAAAGGCATGACTCTTTGAACTGATGTGTCTCTATACACATGGTAATGTTTAATTTCCTATTTAGCTAAACATCCCGTCAATCAGCTTTACTATGACTGCATCTTTTGAAACACTCGCTGCACTGTGTCTGGGAAGGTTAAAGCATGTGTGTGCAAATATGTTTACATTGTCTGTTGCAAGATGTTCTATTTAAAAATCACACTACGAGTGGAAAATTTTCCTTTATCGTTATAACTGTCCATCTATTACTTGTGCATATGAAATGTTCTGATCCAGGGGCTAGATAAGGAAACTTCAAAGGATTTGCTGCAAGCAAGTTCTTTTGTTATTCTGCAATACTTTCTTGAACATCTGAGCTACTTCTCCAGAAAGGTTAAGTAAAAGTATACTGCAAAGTCATCTTTTTTTCGGAATCCCATGCTCCTGCTGTTCTTACTCACCATTTTAATACTTCCATTCTAAGAATCTATTCTATAATCTGAGATAGGCAAACTACAATCCATGGGATACATATTTAGCTAAACATCCTGCCCATCAGCTTTTCTGTGGATGCCTCCTTTGAAACACACACCATACTGGGTCTTTAAAGGTTTTAATATTGTTTATTATCATTTAATGTTTAATTATTTAAACATTATTGGTTAAAGTTTAATGTTATTTTATCATCATGTATATTTTGATTATATGTATGTGTTAGTTTGCATTATTTTATATTGTATTTTTGTGTGTGTTATACAGTACTTAGATCAATGATTCCCAAAGTGATTCCTGGGCAGGGGAATGATGAGGTAGAAAGGGGGAAGTAGCGGGGCAGTGAGGCAAAAAGTGGGTGGTGGTGGGGGGGCTTCAGTCAAAGTATTGATGTGCAGGAAAGACAAGGGGAATCAGTGGTCTTTAAAACCATGGTGGGGATAAGGATTAAATTGAACTTCTTTTCAGGGTCCCCAGAAAACCACACCACAGCCTCACTAATCATTTTGTGTGGTGCTATCTCCCACTCTTTGCCTGCCCATGTGAGCTCACTCCCTTACCAGTGTATTTTCCTAATAGTGCTAACTGGGAAGCTTGTGTGAGGCTTGGGCACAGGGCATCGTTTCTGTGGCTTAAAGTGGCACCATTTTGGGACAGACTGAAGCAAAGAGTTAGATCACATGGTGGTGGCTGAGAAGTGATGGCAAAAAGTTGCTATCAAATTTGGGACCCTACCTAAGCTTTGTGAGCTTTGAGGGGACTTGGCTAGCAATTGGGGGTTGCACTGTTGCTCTTGCTTTCTTTCATCAGACAGGCTGAGAGAAGAGGTAGCAAAAGAAACAATTTTTATGGGAGAGTGGACACTTGAAACTGTGTGGGGACAACATTCTGGGGAAGGAGTATCTGTGCTCGACTCTTAGAAAGTGTCCTTTATCTTGGAGTGGCTCCTGTAGTTAAAATCTCTCCCTTTCCAACCCACATCAGTCTCCAGTCCAGAGCATGTGACCTCTGTAAACTGCCTACACACACACCAGCTGTGCCTTTCTCTGCCCTGATGGAGGATTGAGAATCCCTCTTCTCTAGGGACAAGCTTCTCCTTTGCACCTGGTCACACTGGGTGCAGCAACTGAGCAGCTGGCTGAGCAGCAACCAAGAGGCCTCTTGTCTGCACTGGCCTTTGCTGCAAGGCTGACACAGGCGAGAGGCTTCTTGGTTGATGCTCAGCCAGCTGCTCAGTTGCTGCTCCCAGGATGACAGGGCACAAAGGGAGAGGCAACTGAGCAGGCAGTCAAACAGCAGCCACGAAGCCTCTTGCCAGCACCAGCCTTAGCTGCAAGGCTGGCACAAGCAAGAAGCTTCTTCATTGCTGCTCAGCCAGCTGCTTGGCTGTTGCTCTCAAGGTGACTGGGTGCAAAAGGAGCAGCAACCATGACTGATTGTTTTGAATTTGCAGTAGAAAAGGTAAAGGTTTTCCCTGGATAAGATCATCTAGTCATGTCTGAGTGTAGGGGACAGTGCTCATCTACATTATTAAGCATAAGATGCAAGTATTGTCAGAGACAATTCTGTAGTTATGTGGCAAGCATGACTACACAGAAAACAGCAGATCTAATATCTGGTGTGTATGTGTGCTAGGGTTGCCACCAAACAGGAAAGGGGCCATTGGCCCAAAAATGTTTGGGGACCACTGACCTAGATGATCTGCTTTACAATTGTATTGTATAGTTTTATATTTGTATCGCTACTATTTTTAGATTGTATAGCTCTGGCAGGCTTGACTGTTTTTGTTGTTATTTTACTTGTAAAGCACCATGTATATTGATGGTGATATATAAAATAAATGAAAAAAATAAATGAATAATAATAATAAATAATAAGAAATAATAATAATAATAAATAATAATAAGGCATTGCCCCTTGGAAATAATCATATACTGGCCAATTGTGCTCCCCGAAGCCCCATGGGTTATGTCTGGACATTTAAAAGCATCCCTTCTTCAGAGATTAAAAACACACACAAACACACACACACACACACACACAAACACAGAGTTTTAAAATATCAGGGAATACTGCCCATTAGGTTCAGGGAAAGAGAAAACATGATTTCAGACTCTGAAAAACTAACCAGTAATTATAATACCTAGCCTTCAGATGTTATTAAAATAGTAGATCCCATCATTCTTGAACATTCTTGTTAATGTAGTCTGGGGCTGATGGGAGTTGGACTCCAACAAACTGAAAAGGGCACAGATGTCCTGTCAACATGCTCACATAAAACAACCTTATACAAAACACGAAACATTCCAATTCGTTTTCAAATGAAAAAAAAAAAAAGAAAAAAAGAAAAAAGAATATCAGTCAAAAAGTCTGTCCAATCCTCAGCAGAACCGTGATAGCAAAAGATGGAGTCATATATGCTGTGGTTGTCGTAAAGTTGGATGCCAGAAATGGCTTGTACACAAGTTTGTATGTGAGCACAATGTTTACAGCTGGTTTTAATGACGCTGTGTTAGAAGATTGGTTGTCAATAGCCATATAATGTTTGATATTTGCCCACAAGGTGTGCTAAATGGCATGTGATACAAGTGGAGGATATCTTTTCTCCTCACAACTAATAGTAGAAGCTAAAGGCCGTGGTGTTTGAGAGTTGAAGGATACAGTATGGGGAAGAGAAAGGCAGCAAGAAAGAAGAAACTGCAAAAGAATGACTAAAGATGTATGTTTTGTATTGTCTTCAAGTGGCTGTTGATTATGGTAGACAACATGAATTCAAAACAGGGTTTCTCTGGTTTTTCTCCAAGTGTAGGGGGCAGAAGGTGGTTTTGCCAGTTTCCCCTCTGAAAAATAAAGCCTACAGCAACTGGTATTTGTTGCTACTCCAGCTGTTTACAATCAGGGACACAACAACGGTCTATGTTTCTGAACTGGGCAGTTTTGCTGTCTTGTAAGCATGTGGCTAATACAGTGCTTGCCTGACACACTCACTATTTGTGTATTGTAAATAACTCAATAAGATACAAGCCTCCAGTAGACTTGCCTTTGGTAGGAAAAAACCGGTTCTGGTTGTGCTGTCCATGAATGCTCACTTCTTCAGGGTGTGAAAAGAAAATAAAGCAAAACTGACAATTACAATGCCTCCCAAGTTATTTCATCAACAGACATAGACTGAATGTAAACAGCATCTTGAATCCATAGGGGTCATTCCCACTTGGGTATAATTCACTTTCAATCTGGCTCCACTCCACTTTTAAGTGATTCCCAAAGGTCCCTGTGTCTCATTCCACCTTTTGTGGAATCACTTTTTTGCTGGGAACACTGTCGTTCCCATTAGATGGAGCGGGGAAAGGCGGCTTCTCTTTCTCTTTCTTCCTCCCTTCTCCCCCCTCTCCCCTCTCCTTCCTTCCTTCCTTCCTTCCTTCTCCTTCCTCCTCTCCCATCTCCCCCTCCTGCTTACCTTCTCTCTTCCTTCTGCTGCCACCACTCTCTGGAGCTGACGGGGCTTCTGGCATGTGCTCCGCTGACACACTTGCTTGGGGGCTGACTGGGCAATGGCACAGCGCTGCAAAGCCCCGCCAGCTCTAGAGAAGGCAGCGTGGAGGAAGAGAGAAGAGAGAGAAGGAGAAGGAAGAGGAAGAAGGAAAAAGGGAGGAGAAGGAAGAAGAAGAAAGGAAGAAGGGAGGGAGGGAGGAAGAAAAAGAGAGAAAACTGCTGCAGGCAAGGCCAGGGGACCCAGGAGAGAAGGAGGGGCGAGATATATTTTTAAAAGAAAAACAAAAGAAATAATCGAAAAAAAAATATATGATTCTTCAATAATTTATTTTAAAAAAAATTACTGATCTGGCGTTCCCACTTATTGGGCATGTTCAGAATTGATTCTTCTCTCAAAAAACCACTTCCAAACTAGTGTCAGCAAACCCCGGGTTATTGGGGATTGCCCATTTCTTTCCTCCTGGAATCGATCCAGTGAGGATCAGGATGGTTTCAAAAGGGAATAAGGTTTTGTTTGAATCGTGTTCACACATACTGCAGTGGAAATGACCCCCAAGTTTTCAAACAGGATGAGATATAAAACAAAACAAAAACAAAATAGCTGTTCTCAGATCGTGGGGAACTGTTGGATCTTGGGTGGTTATAAAGACCGCCCCTTTGGGGGCGCCTGTACTGCTCCTTTCCACGAAGTCAGGGGCCTCCAGCTCACAGCAGCAGCCCTGAGGCCTGATCCGCCGCTTTCCAGCGGGGGGAAAGCGGCAAAAAAAAGGCTGCTCCCACCCGGACTGGAAAGGGGTGTCCTTGAGACTTCAGCCCCAAGGACACCGATGGCGGTGGGGACAAAAAGAAAAAGGGGCCGCTTGGCCCCTTCTGCTGTGTCACTGGCGCAGCCACTAAAGGCGTGCCCAGATGACACAAAGCTGGAGGAGCTCTGTTTCAGAGCTTCTTTCTGGCGCGCCGGAAAGGGCAGCCCCAGGCACCTTCGCACGGTCCAGGACATAACTTCTGCAAGCTCCATTTGGAGTGGGTGGTTGTGATGTCCCAATGGCGTGGCCCATGTAGAATGGACGCGCCATTTGTACGTACTAGGTACGTACTAGGGTTAGGGCATCCGGAAAGGACGCCCTTTCCTAACCTAGTACGTACCTAGTACTACTTTGCGCGTGTCTGGAACGTGCCATAGTTATATGGGAAGGACATAGATGTCAACAACAGAGGACTATCAGCAATCTGACCAAACTTTTCTTCCTGGAATTACATTAGTGTTTTCAGGTTTTCCCCCCAATATCCTACATTTTCTTGAATGGCCTATATTTTGGGTGCTTTGTCCTCCTTTGTGGTTATTGCATCTGGCACCCTGCCAAAGGTACCCAACCCCAGTTCTAATTATATGGTGGTAGAGTGGTTAAATAAATGGCAAGCAGCCTGAACAGGACATTACACATATGTCTTTTCTGTGTGGTGAGTAGCTGATGACAGAGAGAAAATACAAATAGTGATTTTTTGTGTGTGTGTGACCACTGGCCCTAAATGGGCCTGTGATGCTATATGAAAACTGCTCCAGCATAAATAGTCAGATAATAGCTTTGAGCAAAAGTGAGGACTAGCTTTCAATTAGATGCAGTTCTGGCAGAATAAGATTTTCCCCCTTCCCAGACTCATATAATACAAGCTTTTCCAAAAATAAAATGTCCAGTATGTTTAAATGACCAGGTACTGATGTTGTAAAATAAAAGGGGAGAAGAAAAGCAATCTATATCCTGTCAAGACTACTTTAGGATGTCATCAGCTGCCTATTTAATAGGTGTGAAAGCTCAACATGGGAGTAAAGTACGTCCTGACCATTTCCTTTGTACAAAAAGTTCAGATTAGGGAGAAAAATTAAAACCTGGCAAGCTATTCTGTCTGCGTAAAGCATACCAAGTCAACTTTGCCACCCACCTGAATATTACCATTCATATGTTAGTGGATGCAGCTTCTCTATTATAGAAACTGCTAGAGGCCAGTCACATAATTCATCTTCCGGTTAGTAATAATGTTTAGGAAAGTTGGGTTGATTACTAATTTGAAGATTTCCAACAAAAATGTACACTTCACAAAATCTATGCGTCAGCAAAGCCTTGGAGGAGAAAGGAAATAGAAAACTGGTCTTTAGGTTTAACCTGTTAGCTGAAAGAAAAATAACCCCTCAGGAATTCAAAACTAAATATTTTGTTATCAAACGATCATGTTAAATACTTAAAATGTGTGAAGATGGGAAGAAGAGTATGTGCTTTCAGTAGTCCATTCACAGAACATCCTTTGACTCCCAAAAATAGAAATTTGGTTCAGTGTTTTTGAAACTAAATAATGGATTTTTTTTAAATAGTGGTATTCGAATTTAAGAGGGCCACATTTTTCATGTAAAAAAAGAGTGTAGGGAAGAATAAGCTTATTAAACTCCAAGAGCTTATTTATTTATAAGTGAAACACAAAAAAAAGAATAACCTCTTGGCTTCACTTTGGCACCATTTTTAAAACCACATTCTTTTTCTTCTTGCTGGCTTCAGGATCCCTACCAATCAGGGTTCAAAAGAGCCAATGAGATAATATCATAGCACTGCGTATCCAATCAGATTATTGTATATTGTGATGTCATTGGGGTTGTCCACAGGGGCCAAATGGCCCAGCTTCCCCCTGGCCTCATGGGGGAATGTAGTATGTTCTTTACCATGTTTAGGGATGCAATCTGTACAGTCTGTATAGAATTTGAATTCGGGTAGCATTTTACAGGAGCACCATGAAAAAAGGTTGTACAGCATTAGGTTGTAAGCTTACACATAGTTAAAGGGGATTTCAGCCTTTCTTTTCTACCAGATAAATCAGTTGAGGACTAAGGTCAAGACGAGAGTAAAGAAGAAAGCTCAGATTACGGGCCAAACTGCAATACGCAATAACATATTAAATGAAGCTGAAAAGAATTTTTTAAAATTCAAATATATTCAACCCAAATTCAGGTCAGCTCCTGCATGAATTGCGTGGGGGAATTTTTAGTTTCCCCCACCTATTTTTATCTACTCTACTCCATCTTTAAGAAAGAAAGAAAGAAAAAAGAGGACCCAAATAATAGCTGCCCAGTTAGCCTGACATCAATGCCACCAAAGATTCTAGAGCAGATCATTAAACAGACAATCTGTAAGCACTTAGAAAGGAATGATGTGAATACTAAGTCAAACTGGGTTGAAAAGTCGGCACAAGTTTAATTGTCAAAAACAATTCATGCCAGACAAATCATCTCTCTCTCTCTCTCTCTCTCTCTCTCTTGTTTTTTGGCAGAGTTATAAGCTTGGTAGATGAAGGGAATGCTATGGATGTTGCATATCTTGATTTGAATAAGGCCTCTGACAAGGACCCCAATGATATAATTGCAAAAAAGCTAATAAGATGGTGGTTAGGCAATGTGATTATTAGGTGGATTTGTAACTGGTTGGCCAACCGAACCCAAAGCATACTCATCAATGGCTGCTCCTCATCCTGAAGATAAGTGAGTAGTGGGTTGTCACAGGACTCTGCCCTGGGCACAGTTCTATTCCATCACTTTATCAGTAAATTGGATGATGGAATAGAAGATGTGATTATCAGATATGCAGGTGACACCAAATTAGGAGGGATAAATAATATCTCAGAGGACAGTATCAGAATTCAAAATGACCTGAAAAGATTAGAATGCTGGGACAAAACTAACAAAATGAATTTCAACAGAGAGATATGTAGGATACTACATTTGAGAGGTAAAAATGGAATACGGAGATCTAGGATGGGAGATACCTGGCTTGATGGCAGTACATGTGAAAAGGGTCTAGGAGTCTTAGTGGACCACAGACTGAACATGAGTCAGCAATGTGATGCGAAAGCTTAGAAAGCCAGTGCAATTCTATGCTGTATCAATGTAGGAGATTATTGCATTGTATTTAAAGCAACTCATCCCCAACAGGGTACAGTTGCATTTAATTTTAAAACCAGGTATTATCGCATTTGCTGGTGGCTGGGCAAATGCAACCCGTATGCAGCCTGGATCCCAGCCACACTTATCCAGCAGATTTTCAAAAATGGCAGCTCCCATTTTTGAAAAGCCTCTGGATAAGCACAGCTGGGATCTGGGCTGCATATGGGTTGCATTCACCCGGCCATTGGCAAGTCTGATAATACCTGGTTTTAAAATTAAATGCTACTGTACCCTGTTGGGGATGAGTTGCTTTAAATACAATGCAATAATTTCCATAGTGACTAAATCAAGGGAAGGTAATATCTAGATCGAGGGAAGTAATAGTACTGCTCTATTCTGCTTTGATCAGACTTCACCTGGAATATTGTTTCCAGTTTGGGTCACCACAATTCAAAAAGGATGTTGACAAGCTGGAGTGTGTCCAGAGGAGGGTGACCAAAAGGGTGAAAGGTCTGGAAACCAGGTTCTATGAGGACCAGCCTATGGGTATGTTTAGCTTGAAGAAGAGAAAAATAAGGTGTGGCATGATAGCCATGTTTGTGATATTGAAGAAGGAGCAAAATTGGTTGTTTTTTTTTACTGCTCCAGAGACTAGGATATGGATTCAAATTACAGGAAAAGAGATTCCACCTACTGTAAATATGAAGAAGAATCGTTAGACAGTAGAACATGATGCACTTGGAGAGTGGTGGAATCTTCTTTTGAGGTTTTTAAACAGAGGCTGGGTGGCCATCTGTCAGGAATGCTTTGATTGTATGTTCCTGCATGACAGGGAGTTGGACTGGATGACCCTTGTGGTTTCTTCCAGTTCTATGATTCTATAAGTCTCACACTAATGCCTTATTTAGTACAAGATTAAGACTTAGTATAGTATATTGTGTTGTTACTATAGTATATTGTGTTGTTGCATTTTAAAAAGGAAAACATTAAGGCTATATAATTACTTTGTGAGAGTGAAAGATCCATAAAAAATACTTTACTGAAAAAACACATGCATATGAAATAATTTCATAATTCAGTATGACTATAAAGATTCAAATATATGCAAAATTACTCCAGAAATTATTAACGATTATTATCTCACAGTACCAGCTTCCCTTGTTTCATCTTCGATGTACTAAATTACCATAATTCCTACATCTAGAATATCTGTAGAATATACAAAGCTGTTTTTACCCCAAACACTAAACTGGAATTTTTCATAATCTTGGTTGTCACTCAAAAGCAAGTATAGACTAGGTAACCTCTCTCCCATGGGAGGCTAGGTTAGCCCCCTCCCTGCTTTCCTTTCACAGGCAGGCAAAGACCTTTTTGCTTAAACAGGCTTTTAATGTATAAAAAAGGGAAGCTTTTTGGGGGGGGGATGTTTTATCTTTCTTTTAAAACTTGGATGTCTTTTAAATAATTTCATATTTTTATGTGATGGTTTTAATTGCTTTTTTATTTACACTTCTGGGTTTTTTAAAATTACTCTTTCTAGGAGACGCTTTGGATCCCACTTTGGGAGAATGGTGGCATGCAAATAAACTAAACAACATAACATTACATAGATGAACAGTTCCATTTGCCTCTTTCCAGTAGTGAGTGTGGCAGAAATAACCAAGATCTTCTCAGGGCATAAAAGCTTAATGTTACATCTGAACGTAAACTATGGTTTGTTGCTGCTCTTACGGGCTATTTACAAACCGGTTTCAAATCTTGGCTTGTTAGACAGAAGACAGCTAATATTGGGGTATCATATTAAGGGCTTGCTTGTGAATTAAAAGCCCAACTTTAGCTCATCAGTGTGTGCAAACATGGGAGCTGATCACACAGCCCCCGGGGACATGATGAGGACGGAACGAAAGGGAGTGGGATGGGAACAGAATGGGCAAGGGATGCATTTTACCACACATTGAAACACCACCAATGCCACCAGAAGTTTCCATTCCATTTCTGATCTGTCTCAGAGGAGGTGATTTTCAGGAACGCTTCTGAACAGTTCCTGAAAATTGCCTCCTCTGGGATGAATTGGGAATGGAATGGGAACTTCCAGCAGCATCGGTGGCATTCAGGCGTGTGGTAAAATGCATCCCTTGTGCCATTCTATTCCCATCTTGCTTCCTTTCATTCTACCCCATCATGTCCCTGGGGACTGTGCGATAAATGTAATGGTGTGATAAGCTGCCTTCCATTATCTGAGCAATACAGCTAAGGGATTTTGGGCCAAAAGTGGTGTGCTGCCACCGATACTACAGTTTAGAGTGCTCAGTAACCGCATGCTCCCAAACCCTAGCATGTAATGGCAGCGGCATCATGGTGGTGTCCCATCCACACGGGCACCGCCATCATGACGTAAGTGATGTGCAGTGTACAGCTATCACTGCGTATTGCTTACATCACTGGTGCACCAATGGTGCATTCGTGACGTGCGCTGGATGCATTAAAAAGAACCCGTTTTTTCCAGGTTCTTTTTATTGCAGAGGGATGCTGCACAGTTTGGCTTCTGCAGCATCCCTCCGGAAGAAAAACAGATGCCACCAGCCCTCCCTTTCAGGGTGGTATGTACCGCGCCATAGTCTCCTTTCCAGGTAAATAAAAGATTAGTGATATGACAGTGCTAAGTTGCATGTATTGGAGTCAGCATCATAGAGATGATGAAAGATAGTGACCCAGTGGGGATGGCCTGTGGGCAGAAGCGTCAATCTTAAGATCATTCTCAGCAGCAGATATGAGGTGACCACAAGACAAGAGAGAAGTGCAAAGCAACTTGAGACTAGGGTGCCTACCACATCTATGGATGTTTGACCAAGGATGGACCATACAGTCTAGACTGTCCCAGGTATATCCAAGATCTAAAGGACATCTGATCCTGTGCAGAATATGGACATGTGTTTAGACAGATGTGTCAGGGCTTATGTTTATTTTTGCAGTCTTGGCTGAATATGATTTATTCTGTAACTTTGTAACTTCTTCTAAGTATACCTGTAGGGGAATGCCTTTCATGTAAGAAATACCCTTTGCTGCATCTGAGGAAGTAGACAAAGTCTACAATTTCTTTCACACAGTCTCAAAGGTTCTACAAGATCCCTTTGTAATGTAGATTACTGTTTAGAATAGGCTTCCTTTACAGACTTCTACAATTTCACATGCCTGCTCCATTTTATCCCCCACAAGGTGGCGGGAGGAAACTCTCTGCAGAGTAAGAGATGGCATGTACAAGTCAAGTTCTCCCACTAACTTCACACTGAGTTGCTAGAGTTAAATCAGTGGGTGGTGAGAGCTCATGTACATGCCCTCAAGGGGTCCCAACCTACTTAACAGAAGCATGAGTGTATGACACATGGTCACTCTCTGCTAAAAATGTGCATGTAAAGTCACCTTTCTTTCCTGATTCAGAAGATTACATTGAAGCATTTTTAAGATGAACGCAATGACCTTGGTTAACTGCCTCATTTCTTTGCGTCAAGCCTAGTCTCATAAGACACTTTTCAAACAATAAGCTGCATATTTGTTTAAAATGTCATAATGATGTAAAAGATCACCACACAGATTAATGAAGACTTTCCAGTCACATTCCTGTGCTATTGTTGTTACTGTCTGCAGGGGAAGAAATTAATAACTGGCTTTTTAGCTCAGCATTGCCTAGCCAAAATCTGAGTAAGATCATCAGAATTTCATTCCCTGAGATTTCAGAGCCAAACGCTGAGATCAGTAGTGAGTCTTTGTGAAGTGACAGTGGCCTGTCCTTGTAATATCACAGCAGTAACAGTGTGCAGCGATTCAGTGTGCAAACAGTACTGCCTCTAGGGTATCTGCTTGCAATAACAGGCACAAGGAGGATCCTGGTAACCAGGTAATATTCCAGGCCCCGGGGGGCTGTTTTGGGTAGCTGTGCAGTTGGGAAAATGCACCCATTAGCTACTTTACTAACAGCATAGATCAAATATCGAAAGATTTTCCAAGCTCCTATGCTGATGATGGGGATTGTGGAAGGCTCACTGCCAGTCCATAAGGATATTTTCCCCCTAAGCCCTTTGCCACTTCTTCCAGGGCTTGTGCAACAAGACATGGCATGAGTTTCTGTGCTGGCATTCCCTCTTTTTGTCATTTTTGTTTTTGTGTGCCTCCAAATCATTTTTGATTTATGGTGACCCTAAGACAAACCTATCAAAGGGTTTTCTTGGCATGTTTTCATCAGAGGCAGTTTGCCATTGCCATCCACTGAGGCTGAAAGAGTGTGACTTGCCCAAGGTCACCCAGTGGGTTTTTATGCTCAAATAGGATTCAAACCCTGGTCTTTAGAGTTGTTATCCAACACTCAAACCTACACCACTCTGACTTGCAATACCTTGTTCTAAATGGCCCAAAAGTGCATCCACTTATTGGCTCTCCAATTCCTTTCCTCTCACTCCTGCCCCAGCTTTTTTGGTGTGCTGATGCATACATATGCCTTCAAGCTGAAACAGTGAGCCCTGGCACTAACTGAGAGTGGGTGGGCATGGCTGACCAAGTTTAAAGCCACCTCACCTACCAAAATCAAAGTTTATCTTCTTCCAGAGTCATTTCCCCTGAGATTTGTATCCCCACTTGGTGACCCAGGGCACCATTGAAAAGATGTGTGCACTCCCCTAACAAACTGCATAGAAGTAAAAAAAATTAAAAAGTGGCAGAAAGCCACGGGGGGGGGGTCCAAGAGTGGCAAATAGCAAGGAATCCTCCCCAAACCACACCCACACCCACAGTCCTGTGAAAACAGGCCACAAATGGCTACAAAAAAGGAGCCCAACATCATTTCTTGTTTCAAAGCCAAAACATGGAGACCTACAGATGGATCCTGTTGAAGTCAGAGAGGACAGGGTCTGGTGATGTTATTAAGCATGAGACATTAAGCATCAGCCACAGTTACTCAGAGCATGCCATTCAATTTTTTAAAAAAAAAATCTAACAAATGAGGAAAATATTTTTCTTTTTCAAAACCAAGTTTTCTAAGTTTTGCATTAAACAGGAAGGAAAAACACTTACTTTAGGCAGCTCTGTTTTAAACACTTTTCCAAGTGCTGCTGTTCACAACACATGAATGTTGTAGTACAACAAAGAAACTCTTGTCAAGTGATAAAAAAGGAAACTATGTGCTACCTCCATGGCTTTTATCGTTCATGTACACAAAAGCACAAAGGAACCCATCTTTACTTAGATTTAATATCACAGTCTATTTAAGGCCTCCTAAATAGAGAAGAATAACACAAAGAAACTGTATATCTGAAAAGGGCATGAATCAAAAGGCAATTACTGCTAGAGGTGCTCAAATCTGAACTTTAGCTGTACGTTCTACTTCTGATTAGGAGAGAAATAATTAAACTCCATAATTCTCCTTTCCCCTCATTCTTAAACTGTACATACAGTCCAGCAAGATGCTGCTTTAATTATCAGTATAAAATCTAAAAAAGTGTTCATAGTTTCTTGTTAGTTGAGCTATGATTATAATGATGTATCTCATCATCACCATAAAAATACAGGCCAGAATTACGAAGTGGATGGTAAGAAAGCTGGAATGGCATTTGAAATATAAGTCTGCCATTATATATATATATTTTAAACAGTTCACAAAAAGGAAAAGCAATTTAATACATCATCACATCTATAGCAAACAACTGCAATTTTAGAACAATTTGATACTGTATGTACCTTCTCAAACACCTCAGATGATGCAAAAAAGGTGACTCATTCATACAAAAGGCAAGACTTCCGTGTGCCTAGTGGAAGAATGACCATCAACTGATTGAAAAAGAAGAGGTCTCAACCACTATTTTTAGCTATAGGTTGCTATAGTGATGCAAGTAGCTGTAGGAGCTATCAAGCCAACAAAACAAGTTTGAACTGGTTAAAGGAAATGTAATTGTGAGATGAATTCATACTAGATCTAAAATCCTTAATCTATTTTCATTCCTTAAAAGAATGAAGCAGGGAATGGCCATTCACTTCTTATGTAATGGATCAAATAGTCACCCTAGCACAACATCAACAGATATACATTGACAACTCATAATCTCCAACTATTCCGATACAAATAATCTTTGATTCTTCTCTGTCGTGTATCCCTCAGATCCAGACAACAGCCAAGGCTTGTAGATTCTTTTTGTACAATATTGCCAAAATCTGACCATATCTCTCTGCTTCCACTGCCAAGATCCTGGTCCATGCCCTAGTGGTCTCATGACTTGATTACTGGAACATCCTCCTGGCTGGGCTTCCTCTTTCTCACCTCCGTCCTTTAATCTCTGTCCAGCATTCAGCTGCACGCATTATCACATCTGCCCACCGCTCTGACCATATCTCTCCTGTGTTGGTATCCCTTCATTGGCTCCCCCTCCCTTTCTGCATTCAGTACAAGCTCCTGCTGTCGACGTTTAAAGCCCTCCATGGGCTGGCCCCTCCTGGCCACTAGGGCCCTCCGTTCTGGTAGTCAAGGTCTGCTGTTCCAGCCCAGGATTTCCTCTGCCCCATCTCAGATTCGCCCCTTTTCACTCGCTGCCCCTCACTCCTGGAACCTTCTTCCCCCGCGAGCAAGAGCCATCACTTCCTTAACCAGCTTCAAAACGGAGTTGAAGACCATCCTGTTCAGGGCAGTGTTCCCAGGCATTGCATAATTGTCACTTGCTATTTGATGTTCTTTTGTCGTCTGTTTTATTGAATCATTTCCTGTATTGCTATATATTTTATATGTATTATCCTACTAGAGAGGCCCCTTCCCCACCACCACTCCCTTTGTGTCGTGTTTTTTTAGATTGTAAACCTGAGGGCAGGGAACCGTCCAATTAAAAAGATTGTATGTACAGCGCTGTGTAAATTTACAGTGCTTTATAAATAAAGGTTAATAATAACAACAACAACAACAACAACAACCAGGGACAGTGCTATTTGATCTTGTCATCCCACTTTTTAAAAATGTCCCAGTTTGTCTCCTCTTCTCCCACTTTACCCCTTCTAACTTAGTCTATTTCCATTAGTGCAAACAGAGGCCATAGTACAAAAGTAGTTTCCACTCAATGAACTCAGTAGGGAAGAGAGGAGAGAAAAGGCTAGAATCTTGCCCTTCTCTATAGACTCTGGCAAAAGCAAACAGCTGCAGCCTCTTAGCCTATATGTTTTTCCTCATTAATATGTAACTTTTGTCATCTTGACCACACTCTGATGTTGCCTAGCATCTGTAAAGTGTAGGAGAGTATGATAAATATGGCACAGATTTCACCCTAGACATTTTTAATGTAACTATTCATGTTTATATTGATTTTAATTTTTTTTTCTTTGCCTTGGTCTTGATTACTGCTAGCTATGAATCCAAAAAGAAAGTTTTGACATATGGTCATTTCACTTTATTTCAGTTTCAAGAGGATTTAATATCTATGTTTCCTATATCAGTACTCCTTCCCAGCTACCAGGCAGATAATATCAGAAGCTGATTGACTGATTTGATTTCTGACAGAAGCCCAGAGTGTCTAACAACCTCCATTAGCCCCACTTAAAATTAAAACTCCTGAAATCTCAGACTCTAAATGTCTAATAAATATGATTAAACCAATAAAGATTTTTGTGCCTTCCATAGTTCCTTGTGCTCAACAGATCTCTTCCTCCCCACACACAAAAAAATCCAAAAATCAAGCTCCTTCTCTCATGCAATGTGGTGAAACCTTGAATCCCTAGAAGCATTTTGATTGCCATTAAGTGTGTGTTCCCCATTGCATGCAACTACCTCCTTCTAACTGAGCATTAGGGAGGAACATGTGTTTACTTGTCTGAGGTCTATGGACACATCAGCCTCATATCTTGCAGCCATCACATTATGAAAGGAAACAGGAACATACTACTTGAAAACATTTCTTATCACATCTCTCTTTCATACAACTGCACTGCTTTGAATCCCGCCCCCCATCTCACTCAGTGTGATAAGTCTCTTTGTTGCTGTTCTGGTATTACAGCAGTCAGTGCCATGAAGTGGCTGATTCTCCTCTTCCCATTTGTTATTCCAAGGCTGGCTCTGCACCTGTTGGTTTATTTATTTTTAATTTTGCTATGTGTTTGGGTCATTACAGAAAAACAAATAAAATTATTTTTATTTTTTATCATTTTGTCATAAGTATACAAACATAGCAAACATAAAAATAAATCAAAACTGACAGATGAGTTAGCCTGCTTTGGAATAGTGAGTGAGAGAGAGGAGGTGACCCTGTCCTGCCACATGACTGCAGTAATGCTGGAGTTGAAGTGAAGAGACTTTTTGCACCTCTGCAACATTGCTATAATAGCAGTCTTTAGAGCTATTGATGGGTGTTGCCTGTCAATGAAAAGGTGCACTATAGTAACAGAGTGGCATCAGGATGGATACAATGTTTTCTGATAAGTACCAGCCAAAGATCAAGGTTTGAATCATGGCTTGACCAACCCTCTGGGTGACCTTGGGCAAGTCACACTCTTTCAGCCTCTGAGGATGGCAGTGTCATGACCAGCAATGAGGAAGATTCAGAGGACGACGAGGAGGAACCTGAGGGAGTGTTAGACCCCAGCCCTGCCTTCGTAGGCCCTCCCTTTCTGACCTTCTTTGGCTGAAGTTGGGAACTTCAATGCCTGGTTGTTGCTCTACATCTCCCAGGCCTGGCACCTCTGCTGAAATAAGGCTAGGTTGCTGATCCAGAGTGTCCCCTGAAGGAGACTCAACAGCCCCAGGATCTGGTAGGGCAGAACTAGGACCTGTCAAGGCAGGGCTGAGGTCTAGCACTCTCTCGGGTTCCTCTGAGTCCTCCTCGTTGCTGGCCATAACAGGCAACAGCAAACTCACTCTGAAGTAATATGCCATGAAAACCCCTTGATAGGGTTGCCTTAGGGTCTCCAGAAGTTGGAAACAACTTGAAGGCACATAACAACAACAATAAACCATCCAAAGACCCTTTTATCCTGTGAAAATTCTGCTTTTTACACCTAAATGATATAAGGAAATTCAGATGCCCATTTACTGTGACACCTGTAGTGTATTGATTACAGCACTGGTGTTATCTGCATCATGCTAACAATTTTTTGCTAGAATTCAAAGACATAGCTGTGTTAGTCTGCAAAGGGATCTTGTAGCATCTTTGAGACTGAGGGGCTGGCTTGCGGGCAGAGTCGGGTGTGGTATCCATATGACGTACACCCCGACTCTACCCCCATGGTGGCATGATGCTGCACGCTGCTCCACATGGTGCACACCATCACGGCTGTGTTTTCATGACATATCACCAAAGGAGTGGCGCAGTTGGAAACAGTTGCAGGCCACCCCTTAGGGGCTGTCTGCATGGCCTCTGAGAGAAAGCAGTTGGTAGCATACCAACTACTTTCTCTCAGTTAATCACAAAGGTGCTACAAGATCCTTTTGGGACTCATTTCTTCCATGCACTGATAGCTAGAATAGGGGAATTGTGAGCACATCACTGTTGGCAGTGTTTACAGTATTAGCATTAATGTTATTCTTTATTTAAAATGCTATTGTTTAGCTGAGTCCAAAGTATTCTGAAGAAACATATTGTGTAAATATTAAGCTAATGTTAGGACTATCAGTATAGCAAGAACATAAAACCACTCTGCTCCTGATGCATGTTTCTCAATTTGAGATGAGCTTTAGCATGCACTGTAGTAACCAGATCAAAATCAAACACACTCCAAGCCTTCAATATCAACCTGTTTTTTGAGAAAGGAAGGTCATGGGAACTTGGTGAGTATGTAACTGAATGGATGTTGTGTATCCCATGTTCCATGAGAAGTTATTGCTAGCACATTGTACAACTATTTGAAGAATCACCAAAATAATGTGTATTAGATCTGGTGGTGCAACCCTATGCGTGCTTTCTAAACATTAAATCCCACAGTATTCAGTGGGACTTATTGAATTCAGTGGGACTTACTAATTTCAGCCTAAATTACCATTTCTTCACTTAACAAGCCCAAACGTAATTGTTATAAATACTAAATCTGCTTGTTATAATTATTATTAATATGGGAATGATGCTTGATCAAAGCATTAATTAATCTTGTAATACCACATCTAATCTTTTTCAATGCTATCATATTCTAGGTTAATACTGAACATCTATGTCAACTTCACATTTTGTAAGATTTTCATCTTCCATAGTCAACTGTTTTCATTAGGAAAGTAATCTGCGGATCAGGCTAACCATTTTTGTCATTTGTAACTTACGTACATTAAAATCCCCATGGTGAGTGTGGGAGTACATTATTTCCCCTCCACTCCCTTATGTCTCTTTTGGAGTGGAAGCTCTAAGGCCTTTTGTGAACTCATTTCTGTAACTGGGGATACTTTCAAAACAATGGAAATCCTGCAGAATATAAATCTCATGTTTCTGAAAGGCAGTGGTTTTCTAAATTGCTTTTATTTCATTAAAAATCTGAGTTAATGTATACTTGAAAGAATAGAGATATTTTGTAAGGAATTGTAGCAGAGCGACAAGAGAAGAGGTTGACTCACTGCCTTGCAGATTAAATCCCTTACTCTGACTTTGAGATGGAAAATAAATTCACATTAACTGAATTTTGTATGAATGTGTCCAATTTACTGTCTGCAAAACCATTAACAAAAGTGTGTGCACATTTTTTCTGTTTTCTGTCATCAGGAAGTAATATTGAGCACCAGCTTCTTTTTTCCTTTTCACACTATCCACAAATAAATTTGCAGATTCAACTCACATTAATTCAGGACAACACATATTAATAATGCTAAAGTGCATGAATTAAAAATGTAAAAAATAAATGAGCAGACAAGAAAAAGAGTGTGCTAAAATATGTGCAAATTTCCCTACTGGAAGAACTCTGAGAAAATACCCAGAGCTGATCCAGTCACAAAACCTGTTGTTGAGGGATGGCAATAGACTACAATGGTGTGACACTTGCTGCCTTCTTGGAGAAATAAAAGAATAAAGGATGAAAATGAGTTAGAGGGTGCATGTACTCTATATCCTACAGAATGCTGGCATTTGCAATTTTGTGAGGCACCAGCACTTTTTGGCAAAGAAGGTTAAAGATCTTGTAAAACTACAAAACCCAGTATTCCATAGGCTAGAACTACAACACTTAAAGTGGTGTCAAACTTCATTATTTCTATAGTATAGTCACATGCTCTGAACCCTAGTTTCGCCACCTGGGTGCCATCTTGGCACGTGCCCATACACATGGGGTGCACCATGATGACGTCCCTCAGGTGCAGCACCCAAACGGTGCTACACACAAGGAGCATGCCAATGGTGCCCCTTCGAGGATGCAAAAAGAACCCACCAGGAAGTGGGTTCTTTTTGGTCCTTCCAGAGGCCACGGTGTCTGGTTGCTGCAGCCTCCATCTGGAGCTTAAAGGGCCACATTGACCTGCCCATGTGTCAAGCCCCAAAGTCTCTATATGACCACACAGACATCTGGGGGTTCCTGTTGATCTTATTGCTTCACTCTTTCCATAAAAAAGCTTCACAATAAGTTGAAGCTTAGATGAACCTAAAGCTGCTGCACTTTCTCTTCTAATAGAGCAACTAGTTTGTACTTGCTTATGGACATATTTCTGACAAAAAACGAAACATGGCATAGATATTGCAGGTTACTGCAACAATTCCATCACCATCCACATTCATCATTCTATATAGGCAGCAGCACAGCTTTTCAAAACTTCCCCTCAAAGTCCCCCTACAAATGTCCAGAAATAAAATGTCTGTTTGGCTATACCTGTTTGTTGAGCTCTAGTAAGTAAAGCACATGCTATATAGACCCATTCAGTGGCTCAGCAGAGCCCCTGCCCCCTTAAACCATGTGGGAGAGTACATGACCCCAAACCAACAAAAATGTTCACATGAGCCTCCAAACAGGACAGTCACATAATCATCCTGACCCCAAAACACCAACACATGCCTGGCCCCTGAAATGCAAGCTCACCTGTCCCAGGCTTGGAAAGGTTGCTTTTCTGAATTGCAACTCACAGATTACCACAGACAACATGGCCAGTGACTATGCTAGCTGGAGAATTCTGAAAGTTGTAGTTCAAAAAAGAAACATTTTCCTGCTATGGATGTCACCTCTTTTTTGAGGGATGGACTTTCAACCTGCATGGTTTTAGCACTATGATTCCACTTTACCTTCCATGGCACCATCCTATGAAATACTTGGATTTGCAGTTTAGAAAGGGATCTTTTTCAGCTTGAGAGCTCTAGTGCTACAGCAAACTACAAGGACTACATATTCCCCCAAAAATGTACAGTCATGGCAGATAAAGTGGAATCATAACATGATAACGGTGTAGTGTGAAAGGGCCCTTGGTTTCCTGTTACAGTCTTGGGCAGAATTTAGTTCATTGTCCTATCTCCAAGAAAGGCCATCCAGATGCTCTTAAAAGTGTTGGACTACAACTCTGGAGAACAGGGTTTGAATCCCCACTTGGCTATGGGAATCTGGGTGATTTGAGCAAGTCACAGTCTCTCACCCTCCCAGGAAGGCAAAGGCAAACTCCCTCTGGTTGACTCCCCCCCCAAAAAAAAAAAACCCTATGATAAGTTTGCATTAGGGTCACCATAAGTTAGAAATAATTTGAAGGCACACAACAACCAGTGTCATTATCTACTTTTGTCATGAGACACTACTCTTAATAGTCAGAAATTTGCTCTTCTTGTTGGAAAGAAACAATAAAGCTCACTCCTGACTGGTGCGTCCTCTCAGCCTTCCAGAACAGTTTAAATAACAGCATGTGCCAATCATATACCAAAATATTTTTTCAATTTTATCTGAAAATGGAATAAAGTAATCTTTTAGGTTCTGCATTATTTACATTGGGTCTACAAATGCATAGAATGAATGCAGACTAAATTGTTTACCAGCTGAAGAGATCCAGTCAATACTTAGTGACCTTTCTGGATCAAGCTAACTTTTCAGAAGTCAGCAATTACATGACTCATTCATTAAAAGTTGGAGTGTACTTTTGCCAGTGTTTCTCAAAGGCTTCAAAAGGGGGAGAAAATTCAGTAATTTATTGATCTATAAGTAGGCTCTCTCAGAAACTTTAGCTTGTCACTGGCTGTTGACACAGATGGCTTTGATTCTAAACATGTACAGAAGCTGATGATTTCAAGAAAACTATTCCTGCTTGAAGGTCAGCTTTCTAACCCCTATGACATTGGACATGGTGGGAACAGCATTACTCTTTATATGACATGACATATCATTTAGTCTGCATACAATAGACCTAATGTGAGAAGCGAGCCTGCTGGGAATGCATATTCACCACAGGTTTTACATATGCACAGCTTTCTCTTCATGATTGACCTGAGGGCAAACCAACTTTTCCTGTGTCTGTAGAAGATGACCATGGACAGCATTAATTGGCTGACCCTGTTGATGTCCCTGGGTCAGTTCCTCTTCCTTTCCTTCCTGAAGTATTTTAATTAGAACTTTTTTAAAAAAAACTAACCTCTGTTTCACATAAGCATGAAATATTGCTGATTTTTTTAAAAAGCAGGGGAATGTACAGAAGACCCAATTGGTATTTGATTTAGCAATGTCTTTCAAATAGACTGGAGAAATGGAAAATGATGGTCTGGAACTGTTAGAGAAAAATGAGCAACAAGCCTAATTTTTAAGGGGCTTCTTTGTATTTGCGTTTGCATTTATTACAAACCATGGAAATTTTACTTTTTTTACTTCTCCTGTACAACCCACCCTGTATACTCATATCCTCTGGGAAATGTTTGCTCCAACTGGCCAGGACTAGAAAGGCAATGATTTCCCAGAGGATTTTTATCATCTGCTGCCCCCAGAGTGTGGAATAACCTGCCAGAAGAGATATGACAGCTGAAAATGTTGACTGCATATAAAAAAAGCATTAAAGACATCTCTCTTCCAGCAGGCCTGACCAGTCAATTTTAAATCATGACATTTTAATATGTATATGAGCTCTTATGAGTATTTAATGGTTTTATAGTTTATAGTATATTTTATAGTATATTTATAGTTTTGAAAGAGGTATGCAGCTGGGTCTGGTTTGCTCTGAAAAACATACTAATTGGGAGACATTGTTGGAAATGACTTTTCTGTGCACTTCTGTGTGTGTTCATTCACTATTTCTGCAGTGGAAGTACTTTTAAAATTTAGTTATAGGCACATCTCTCTATTTTATCTCCAAAAGTGTTAAAACTGTACCACCTACCCACAGTAGACCCCCAGCTTTTTCTTCATTTTTCTTGTTGTTGAAAATATATTTTTATTAAATTTTATGTAATAACATCATATGTACCAGACACACACCCCACAAAAGATATGAGGAGAAAAACAGACCAGGTGTAGCATATGCACAACACATGTCCCCAAGATGTCAGGAACTCACTATGAAGCCACCCTGCTGCCCACACAGTGGCAATTTTCTGGTGCTCCTGCGGTGCAGCATTTAGACACTGTACACCACTGGAGTGCTAAAAAACCACCGTGGTGGTAGCAAAGGCACCTTTTTCCCAGCATAAAAAGTGTTAAAGGAACAGCTTTCTGTTGCTTCTTTTTGTGCTGGGAAAACGCCGGGTTGGGACCGTGATTTGGTGTTGCTATGGCACCATGGTGTGCAGCTCCATGGTGACCCCAATCTGGCATTTTTGAGATGTCTATTTTGGTCCATAGATACATAAAGTAACATTTATTATGAAAATGCATAGCCATTCTATAACATAATTCTAAATCATTGCAAAAATATTTAGTGCTGTAACATATTACACCAAGCCATCATAGATAGCTCCTTGAAATCCCTCCAGAATCAAGCAATAATCAATCAAGCAGCAACTAATAAATAGCCAATTAAAGAGTTGTTGGTTTTTTACTTCCACAATATCTCCTTGGGGAAAAAAAATTGAGGTGTTCCAATTCTAGAATCATTATGAGAGGCTGGTTAGTAATGTTACTTATTTGAGGAAAAATTGCATCCCCAAATTTAATTACTTTATTACAAACATGCCACAGATGATGTAACAAGCCTCTACTATTGCAATCATGCCATCATATAAGCGGATGAGTGGGTGTTCATGAGACACAATGTACTGGAGCCAATTGCCACATGTGCTACCCACTTGTTTCTTCTGAAGTCCAGGACTGTGTCCACACTGATGGGGAAACCCAGCTTACTGTTGAACCTTCTGGATGCATGGGAAGGACATGTTGTCCACATAACCAGCACCTACAACAGCAGCACTGTCTGTACACTGTTCGCAGGACTGTTCCCGCTACTGTCCTGGATTCAGTCCCACTAAAACACAGTGTACACAAGAGAAACAACACAAACAATGCTGTGGTGGGAGTTGGAATTTCTGGGAGGGCAGGAGAGGTCAGTGGCTCACCTAGCCTAGAGCACCTCTTCTGCCTTCCTACTGATGCTCCTCTTCCCGTCCCGCATCAGTATGCAGTCCACACACTCAGGGGATTTTTCTGGAGTTCTCAGCCTAATTAGGAGCAAATGGGAACTCTTTTAACTTTAATGAATTGTCTTGAAGCACAGATTGGACTTGTGTTCTGCCTGTTTTGACCCATGTATCATCTAAACAGGTCAGTGTGAGAATGGAGTGGAAATGGTTTTTTTCCTACATTGGGCATGGCTTAGATTAGAAAGAAGTACACAGTAGATGGTGATATTAAGTGGCATCTTCAAATATTTCAAGAGTTATAATACAAGGGCTGAAGCACAGTTGTTTTTGTGTTACTCTGGATGGTAGGATCACTAACAAGTTTCATTGACAAGAAGGGGCATTTAACATAAACATTAGAAAGAACTTTCTGATGGTACAGATTATTGAATAATGGAAAAATACTGCCTTAGAATGTGATAGATTCCTGTTCATTTTAGTTTTTCAAGCAGAGGCTGGATGGCTACCTAACATGGATGCTATAGCAACAAATATCATGCTTCAGCAGGAGACTAGACTTAATGATGCTGGGGTCCTTTTCAACTCTGTGATTCCAATATAGGGCTGATCAGACCATCCAGCACCATCTTCCCAACTTTTTCAACATTGAAGGTTATCATGGAGTGGATCCATTAAAATGCCCCCACTGATATGGAAGCCACCAATAAACAAAAGATTCAGTGGCAATTACAGTGGTGGTAGAGACACATGAAGGGGGGGGGGAGTAAGTGTAAAGACTGGACTGCTAAACAAAACTTTTTTCTAAAGATGTGTGTAAAATCATAGCCATGTAGTCCCTAAGTAATCCCTTTAATCCTATATTGCATTATAGGATTTTCTCATATTTCAAATCAGTTTGCACCCTGGAGATGCTGAGATTGCTTCTAACCACATGGCTTCACTGTCAACTGTCACTAATCTAGCCATGATTAGAAACCAAAAGAGCATGAAAGGAGATCTGTACTATTCCTATACATTAAACAATGGAATCTTCTGAAGGAGAAGATTGCCAGTATTTTCTGGGAGTCTGTACAGTGTATACAAGTGAAGGATTCTGAAATAAGAGTAACAGAAAGACACTGATAAAGCCCATTGATTGTCATGGAGTTTCAGAGTCTCATAGATAAAATTGCTGAGATGTTTGTTAGACAACTTAACAAAAACCAGCTAAGGTGAAGCTCAAACCTGTGAACAGCATGTTCATTGCCGATTTGAGTCTGGTGACATATCACAAGCAGGTTATCTTTAAAAAATTATCCTTCAGGTAGAGCACTTTAATCACAGGAGTATATTCCTTGGAACTTTGACCCCTAAGAAAAATGTAAATGCAAGAAATAGACCATCTAGATTACATTAAACGCCAAACAACTACTACTTATGTTGAGAATCTATCTGTTCCATGCATGAACAAGCAATTTTCACAAAGCTTTGTTAGTCTATTTTGATATAAAAAGATAAGGGAAAATTAGTCTTGTGACACTTGTAAGACTAAACAGTTTATTTCAGCATAAGCTTCTGTGGGCTACAATTCATTTCACCAGATGTAAGGAGTGCATGTGAATTCACTGCCCCAAGGACATGAAAGCCAGCCTGCACTGGATGGGGTCAACTTAAAAATACAGAACTCATTTGATAATTCTTTTTTGCCACCTTCCCCTTTGGAAAGGAGGGTGGTGAATGACCAAGCAATTGTGCACTGCTATGAAGCTTTTGTGGGGTGGGTGCAATGAGAAGGTTTGCTTAGCAGCAGTAATAAAGCTAACACTGATGGTGTGTTCATGGATTAGGGCTGGGCAAAGTGCAACACACCTATGGCCCTTGGGAGCCTGAATGTGGTGCTTTAGATCCTCCAGAACCCCTTCCAAAAACCTCCAGACCCTCAAAAAAAAAAAATCAGGCAAATTGCCCCCAAAACAGCCCAAACGTTAAAAACCCATAAAAATGTGACAGTTCAATTTCCCTAAACCCCCAAATGCCCCCAAATGTTTTAAAAAACACTCCTTGAAAAAGTAAAAATAGCTCAAAAGTCAGGTTAAAATGCTGACTAGAAGTGATAGTGTGTCACTTCAGGTAGACTGAAACATGCTGATGCAGCCTGCCAGATAGTCACAGGGAGGAAAAATGGCCCCACTCTTCTCTCAGTTGCCCATCCCAGTGTTTTAGATGTTTAACACAAATAGATTATATATACCTCAATTTAAAGGGCAACCATAAATGATACAATGCCATACTCTGTAGACACAGAGGTGTCTAGGACATTAAAGTCTAAGGCTGCACTCAGAATGTCCATCATTAATAGATAATCATGGATGAAAATCAGTGTTTGTACCAACTAGAGTAGATCCTTTGAAATCTGTGGGATTTATATAAGTGGTGACTAGCCAATCACATTCATTGCAACAGAACTAACGTTGGATTTAGCCTCATATATGCATATAATTCTGAGCAAAGATGAGAAGAAAAGAAAAGCTAGTGTACGATTCAGCATGCAATGTCTCCATGGTCCATTTCTGCAGACTGAAACTTCTGTGCAAGTGTGCAGCAAGTATCAGAGGCCCGGTACACAAGGGCAGGAAACGGCATGCTGGCACCAATTCTAGGGTTCGGGCACATGCAGCAACTGCACGCTCCCGAACCCAAGCACGTAACAGTGGCACCATCTTTATGCAGTACCATCCACACGATGCGCACATTGATGATGTTGCACATGAACCACATCCCAATGGGACCGTGCATGCGTGACATCACTGCGACACCTTAGGGCACTAATGGCACCTTGGCAGAATCGCCAGAAGGAGCTGCATTTTGCAGCTCCTTTTTGGGGCGAATTGTTGCCATGCCCATGCGGTTGCCGTGACAATGATCTGGGGCAGAAAGGAGTGGTGTCTCACCACCCCTTCCTGCCCGTCTGTACTGGGCCAGAGATTTCATTTGCTTCCAACAGACCCTTGAAATGCCTAAAATAATCTCTGACTTCATCATAACCACCCTTATCCTTTATTTAGATCACGCCTTTTCCCAAAAGCCACAACCTCAAAGCAGCTTACAAATTACAAAGGGTTAATATGAGCATGTAATTAAAAAATTAATACAATTAAAAACAATTTAAAACATACAATTGAAAATAATAATAAAATAGTTTTAGTACAACTAAAAGCAATACAGCACTCTCTTAAAAGCTCTTCAGTTCTCTAAGGTCTGTCAGAATAAAATCATTTTTGCCTGCTGATGGAAGGACAGCAAGGGGTGGTGGAATTCTAGCCTTCCTAGGATGGAAATTTTAGGGCATAAGAAGTCCTTGTGTCACTTCCCCAAGAGAGGTATCTGTGAAGATGGAGGGATTAACAGAAGGGCCTCTCAGAATGATCTCATGGCCAAAACAGACTTACATGAAAAGATACACTCTTTATAGGTCATAACCAATAAATACTATGAATTGGGCCAATAAATGCTAGGAAAAGTGGAAAGGAATCAGAACACCAGTACACAGAAAGGCCTAGCTCTGATTTTTTTTTTCTCCTTCTCTTCTGAAGCAGCCTTTCCAAACCATGTATTTTTAGACTACAACTGGCATCAGTAACAGGCTGCAGCTAGCAGATTGGTAGGCTGCCTTAGTCCTAAACAAAATATAAACTCCAACTTGTATTGAGATTAGGCAAATTCAGGACATTAATTGTAATATTTCCCCATATTTCCCATATTTGAAACTCCATACTATTTTTACAGTAAGAGATTATCGGAAAGTAATGTTCAGAGTAAAATGCTGTACTTGGAATTGGACACCCAAGTTCAAATACAGTGGTACCTCGGGATACGAAATACCCAGGTTACGAAATTTTCGGGATACGAAAAAATCCCATAGGGAATTATTGTTCCGGGTTACGAATGTTTTTTCGGGTTACGAAAAAACTTTTGGTGCTTTTTTCGGCTTTTTCGCACGGAATCGCGGCTTTTCCCCATTAGCGCCTATGGCAATTCGGCTTACGAAGGCTTTTTGGGTTACGAAAGCGGCCGCGGAACGAATTACTTTCGTAACCCGAGGCACCACTGTACCTTGATCATGGAATTTGCCATGTGACATTAGGTCAGCACTGTTTATTAGCAAACCTAACTTATAGGCCTCTCTGTTGCTTCTTGCACTCTGCCTCTTTCATCTCTCACTCTCCCTTCCTTCCTACTCCTTCCTATGCTTCTCTTCATGGCCTCTCAATGCAGCAGCATCCCCACACCTGGTGTCACCTGGTGCAGGGGGGCAGAGCTTCTAGGCAAGAGGTCAGGCCCCAGGCAGAGGGTGGGGCTTCTGGGATAGCAACCAAAAGGGTGTACACACCCCTTCTCCACTGCTGCTTATTGCATCACCTCTCTACTCAGAAGTAGAGTGAAACTGCAGCAGCGGTGTTCCCTCTCCTTTACTGCCAGGGCATCATTCTCCTCAGGAGTAATGTCATGGCAGCTGGTTGGGATGAGTGCAAAGGAGGCTGCCATTGCTGTGGCAAAACTGTGAGGGGCACACTTGGCCCTCCTCACTGCAACAAGAAAAGGACTCTATTGGGTGTCATCCCTCTTCTGGGGTGTCATTCAGTGAGGGTGCACCCCCCACACTCTTTTAGTGACACCACTGTCTCAATGCATCCCACTCCTGTTTGTTACACTCTGCCACTTGTACTACTTACTCTCCTTCCTTTGCCTCATTTCACACCTTTGCTGCAGTCACTTGTTTCTTGCACTCCGCCACTGACAACACTCACCTTTCCCTCCCTCCTACTTGCTCCCTCACATCACATCTCTTCACTCCCCCACGCATCCCTCCACCAGCTGCACAGCTTACCCTCCCTGCCTGAAAAGCAGAAGACAGACTTGTTTGCTGCAGAACAGTTTCACAAAAGAGTGCTGGCACATTTTATTCCAAACTTAACTTTTTTAAAAAAAAACATGAAAGTTTGGAATCCATGCAAAAATTATGCTCCATACAGACACTGGGTGCCATGCCTAAAATCTAGGTAGAATCCAGCCAAACAGAGGTACAGCAATTCTACACGTATGCCACACTGGTTATATTTTATATGTTAAGACATCCCTTCAAAATCCCTCCTGTTGTTTCCAACAGATAAATAGGCAAAAACCTAATTTTATTTTTATAGTTATAGAAAAAACATCAGAAAAGGTAAATTTTGAATTCACCCAAAGTTTTCAAATAATGCAGCACAGTAATATATTTGAATGAAAAAATAATTGAGGTGCTGCATCAGGGACACAAAATAAATTTTATCTATACTATATAGCTTATATTTTACGTCAGACCATTCCAAATTTACTTTCCAAATTTAGTGAAAACCCATCCACCTATTTTCTCATGGCTATTTGTATGTGGTGACAAAAAGAAACTTGAAAGTAATTATAACCTATCAATACAACATTTTGATGCAAGATTGGCACCCACCCTTGAAGTTGAGATCTTAAGTGTTATATAGCACAATAGGGTGGAGATTTCAGTAGAGTGAAGAAGAAAAATGTATGTTCTTTTCCAGTTTTTGTTCTCCTTTTGAAAAAATCCCCTAAGGTTCCTTCCATTGCAGTTAGGAATTAGGGATATGCTGCAACATTTTTTCCAGATTTCAAATTGTACGTCCTACTGGAGGATTGACTTTGACAGAGGCCTGCACTTTCTCTGCTCTCAAATTACATTTCAGGGCCTCACTTCATAAACATAAAAATGTGAGAGGGCACCGTGGGGATGAGACTGGGAAAGCTACTTTTTGGACTACCATGCTCTGTAACCTTCCTGTGCTCTGCCCGAAGTGTTTGGTCTTTTAAACTCAAAAAGTCTTTGCCATTTTTAATTAGTAGAAATATGGGTGCACTTGAATGGCTCATATGATTTCCTTTTTCCAGTCAGTTACCTGAAATTTCAGTGCAGCAGAAACATTTCCTGTTTGAGATCAAGCTTTCGATATTTTGACACTGAAAAATAGTATCACTTATTTTATTTCTCCTCTACTGAGACATGCCAGCATTCAAGTAGGAATCTAATAGGCTGTAGTCAGTGACCTTCAAAAAGGAACCAAGAAAGATAAATGTTTAATTCAGGATGGAGGCCTAACCAACTTTTATACTTTTTGCAGAAATGGGGTTGTGTGTGGCAGGGGGCTGGGGGAGGGGAAGGAACTTCCAGTTGAGAATGTATTCCTGTATTATGCTTATTAGAGTTATCATTATGCAGCCACTCAATCTTCCCTGGTTGGTATAAATTGACAATAAACTTCAAATTCTGAGAACTTTTTAAGTTTAAAGACCGCAAAAGCAATAGCAAGTACATTTCTATACCCCTTATCAGTGAACTAGCACTCTCTAAGAGGTTTACACTGTGTTGTAAGCCAATTGGCCCCAACAAGTTGGGTACTCATTTTACCAACCTACAAAAAGATGGAAGGCTGAGTGGGCCTTGGAGCCCTGGGATCAAACTCACAATCTTGTGGTTGTAGGACCGGCATTTAACCACTGTGCCACCAGGGCTTGTATATTTATACAAATCTATACACAACTAATAAAAAAGTGAGAGTCAGCATGGCATAATGGTTTGAGTGTTCGACTATGATTCTGGAGACCAAGGTATGATTCTCAGCTGGGGCCTAAAACCCACTGGGTGACTTTGGGCAAGTCACATGCTCTCAGCCTCAGGGGAGGCAATGGCAAACCTTCTCTGAACAAATCTTGCCAAGGAAACCCTATGATAGAAACCCCATAAGTTGTAAACAACTTGAAGACACACAACACACACACACACACACACACACACACACACATGAGACCCATTGAGGAGAAAGCACACCCAAGACTGCAGCCTTATTTTTCTGTTCTTTCATTATTTGTGGGTTCCTTTCTGTCATATTGGTTTACCAAGATTCCACTAGCTGAATGGAGCTTCCCTGCTTTCTCCTTCTCTAACACTTCCCCTGCACCACACCATAGAATCATAGAATCATAGAGTTGGAAGAGACCACAAGGGCCATCCAGTCCAACCCCCTGCCATGCAGGAAATCCAAATCAAAGCATCCCCGACAGATGGCCATCCAGCCTCTGCTTAAAGACCTCCAAGGAAGGAGACTCCACTACACTCCGAGGGAGTTTGTTCCACTGTCGAACAGCCCTTACTGTCAGGAAGTTCTTCCTAATGTTGAGGTGGAATCTCTTTTCCTGTAGCTTGCATCCATTGCTCTGGGTTCTAGTCTCTGGAGCAGCAGAAAACAAGCTTGCTCCCTCCTCAATGTGACATCCTTTCAAATATTTAAACAGGGCTATCATATCACCTCTTAACCTTCTCTTCTCCAGGCTAAACATCCCCAGCTCCCTGAGTCGTTCCTCATAGGGCAAGGTTTCCAGACCTTTCACCATTTTAGTCACCCTCCTCTGGACACGCTCCAGTTTCTCAATGTCCTTTTTGAATTGTGGTGCCCAGAACTGGACACAATATTCCAAGTGGGGCCTGACCAGAGCAGAATACAGTGGCACTATTACTTCTCTTGATCTAGACACTATACTTTTATTGATGCAGCCTAGAATTGCATTGGCCTTTTTAGCTGCCGCATCACCAGATCTGTGAAAGCTGGAGACCCATTGGAAATGGTATAGACTAGGGATGAACAAGTGTGGAAGGGTAGAAGGCTGCGATACCTCCCCCAAGAGACTTTGGAGAGCTGCACTCCCTGCAGCTGTACTTGCTCCTGCAAAAAAATAAACTTTTGCCCCCAAGTGCCCTCTAAGGAACAAGGCATTTTTACCATTCTTGTAAGACCTAGGAGATGCCTTTTTTTAACAAGAGGAGAGGAATTGAAGTCACATTGTATACACTTCCAGTGCCAAAAAAGGCCTCTCTTGGACCTAAATTGGCAGAGGGCAGCATGATGTGGTGGCCTGAGCACTGGACTATGACTCTGGATACCAGAGTTCAAATCCCAACTTGGCCATGAAAACCCCCTGAGTGACCCTGGGGATGTCACATACTCTCACTCACAGAGGATGGTAATGGCAAACCCCCTCTGAAGAAACCTGCCAAGGAAGTCCCATGATAGTTTTGCCTTAGGATCACCATACTTAGGAAATGACTTAAAACCTCACAACAACAACAACAACAACAACAACAGCAACAATGACAACAACAATGCCCAAAATGTGGTGGAAATGCCCTTTCTTTGAATGATTGTGTTAAAAAGTTGGTTTGACCCCTGAGGGGCCCACGGGACCTCCAAATGTGATGGAAATGCTTTTCATATCCCCTAGAGGACTCCTATGGGCATTTTGAAACATTTATTTTCACTCCTTGTGGGGTTCTGGGGGCCACAAAATTGGCCGTCAAGGCCACATGCAAGTCACAGACCATACTTTGACCAACCTGATGTAAAAGATCATAAACGAAGGGAAGAGCCAGCAGAAAACATGCATTCCTTGCAAGAGCTGAAGAAGAGCTTAGAAATGAAGGTATGGAGAAGATCACTATGACTAAGGATATCATGACCTTGGATCTAGGGTATCTGAAAGAAAGTCTCTAGTCCTCTGTGAATCTACCTATGTGTTTAGGTCATTGGTGGAGGGTCTCTTCATAATTAAACTAGTAATAATTAAAGTAATTTAATTTTTATTTTACTTTATTTATTAGTTGGTAATTAATTTTATTATATTATATTATTTATTATTAATTACTTTATTATTGCTCAAAGACATGTTAAAGTGGGTACAGCCTTCTCTGTTGTAATATCCTGTATGTGGAATGGTAATCCCAGGGGGACTCTCCAGGCACTAATTCTTTTTTATTTGTTTGGTTTTGTGTACCTAGTATGTTGTGCCTCTTGGGATGCATCAACTCTGTTGGACTAATGTAGTCTGACATCACTTTAATTGTTGTGGTTCCATCTTACAGAATCCTGCAATTTGTAGTTTTGTGAGGAACCAGAACTCTTTGGCAGAGAAGGCTAGAGACCTGGCAAAATGACAAATCCCAGGATTCCATAGAGCTGCAGCACTTAAAGTGATGTCAAACTGTATTATTTCTACAGTGTAGATGCACCTTTTGTTTGTTCTTCCATGGATGCCAACCATGTAATAGCTGCTAAAGTCCTTATAAACAAGCTCCCTTGTTTCTGTATGTCTCCATTTCTGAAGCGTGAACCAATATGATGAATTCCATCCACCAACAAGACAGCTCTTCTGAAGCTCATACTTAAAACTGGAGATTGACTGCTCCTCTGATGTGGAAGCCACCAGCTGTCAATGTAACAATCTACAGTTCTTGGATATAAATAAATATATTAATTTCTAAATTTATGGACAATTTTGGATTTTGGAATTCTGGGCAAGGGAGAATCAACCTGTGTGTGTGTGTGTGTGTGTGTGTGTGTGTACAAAAGCATGCACAAGCACACACACAAATTTATAAATGACGTTACACTTTTCAATTCTTTGGACCAACTACAATTCTGCCACATTGTCATGAGCTACATGACATGAGATGCCCAAACTCAGAATTCTCACAGTGCATCCAAAATGCTTTCCTGCTAGGATTGAGGTCCCAATTTTGACAATGTATGGCCCCAGCCGCTTGTGCTGGCAAAATCCAGCCCCATGCCTAGAGTAGAAGAGGGTGACTAGCAAGACAGGCAAGCTATTGAAAGGCCAGTGGCATGCAGGTAGCAACCTGGAAGCACAGTAGTCAAGATGTGTATGTGATCTCTGCTCCAATCCACCCTGACACTGCAGGCCATGGCTGGCTGCAAACACTGATTAGAGAATGTCACCAGAGCTGCACTGTTGGGACTGCAGGCAGAAATTCCTTCACAGTTCTATTCTCCTGTGCCAAATATTTAGCCTGTCTGTGTCTCTGTCTCTGGCAGATTGAGTTTGTTTAATTCATTTTGCAACATACTTCTGTTTATGTACCTTCTGTTTCTAGTGGACCAATTGCGTTAAGAACTGTTGTGCAATGTAAACTTCATGCAGCATTCTTCCAGAAAATTAGTTGGAACAAATTTGTCTTTGTGTATATGCTTCCATTCTTTTTTCCTGCACAAGCACAGTTTCTGAAGATAAACTATGATAGACTCCCTAGATCAGACACCTGCAACTACTTATGGCAGCAATCCTATAAAGTTTTACTACGTAATAAGCCCACTGATTTTGGCAGCAATCCCATGCAGATTTGCATGGGAGTTTCTAAGGAAACATAGGCTCTGTAGAGACCAGCCTGAAAGGCCAGCTGGGGAGTGGAGTTGGGGCACAGCTTCTACATGACGCACACCTTGGCTCTGCCCCAGGATGGCGTGATGGCGTGCACTGCACCACATGGTGCAAGGCATCACAGCACTCCTACAGTGTTGCATCCACATGACACAGTGCCAATAGAGCACCGTAAAGCCATGGAATCGCAGCTATGGCACCCTTTTTGTGGCTCCTTTTTGTGCCTTGGAAAGGCCAGATCAGGGCCATAGCATGTGGTTGCCACGGCCCTGATCTGACTGTAAAAGGGACGGCTGGAGGCTGCCCCTTCAGGGTTGTGTGCACACCTCCATAGAATTGCAAAGTTCATTATCAATATATGAAACCATGATCCTGTCATAGTGTTTTCTTCGCAATATTTACTTACCATTGCCTCTAAGACTGAGTGTGACTTACCTAAAATCACCCAGTGGGTTTCCATATCTGAGTAAGGATTTGAACCCAGCTCTCCTTGAGTCCCATTCCAACAGTGAAACCAATATAAATTGTGAAATTTGTTAATTGGAAATGTATCTGTTGTATATTGGTACATGGCGAAGTGGTTTGAACATTAGACTAGGACTCTGGAGACCAGGGTTTAAACCCCAGTTCAGACATGGAACAACACTCTCTTGGACTCAGAGGATGGCAATGGCAAACCCCCTCTGAAGAAACTTGCCAAGAACCCATGATAGGTTCACCATAAGTCAAAAACAACTTGAAGGCACACAACAACAGCAACAACAATATATCTGACAATAAGCCAGTATTATCATTTAAAATCTAGATAATCTCACAGGAACTATGCACTAATCATAATGCACTCCAAAACACAAGACTGTTAGTTTGCTATTTAAGATTAATACTACAGGCTTGAATCCTATCAGTTAGTCCCAACTAGAGTAGAACCACTGAATCAATTTTGGAATTTATTCACATTCATTTGTATTCATATTGTTTTCTTCTCACAGGCAAAGACCTTTTTTTATTTAGGTAGTTCTAGCAACTGACCTCATTTGTTGCAGAAAGGACCTTTAATGGGACATTCATTGTATTTTCTTTTCATAATGCATTTTAAAATTATCTTTTCTATATTTTGTGCTTTGATTCATGTCATGTTTTACACTATTTGCTGTTTTTTAATTGTAAGATGCCTTTAGTCCCATTCATTGGAGAAAAGTGAGATATACAGCGTGCTTGCACCATGCGTGGATGCACCATATGTGGGCAAGCCATATGCTGGCCACCATATGTGGCTTTAACTTTACGCAGAAGATTAAGCTACCGAGTAATGAATGGTGCATGTGCCTGTGGCACACACCACACCGAATGCCAAAGCGCTCCCCCATTGCAACCAATGGGGGTTGAGCTTACGCGTTTTTCCCCATACGCGGGAGGATCCAGAACGGAACCCCACGTATGTAGAGGGCCCACTGTAATTCTACTAATATTAAAGAAATATACCCTGAGAGCTTCATACACATGGTGATGGACCTCCTCATATCATTTGGTGTCCACATTTTCTCCATACTTAAATTATTACTATCAAGTGGTCTTCAATGGCTTTTATTTTTCCTGTTGAGAGGGCATAAATATATTGCCTTGTTCAAGATTCATGTTCTAGTTCCTGTATCTAGCAATCATCATGGTGCAAACAAACCATTATCCATTGGAGGTAGGCTGAAGATAAGATTATAATACCAGTCAGTTTAAAGACTGGATCTTTATTGTATAGCATTATTATGGAATCAATGGGCCATGGAACCAAGAACAAGAGGAGGGGAGAGGAAATCTTCCGGTTTATAAAATGTCTTGTAGTTGATGTTGTCCTCTAAACACATTCATGGAAAGTAATGAAAGTGCTAAACAAAACACTTTGTAAAGGTTCCAGCTAATTCTAACTGCAATCCAAGCCCTATAAGGCAGTTTTATGGGCATCCTGAGCAGACAATAAAGGAAACTAGGTCATCAGGGTGGATGGAAAGAGAAGAAGAGGACAAATAGAAGTATGCTTTATTGGGGCTAAACAGCAAGCCAAATTGGTGACTGTTTCCTAGCATGCCACCTATGATCATTAAGGAACAAAACCCAACCATGTTTGGGTAAAGAGATTCATATTGCCAAAGTGAATTATGTCACAATAAAAAATATCCAGTCATCTCTTCCATCATCAAAGCCAAGTGCTGCAATTCTTAGAGGTTAGAAAGAGGAACTTCAGACAAGGATAATCTTCATTTTCCACATTTGAAACTTTCCACTTTTCCATTCCTTTCTGTTTTTGCACAAAATCTGATTCCAAAGTTATAATTCCTTTCAATAAAATAAGACCATTCTAAGAAATGGCCCACACAATGAGTCTAGTGTATGCAAAACAAAGGCTGCCAGGTCAGACAGAAGGTTTGTCTAGTCCAGCATTCTTTTCTCAAAGTGGTCAACTAGTTGCCTATAGGAAGCACATAAACAGAACATGAGCGCAGGACTCTTAGAACTGGTACTGGATTAGACACTGCTTCTTATATTGAAGAATATATGGTTTGTCTGATAAGTAGATATTTTGTAGTCTTGTTCTCCATGAAATTGCCCAATCTCTTTTCAAAGCTATCCAAGTTAATGATCATCATTCAATCTGGGAAAGCAAATTCTGTAGTTTAGTTAGATGTTATGGGATGAAGTGCTTCCTTTTATCTATCCAGAATCCACCACTATTCAACTTCATTGAATGACCCTGAGTTCTAGAATTATTATGGGAGAGGTCTATCCTCTTTCTCCATGACATGTGTACTCCTGCTAAAGCTGTTATGAACTAACTCTTTGAATTATCTGCCTTTCACTACTAAATGCATTTGGTTTAGAAGACCTGGGCCTGAATTCTATTTCTAGTCCTAACTAGACTAGATCCAGTGAAGCACTGGGATTTGCTTATCTGTTGGTGCACTGTTCAACAATTAGCTGGCATCCTGTTAGTGATATATGCAAGCATAAATCCAACATATGTCTTTTTTTACCATTGTGGAGGGAGCAGTTCACTACCTCTCACATGCAACAACTTCCTCCTCATCCCAAGACTCATCATTTTCTGGCAGCTCCCCTGCCTTTACTGGCTGAGGGAGGGTGGGGGACAGCTGTGGATTGTCTGGCTATGTTCTGATAGTTGGGTAACAACAATGCAGTTATCTGCTAGGACCCACTGGTGGTCACCTGGAGGTCTCAAAGGATGATATTTCTGTGTTGTGTGCTAGGCTATCAGAATATGGTTGGATGATTCCCAGCTGCTCCTTGTCCTCGCTCAGCCAATACATGGCCACATCAGGAGTGAGGCTGGAGAAAAACTGTGAGTCTCTGGGAAACGGAATAGAGGAGATGTGGCATAGTTCCACCTGGTGGAATGTTACGATACTTCTTGATGGGCAATTGATTTTATCAGTCTTTTCTAGATGGAAAAATAACCAATAGGAGTCAGGCTTCTGTTTAGAATCAAGATGGCAAGATATATTTTCAAATGACAGATTGTTCAGAAATTAGGAATGGTTGTTTTCTTGCCAATTTTTTTTTTTTAAAAAGCTTCAGATTCTCATATCTAAACTTGTTGACATGCAAAGTTTGTCTTTGACATATAGCATCCAACACAATGAGATAAAGTTTATGATAAGAGTCATCTGGAAAGCATCATCTTAAATGGTTGTTGTTGTTGTGTGCCTTTAAGTTGTTTCTGATTTATGGTGAACCTGAGGCATACCTATCACAGAGTTTTCATGGTAAGTTTCTTCAAAGAGGGGTTGCCATGATAGTATAGTAATTCAGTGAGAGGTAGTAATTGAAATAGAGCCTACATTCCCTAAAGGCACCAGATTCCATCTGATCTTGGAAGCCAAACAGGGTCAGGCCTGGTTAGTACTTAGGTGGGAAACCGCTAAGGAATACAAGGGACTGCTGGCTATATTTCAGAGTAAGGCAATAGTAAACCATTTTGACCATTCCTAAGAAAATGCCTAAGAAAATCATGGGGTTACCATAAGTCTACAAGTGACTTAAAATCACATATACACAGAAAGGGTAATGTAAGCTTATTCAAATCACTAGTGGTTTTGTGAGTATCTTTGCAATTACTACATCAGCCAAGCAAACAATACACAAAGAGGAGGGAATGTGCTACCAAAAATGAGGAGGGCCATATTTGCATAAGATGTATATAGGCTGATAGGTATAGAGGCACATTTTGAAATAATATAATGTTCAAAAGAAATACAGCATTTCTCATCCCCATGTGGAAAACTGTGAACAAGTGACTCAGTCTGTGAACAGTTGATGGACAACTTTAGGATCATTGTTTCTCTTCCATCTTACTGTTCTTATCTTTCAATCAAGCTTGGAATAGACGGCCCTACAAAGAGAGGATGACTTCAAACAGAGCACTGTCTTCTGCAATAGGGAACATGTAGAGACACTAGCATCTATGTACATATAGGATGCTTCTACAAATTGGTGGTAGTGGAAATGATACCCTAGCAACAAAAGGAAAAGTACTTCTTTTATCAGTGTATCTACAATTATAGCAGCTTGATACCATTTTACCATGTCTCTGTCATCTGCAGTACTGTGATTTGTAGTTTGCTTTACTTTTCTCTAGTGTACTCCCCTAAACTCAAATGCTAGAGCTCTCTGGCAGAGAATTACAAGTACTTCAATAAAATACAAATGTCATAATTCCATAGGGCATAGCAATGGCAATTAAAGAATCATCAAAGTACTATAATAGTACAGTGTGGAGACACTCAAGACCATTTCTTATGGTGGTAGGATCAAGGCCTCCTCCTCTCAGTCATTTTGGCATGATAATACCTCCTTTTCCAATGGAGAATCACAGAATCCCCATACACAAGATATGTAGCATGCAGATAAATCTCTATACTGCTTTAGAGCTCCTTTGACATATAGCAAACATTCTTGTTCCTTCATAAAGCCTGTTCAGAAGGTTAGGTCCAGGTTATGAGGACTTAGCTGTTGTAGAAATCTTCTCCACAGTACCATAAATCATTTTTATAGTACAGAATGCCTTGAGGTCACTGCTGCATTCCTGTGTGACATGTGGGAGTAGGGGAAAAAATCCTATTAATCTTGCTGTTACTATCTTTGTGAAATCATTTAAGCCCCTTCAACAATCCATCATTTCTGAAGATGAGAAACTATCTAGCTTAAACATTCCTTATACACTGCATCTTTCATGCTTGATACCAGATCTTTCATATCTCATGTTACTTCAGAGAAGCAATTGTTCCTCTGAAATATACTAAAGAAGAGCCCATTACAACTGGGATAAGGGCAGGACATTTTGCTGCCCAAGAAGAACAGCAAATGGTCTCCTATATCCATGGAAGTCAAGTTATATGGAGCCCTGGTGGCGCAGTGGTTAAATGCCTGTACTGCAGCCATTCACTCGAAACCAGAAGGTTGCGAGTTCAAGACCAGCAAAAGGGCCCAAGCTTGACTCAGGCTTGCATCCTTCCGAGGTCACTAAAATGAGTACCCAGACTATTGGGGGCAAATTAGCTTACTTGCTAATTAGCTTACTTGCTGTTCACCACTATGATCTTTGGAATAGCAGTATATAATAAAACATATTATTTTTGACCTGTTACAGACAGCCAAATAAAGCTGCTTCGAGTCACAGTGGAGGTATGGTGTTTCAATGATGCATGCATCCTAAGAGTCCAGAAGTCACACCAAAGCCATGCTCCAGACTGGAGCGTGGCTTTGGTGTGGCTTCTGGACTTTAGGACACATGGCAATCATTGAAACACCATACCTCCACTGTGACTCGAAGCAGCTTTATTTTGGCCGTCTGTAACAGACCATTATTATATCCATTCAAGCTAGTTAAGTTATTTGGCACATGACAAAGGGTCTTTAAAATGCTTCTTTCCCTCTTTGACATTCAAAACGCAGTCCCTCCCCCCAGTAGCAGATTCTGCATCCCCTGTACTGTATTTGGTGTCTCCATATTTTCATATTTCATATTTTGAGTCAGCATGTTCTTAAGAGGGAGCCCTAATGGCACAGTGCTTAAATGCCTGCACTGCAAGCCACAAGGTTGTGAGTTCAATCCCAGGGGCTCCAAGGTCCACTCAGCCTTGCATCCTTCTGTAGGTTACCAAAATGAGTACCCAGCTTATTGGGGGCAATTAGCTTACACACTGTAAACTGTTTAGGGAGTGCTTAGTCCACTAATAAGTGGTATAGAAATATACTTGCTATCACTATTGGTATGGCTGTAAGAGGCCCCAATGTCCTTTTGGGACACTAGGGGCCTTATCACACGGAGGATAAAATGTCCCTGAAGTGTTTCAGAAGTGTGAAGGTGTGATTGAGGCATCACACCATTTTTTGAACAGGATCTTCCATTATTCAAAAAATGCCTTCTACGTGAACGCTTTGACAACGGGATAGAAGTGGGATGCCTCGGTGATGTTTTAGAAGTGCAAAGGACAACCACACCTTTGCACTTCTGAAACACTTCAGGAACATTTTACTCACAGTAAGGCTCCATGTGAATAGGTCCTAGGAAAGGTTCCAAGGAGAAAAGGAGAAAAGAGTGCATGTGCACAATGAGTCTTGTGTATGCAGGTAATAATACAATAAAAGCTAAATGGGTGTTCTCTGTGTGTATGTGTGTGCGTGTGTGCATGTGTGCGTGCGTGCGTGTGTGCTCATTTCTTCAAAGGCTAGTATAGTTACCTCTGACAAATGTCTGTTCTTCCCATCTGTCCTGTTTCTGGAAGCTTTCAACCAGTAACGGCATACTGAGGAGCTTTATACCTGTAATAAACCAGAGTCTTGTATCTAAAAGAGAAACCATTGTATTGTTGTTGTTCTGGGTCATCAAGTCAGCTTCGACTATGGCATCTCTATGAATGAGTGACCTCCAAAAGACCCTGTTATTAACAGCCCCACTCAGATCTTGCAAACTCAGAGTCGTGCCTTCCTTTGTGGAGTCAATCCATCAGTTACATGGTTTTCCTCTTTTCTTACTACCTATCACTTTATTGAGCATTGTCACTGAGCTATGCTGCCTCACTGTGTCCAAAGTTTGATAGCTTCAGTCTAGTCATCCTGTGTTCTGATGAGCATTCAGGCTTTGGTCTCAGACCCACTGATTTGTCCTTTTGATTGTCTATGGTACCAGTAGAACTATCCCCCAGCACCACATTTTAAATGAACTTATTTTTCCGGTCAACTTTCATCACTGTCCAACTTTTCCATCCTTTCACTGGAAATACTATATTTCACATTAACACTTCCATCCTAAGTATATTTCCCTTAAAGGCAAGTATTATTGACTTTGATGCATGAGGGCAACTGTGTACCAAGCCTAGCCACATATAACAGTACTGCCTACCTTGAGGGAGAGCAAACTGTGCCGAGGGCAGGGGCTACTTTTCATCCCTTGTATCCCTAGTGGACTTCACTGAACTGCCTTGCCAAAACCAGAAATTGCATGAGGTCACTTCTGATTTGGTTTTCACCTGGTTTTGTTGCTTCAGGGGGAGGGACAGGATGGTGGTGAGAGCAAAAACATCACATTTTGTGGTGGTTTTAAGCTGCTTAAGGCACCAGCATGTGAAATACCAGAAGGTAAAGCAACATGTGTATCAGTAATGAGCAGAGTATGGGAAATTTACTTTTGAGAACTAGGGTTCCCTAAATCCATCAGCTAACATGGCCAGACAAACATACATATACATCTTCACACCTCTGATGGTCCCAATATCCAAACATGCTTGTTAGCAGTGTTAGAGCATTTAAAGTTGTCAGTCATAGGTAAAATAACACTAGTAAATGTTTATATGTTACTGTTCCTAAATTTATATTTCTTTTTCAAACTATTACCTTAAACTATTGGAAAATAAATACTGAAATGTTTATTGTGCAGGGAGAAACTTAGATTTGGTAATGTGGTGAAACACACTCAAGTTAAAATAGAAAGGCTTGAATTTCTTATTTGGAGAAATATTATTTGGCTTTTCAGTTGGTAAAATGTACTAAACTTATTAAAGCTAATGAAACCAGTGAAAGGGTTCAAACAGAAAAGGATGACATTATAGGTAATGGTATTTTTCTACCAGTTTTTAAGAAAAAATTGAAGCAGGTGGAAAATTCCTTTGTTTCAACTTGCTTCAATTTTTACTTATGTTAAATTATTTGCTCCAACTCAGTCTCCTCTATTCCCCTTCATAGTACACCTTAACATTCAGGAGGTGATAAATTTAACAAGTTTGTCATTTGAAATGAAAAAGGATATATAGGCTTAGAAATCTGTTTATAAATGGTTGACAAGTATCAGAAGGACAACTAACAGAATTTTTTGAAGAATATATCCTTAGTTGGCTGAACAAATTTCAAATCCTCATGTTTGCCTTAAGTGTATACAGTTGGCCCTCCATATCCACAGATTCTTTATCCACTGATTCAACCATCCACATCTTGAAAACATTTTTAAAATACAGTGTGCCCATACCATATGTGGGCTCATCATACGCAGAATTGAGGTCACGTATACGGTGAGACCCAATATGGTGAATGGGGCATGTTTCCATGGGGTATGCCTTGATTTTGTCATTTTATATAAGGGACACCATTTTACTTCCCCACTGTTTATAGTGGGTCGTGAGGATCCACCCATTTTGATATCCATGGGGGTTCCTCTAACCAAACCACAGCAGATACTGAGGGCCCACTGTATAGGGATATAGGTCCACTCCACTCCCATAAAATCTTTGAGGCATATTGTTTTGACACTTCTAAGGGATTAGCCTGTGAGATTTATAAAACAATCACTGAGATTATGTGTGAGTAATGTACCCATCAAGGATCTAAAGGATGAATGGGAAGCTGAGTTTGGAGTACAGGTCACCAAAAATAAATGGGATAAGATTTGGAGATGTGTCCCATATAGGATGCTGTCTCCAGCTATAAAAGCAGTTACTATTAAAGTGATACATCATTGGTATCTGTGCCCCTTATAGACTGCACAGGATCAATATCAATTTCTCAGATAGATGGTGGAGAGGCTGCAAGAATGCTGGTTAATTAGAACATATGTGGATTGACTGCCTCCAAATGATTCCATTCTGGCTGGAAGTTCTTGATTGGCTTAACAATATAACTAATCAAAATATACACTCCCAAGGTACTTTACTGGTCTTATCAATTTATAATAAAGAAAATGAAAATGCCCTTGCTGTATGCAATAAGGATGGAGATAGAAAGGACATGGAAGAATTTACAAAGCTTGTCCATGAATTGTTGGATAGATAGAGCATTATTAGAGAAACTGGTATATAAATTCAACTTTGCCAAAACTGACATATATTCAAGACTAGGCCCAGCTCCATCATGGCTAGCCTGAAGAAATAGACTCCTCCCTCCATAACTGTCATCTTTTGGCCAACGAGGGAGTTGACCGGGCAGGCCCAGCTCCATCAGGGCTACCCTGAAGGAAGAGACTCCTCCCTCTATAACTGTCATATTCCGGCCTGCAAGGGAGTGACCAGGCAGGCCCAGCTCCATCAGGGCTAGCCTGAAGGAAGAGACTCCTCTCTCCATAACTGTCATCCTCTGGCCTGCGAAGGAGTGACCAGGCAGGCCTACCTCCATCAGGGCTAGCCTGAAGAAGAAGAGCCCTCCCTCCAGTCCATCTGCTTTGGTCCAGGCCTCAGAGGGAGAGAAGAACCAGTGGACCTCATCCCCTTTCCCACCACCATTCCCTTCTCCTTTTGTATCATGTCTTTTAGATTGTAAGCCTGAGGGCAGGGAACCATCTAATTAAAACTAATAATTGTAAGCCGCTCTGATAGCCTTTAGGGCTGAAGGGCGGGGTATAAATATCATAAATAAAATAAATAAGAATGTATGAAAAAACCTGCCAAGAAAACCCAATGCTAGGGTTGCCTTAGGGTTGGCATAAGCTGGAAATGACTTGAAGGCACACAACAACAACAACAACAACAACAACAACAACAACAACAACATTCCAGCCATGGCCTGCTGTTGAACCACATGATATTCTGGAATCTACCATGATGAGCACTTTTTGGATATTGTCCTTGATAGTATTGTCAGATTATATTTTGAATCATGGAATGTTATGGGGGAGGGTTGGAGGGAATATTTTACTATTATATCATGTAAACTCTTAATAAACACATTATTTAAAAGGAAGCAATGTTAGAACAAGGAACTGAAACTTCTTGGGTCAACGTGAAAGAAGACTGAGCAGAATGTGGAAATTTTAAAAAATGAATTGCCTGCCCTACTGATGATGCTGTGACTCCTATGAGTAATTGACTATGAGCAAAGTTCAGCCAGTCTTTAGTCAGAACTGAGTGGGAAGAGGTTCCTATAGTCAAGAGTTATTAGATACCTTAAATCTAAATTAAGAAGTACCATTCAGAAATGGATGATGGGATTACTGTAAATTTTCAAAGCAAAAACTGGGTAGGGAGATAATTGTAAAGGTGTCACTCTTCAAATAGATGCTTCCTCTCTTACATATAGAATGTGTGAGGAAATGAACATAAACCCTGGTGCGCCATCTTGTGGGAACAAATTCAAAATTACAATGTCAAGATTAACAAAGCAGAGCAGTTTTACTGTTTGAGACTGTGGGATTAAAGCTCTTTGTTTTCACAGTAACAGAATATGGACCATCATTCTTCTCAAACCAAAATGCCGTAGCAACTTTTAGAAGAACAACAAAATGTATATTCATTTAAACAAGTTCCCCAATGGTAAATCCTACATTAGCCATCATGGGCTGAAATCATATGCAATTGCATGTAGCACAAGAGAGCCACATGCTGCTGCCACCAATGGCCATGTCATGGCTATGGAAGGGTGATGAGATTCAAAGACATGTTGGGCTACATCCCCAAGGCCAGCTGCAGATTAAGGGCATTTTCCACTGAGATCCACCATGATCTTCTGGAGATCTCAGCAAATTATGTCATCAGTCTGCGTCTGCTGTTGGAAACATAGCCAGATGCTTCTCCAATACCCTTTGCTCTGTGAGCAATGGAATGGCCATGATGAACAGCTATAGCAGCATACGGAGAAACAAAATGGTTCTCAACTGGCAAAAGAGTCAGTGAAGGCTGCATATTATCACCATACTTGTTCAACCTGTATGCAGAAAATATCATACCAAGAGCAGGGTTAGACTTAGAAGAAGGAGGAGTGAGGACAGGAGGAAGGAACATCAACAAACTAAGATATACAGATGACACAAAAATACTAGCAGAAAACATCATGGACTTGGAGCAATTATTAAAGAAGGTCAAGGAAAAACATGTAAAGGTACGCTTGCTGCTAAACATAAAGAAAACAAAGATAATGACCATGAAAGACCTACATAAATTCAAATTAGACAATAAAGAAACTGAATTAGTTAAAGATTTCCCATACCTGGATCAAACATCATTCAGGATGGACACTGAAGTCAAGTGAAATGAAGAAGACTAGGGATGGGAAGGGCAGCCATGAAAGAGCTAGAGAAAACCCGAATAAAAAGAAAATCATCTCAGTTGAGATGTGGTGCTGGAAAAGAGTGCTGAACATACTGTGGACAGCCAAAAAGATAAACAAATAGGTAATTGAACAGATCAAGCCGGAAATACCCCTAGTAGCCAAGATTATTAAATTGAGGCTGTCATATTTTGATCACATTATGAGAAAGCATGACTGATTAGAAAAGACAATAATGCTAGGAAAAGTGGAAGACAGT
>NC_056524.1:231558001-231599859 GCF_019175285.1 Sceloporus undulatus | reverse complement strand
AGAAAGAAAGAAAGAAAGAAAGAAAGAAAGAAAGAAAGAAAGAAAGAAAGACCATACATCAGATGGCTAGACTCAGGGAGGACACAGGCATGAATTTGCAGGACTTGAGCAAAGCAATGGATGAGACCATCCACAGGGTTGCCATGAAGTTGACTCAAGAGCAGTTAACAACAACAAAAAGAGATAGCAGCAACACAGTGATTCCAGAGAGAGTAACACATTATAGTACGAAGAAAGAAATGCAATGACCAAATAAATACATATGCAATCTTATGGTAGACTTAGGTTTGTATAAGTCACTAATATGATGCTGGACATTGTGTTCAGCATTATTACTGCAATTTTATGGTCCCAAGACCTGTCTGGGGGTAATGGTGTTGTGGTGGAAGGAGCAAAGAAGACCTGGATGGGAAAGATAAAGCATTTAACAGCAACCTATCCTACCTATCGCTTTTTCATTGAATATTCATTATCACTACTGGCAGTCAACAGGTGTTTCATGATAGACAGCAACTTGAGACACAAATATACCATCTTTGCAAATAGCTCTTTTCTTAGGAAGAGGTAGTTTCCTTGACAAGTGGTGAGTGGTGAGTCCATCATGTGCTCCAGCAATAGCAGCACCCACTTTTGACCTGAGAGTCATAGTAGCCTGGTGAACCCTGAACTGGATAGAGCTTGAAAAGAGTGACTTTTTAGACTATGCTACAGCCGAGCTACTTGAAAAACAGTATCATCTTACACTATTAATTAATTAATTACCTATCTTTCTCCCAAAGTGGCTAACAACAAATTAAAACAATGAACTGTATAGCTAAAATCTTATAGAGAAGTTAGAAAGCAATTAAAGGACCCAAAAGAAGTTTTATGCCACCTTGCAAAATTTCTCTCAGAGGCCAAGCTTAGAATAAAAAGGTCTTTGCCAGCTTATGAAAAGACAGCAAGAAACTATCCATTCTAGCCTGCCTAAGATGGAAGATTTAGTTCCTGAAGGGAGCCACCTAGAATACTCTGTCTCATGTCCACACTAGCCATGCCTGTGAAGGTGGTGGGACTGAAAGAAGGGTCTTTCCTGAGGATCCAGGAGCCAGGCAGCCTCAAATAGGGAGATATGAGATAATGTGGAGCTCAGCTGTTAGGTAATGTGGAGCTAAGCCTTCATAGGTCATAACCAGTACTATAAATGGTGGCTAGAATTGTTACTAAATGCAACAGATTTTCTTTTTTGCTGCTCTTACCGTTATTTACCATCTGTCAAAAAGCAACGCAGATATTTTCATCACTAGATTATTTCACATTCACTGCAATGGTTTCCAGAGAAGAATTTGTTGCACTGCTCACATATAGTCTGGGGAAACAGGTTGTAATCAGGAATGGAAAAAATATTTATTTATTCATTTATTTGCGTTAACTGGTTTGTTATAGATATATCCAATTCATGGTCCATGAGACTATATATGCAAGTGTACATATATCCTACAGCTCCTATCATCAGGAAGAAAGTACAGCTCTCCCATTCTTTCTTCTTCTTTTCCCTTTTTGAGTAAACCCAAATAAGTGTGCACAACTAGAACTGCATATCTTCCGAAGATGTACACAAATACACTTTAATCAATGGATAAATGTGTTTTAAAATGCACATATTAAGAAAAATATGTTAAAAGAGATATGCCTTAGTTTTTTTAAAAAAAACAAAACCTCAAAATAATCACAATTGTCCATGCCACAACAACAGTTCTACAATCCGATATCAGAGAAGGAAAGAAAAAATGCAAATAGGATTCAGAGAATCAAGTTTTAAGGTGGAATTTAAAACAGAGCTTGAGAAATTTTCACACTCCCAACTCTTCCTTTGTGGAAGTGTGTTCTAAAAGAATGGGAGTGTGTGTAGGTCCTCCTCTTTTTCTCTCACAGTTGAGCTAAAGATCATATTCTTTCTACTCCACTTCTCAAGTATTTTAGAGAAAATTTTGTCATTGCCTTAGTATCCATTTCTCTTATATGGCTGATTTTGGCTTCTCTACACACATTTTCTTGAAGCGCAGATGATGTGCAGGATTCCTGTTCCCCTAGAGAGAAGCCCAAGGGATTGTCTAGAGAGAAGCCTGCATGTACAGACAGAGCAGATTTGTGTAATCATGACCCTTCTTATGTACTGTCCATGCAAAATAATTATTTTCCAGGCTGAACTTCTCATTTGATCTAAGGGAATAGATCTTCCATGATTTTTTAAAATAAAATGTTCCTGGTCACTGCCTGTATCTTTCTAGTGACGTATGAAGCTCATGCAGTGGCTCACATGGAAAAGAATTCAAAGGGTCGGGAAACAAAGGAATTTGCATCACAAGGGATCCAGTTTGTTTCCTTTGTATGTACAATGATTCCTAACATTCTCCTGTAGGTTCCACCATCCCTGTTTTAATGGGGAAAAGACAGGGGCTCTGTATTCCAAGATTATATGCAACTTGGCTTTCATATTTTAAAACACCAAGGGACTGGGCTGTTTCCAGAACACTTTTAACATGTTTGCTTTATGAGTCTCTTGATGACAATCTAAATCCCAAATGTTCTTTCACAAACCATTAATCTCCCTGATAGAGCTCAAGGAAATAATGTGTAACTTTCCATAGCTCAAAAAATAAAGGGAGGGTGTTCTTTTTGCTTGCAGCTCTGAAATAGTCAATTAAATTACACATGAAAGTATAATTGCCTCAGTAATTATGATACTTGGCCCCAATCCTATTTCCACAGAATTCTATGCATTTGCATTCTATGGTGACAAAGTCACCATTTAAAGACAAGAGCCAAGATCCTGCATCACAGATGTAGGCTGCATCTGCAATGCAGAATTAATGCAGTTTGAGACCACTTTAACTGCCATGACTCAATACTATGGAATTCAGGGAGGCTGTAATTCTGTAAGATACTTAGCCTTCTCTGCCAGAGAGCTCTGGTGCCACAACAAACTCAGGATTCCATAGGATGACGTGACAGATAAAGCAGTGTGAAACTGTATTAATTCTGCAGTGTGGCAGCAGCTGTAGTTATGAGTGTGAAACTATATACCATCTCCTGAGTTGACTCCTCAAACTTATCATAACAGTCAGCAGCTGCTGTAAGTAACAAGGATTTGCTCTATGGTGGTGAGGGCACAGCAGGATGAGGTTTCCAACCCCTCCTACCAGAGAGGAATTGTGAGGAGAATCTGCTTCTGATTGTCATACCACAGCTGTCTGGTGGGAGGTATCTGGAAACTTCATTCTACAGTGCCACACTTGCCAGCAAAACTGACATCTGTTGCTTGGTACAGCTGCTAATTGCTAAGGCAGGTTTGGGAGGTTGTCTGCAATGGTGACGATAGTGCCACATTTGTAAACATGACTACTGAACATTCCCTAGCACCAAGCCAGGACAGGTAAAGCAGCCTCAAACTGAATTATTTCTGCAGTTTGTTTTGGACCTTTGAGACTAAATGAGAGAAAGAAGCTGGTAGAACTTGGCCATTCTTTCTCATGGTTAGTCTCACCAGTGCTACAGCTTTGCAAACCGATCTAGACTAACATGGCTATGTCTTTGAGTTTTATACTTTCCAGGATGCTAGCCAAGACTTGCTAGCAAAGAAGGACCAGACACATACAAAATGATTGCCACTTGGAAACAATTTTGTATGGACTTTCCCCAAGATTTCTCCTCAAGTTTATATCTTCAAATTTATATTAATTTTATATCAAGCATCTATTGGGTGTCAAGAATCTATGGAAAGCTGAAAACAGAGACAATAGATTGGGGCAGCCAAAGTGCAGCTCTGCCCTCCAGTAGTTATCAGACTAGAATTCCCATTAGCCCTGCCCAGCATAGACAATGGTAAGGGATTCTGGAAGGTGTATCCTAAAGACACTGGGAGAGTTATATTTTGCCCACCTTTGCAGCAGCTGTTGGTACAGTACCTACATGAGTTTACCAACAGTATTAACAAGTGAAAAGCAATGGTTTGAAACTTTGCTGTTCTGGCTAGTTCAGCAGATGCAGATCCTTTTCTTAAAGAAATATAATAATTTCATCATTATTCCTAGTTTGGCATTACGGCATGTTTACTGGTTGTCTTCAGATTTGGGGTTTTTTTGCAAATACTGCAGAGACATCTAATAAAGAGACCTGAGTCATGCCAGTCTTATCATAACCTAACATTCCCTGTTTGTCTTCCTACATGTATTCACCAAATCATCTGTGTACTAACCCAACATTTAAAAGCAATAACAGTAACAATGTGTTCTTTTTCCCAGCCTGCAAAAGACACTATTTAATTAGTTTATAGTTTGCTGTGCCTGAGTAGGCGGGGGTTCAGGCATCAGAGAAGTCCTGAGGGGAACTTACTGTGAGAAAGTGGCATTGGGAAGAAATGCTTAGAGTTTTTTCAATCGCCAAGAAGTCTGTTGCTAATAGCATCTCGAGCAGAAGAGAGAACCATTGGCAAATATTTCCTCATCCTTGTCAACCTGCTTTAGCCTCACAGCAGTAATATGATATTTGTGTAGAGGGCAAAAGGATGTCTATAGCAGATTTTACAGTCATGTAGTATCCAATAAGGTGGGTAAGATTCTGGCAGAACAACAGCAGCTGATTATTCCAGGGTATGTGGTTAAAATATATGCCTTAATCTTTGCAACCTTGGGTTACATTTGCTCCTTGGTTGCTATGATTTAATTGTCTTGAGTTTGTAGAAACTCCAGTTCAGACATTGCATCTACGTTACCATTGAGAACATACCCTAGAATATGTCTGTTTTTGGGTATTTCTTGTATCTGCTTTATCATTGAGAACATGTCCCTGGTATGGCTTTCTTTGAGTATGAAAGGAATAGCTGTTCGACAATGGAACACACTCCCTCAGAGTGTAGTGGAGTCTCCTTCTTTGGAGGTCTTTAAGCAGAGGCTGGATGACCATCTGTCAGGGATGCTTTGATTGTGAGTTCCTGCATGGCAGGGGGTTGGACTGGATGGCCCTTGTGGTCTCTTCCAATTCTATGATTATATGAATTCTATTAATTCAAATAGGCTGGATTAAATATTCAGGCACTATTTTCATGATGCTACTTGCTACAAGAGAGTTATCAAACTACTGCACTGGTAGGCCAAGCACAAGCATGTTGAGAACAGAGATTTTACTTAATGCTTAAACCTATATAATCTTATCCAACATTTTGCTTAGCTGACTATGAACAAACATTGGCCTACTAGTTTTACATGGGATGTAAACATTGGTTAAGATAATAATTTCCATTGTCCTTTCAAACACTTAGGTTAATCTTAACCACTCAAAGACTTCTCTGTATTTTTGTTCAGCTGCAGAAGTAGTTTGGCATGATCATTTGACATAAAGATAAGGAGGCTAAAAAGAAGTTATAAGCATGTGTGGTATATGAGTGTTGTTGTTTTTTAATGTTGTAAGCCACCCTGAGTCCCAACCTTGGGAGAAAGGCAGAATATAAATAAATATAATAAATAAATAAATAAATAAATGGTTGTCCATAATCATTCAGTTAAGAGTACAGTAAGAAGAATGTACATTTTTTACATATAAATGTTAGTTATTCTGAAATAAAATCAAGGGCTAAATCTAATTACTAGGCCCAATTAGATTAAACCTGTTACAGTAATGAGAACTGTGTAACTGCTGCCTGAACAAACCCCTTTAATTCAGTGGATCTTTTCTAGTTGGGAATAAAAATTACAATTAGCCCAAAGGATCCCACCACCGTCAAGAAGAAAATAATTTTACTATAGAAACCATCACTAAAAAGGGATTGTATACAAAAGCCAAGGTTCACTGAAATGTGGGTACCTCCAGACCAGGCTTTTATCAACCATTAGCTCTGCCTCAGGGATCCAGGTGGCCTTGGCCTTGGCTGCATCTGCACTGCAGAAATAATCCTGTTTGACACCACTTTAACTGCTATGGCTCAGTGCTATGGAATTCTGGGAAATGTAGTTTACAGAATTCGCAGAATTCCATAGCATTGAGCCATGGCAATTAAAGTAGTGACAAACAGGATGATAATAATAATAATAATAATAATAATAGGATTTATTTATATGCCGCCCAATCACTGTGCATCCAGTGATTTATTTATTTCTGCAGTCAGGATGCATTCCTTGTTTGCACTGGTCAAGATACTCAAGGAGCAGCACCAACTATCCTGGCCCTGCAACTGTTCTGTTTCCTCCCATTACTTGGCCCTCCATTTCCATGGCAAAAAGATCCAGAGTTTTCTGTTTCCATGACACAGCAGCTGTCTATGCAGGCATCCTACTGGGCTGCCTGATGCATCTGCTGTCATTTCAGGTCGCTCACTTCTGAGGTCAGAATGAGGAGCCCAATGACAGTCACATGCTGGATGCCTCATTCTGATTTCAGCAGTGGTGGATGAGCTGGGCAGCCCAGCAGGACACCCATGTAGACAGCTATTGTGCCATGGAAATGGAAAACTGGTTCTTTGTGGAAGATCCAGAGCAGCAGGTAAAATTCTTTAATATGGTTTAACCTTGTTTTGCTCCAGTTCCAGTGCATGACATGCCAGATGTCATCAGGACTGTCTGGATCAGAACCAGACACCAGTAGGCTGGGACAGGTCTTTCAGCCCATGCTTCCACTTATAGCCATTATCTCTCATATCTTTCCATCACTTCTTGTGTCCACCAGGTCTTTCCACCTTTTAAAAACCCACAGAAAATCCATTAAAGAGCTCAAGATGGGATACTTGCAATATGCCTTTCGACTGGTAATGCTAAGAGCTGTGAGTCTGGAAGCACCTTCACTTCCTGAAAGTTGTAAAATTGCCTGATTTGAATCATCACAACCATCTGGTTACTTGTGTTTTTAAACCAAAACATTTCTGTAATGTTTAATTTGTGAAGCTTCAGAGCAGAATATGATATTCAATTTTTTTTTTCAAAGACAATAAATATGAGCTTCCTTTTGGGAGTTTGTATCCTTTGCTACTTCATTATATGACTAACAATCTGCTGTAGACACCATACTGTGTAAGATGTGTTAATCCATGAGGGCAAATCCAGTCAGAGCTTCAACAAAACAGATTTAAGGAAAATTAGGAAGAAACAAAGCCATTTGTGTGAAGGAGTAGCATAAAGTTTGTGTGCATGTGCCTTTAAGTTGCCTGTCAACCCACAGCAACCCCATGAATTTCAAAAGATTTCCTTAGGCAAGAAACCCTCAGAGGTGGTTTTGCCAGTTCTTTCCTCTGAAATATAGCCTACAGCACCTGGTATTCATTGGCAGTCTCCCATCCAAATACTAACCAGGGCTGACCCAGCTTAGCTTCCATGATATGATGGGATTTGTTGGCTTTAAAGTATTTAGGCTCTAATGTAAAGTTTATCGAACACAATAACAGAACATGGATGCAGTTAAGAAACAATAAAAGCTTACAAATATCCCACATTGTCACTCTGTAGGCTTCTTAGTTATAACTAGATGCAGCTGTGCAATACAGGGTCTAAGGGGCTCGACAGACAGGCCATTAAGTCCAGCCTGGGGGTGGAGTCGGGCGTAGTGTCCACATGACATATGCCCCGACTCTGCTCCCAAGTCGGCATGATGCTGCATACCACTCCACATGATGTGCAGCGTCACAGCGCTCCTCTGGTACTGCATCTACATGACTGGCAGCTATGGCGCCCTTTCCAGGGTGCAAACAGGAGCCATGGGGGCTGTACAGACCGCTCCCTAAGGGGCAGCCTGCAGCCGCCTTTATTTGTACTGGATCGAGGTTGCAGCAACAACATGCTGCAGCCCTGATTTCTCCTTTTTTATGCCTTGGAAAGGGCACCATAGCCACTGGCATGCAGCTTTTCCACACTCCTTTGGTGCTGTAGCATGTAGACACAGTGCCAGAGGAACGCCCTGATGACACATGCCATGTGGAGCAGTGCATGGCATCACGCCAGCCTGGGGCGGAGTTGGAGCATGAGTCATGTGGATGCCACACCCTGACTCCACCCCCAGGCTGGCCTTAATGGCTGGCCTGTTGAGCCCTGATTTTTGTGGCTCCTTTTTGCACCGCAGAAAACAGAGATCTGGGCCATGGCATGTAGTTGCCATGGCCCCAATCTGCCACTAAAAGGGGCAGCTACTGGCTGCCCCTTAAGGGTGGTCTGTCGAATCCCTTAGTCAGGCAGTCCATTTCTCCTTCTCCCAAGGGTAAATCAAAGAAGAGCTAGTTTGCTATAGATATTATACATTTGTCTCCCTAAGTTATAGAAGGCATCAGACACTACCCTAGAATCCAAACAAAGGCAAAAGGGAAATAATGTGAGGGAAGGAAAGAAGCCCAGTTCTCAAAGAAAAGTATAAACAACTCAGATATGAAGTAACTGGGGGATGAAGTTCTTGGCAGCAGATCCCTGTTTTTTACTTGAGCTCAGTCTGCATCAATCTACATGCAGAGATATCAGGTCTTTCATGGCAGTAGCAATAATCTGAATTAGAATACGGAGTAAAGTTCAAACTCTGGCCCAAATTCTGTTGTTAGTCCCAACTAGAGTAGAGCACTGAATGAATTGGATTTGCCTATGTGTTGGCTCACCATTTGACAAACTGATTCAATAAATCTCCTCCATTTGTGACTAACCGACTAGTCTATCTCTACAACAGTTTTCCAGGATTATTCCAACATATTAGTTCCAGCATTTGCAGTAGAGTTAAAAGCAGTGCAGTCGTATATAGCCACATTCCACAAAGAGTAGGAGATTCCAAAGGAATACAAGGAGTATACCTACCTGAAACATTTGCTCTTACCTGACCCCGTCTCAATAAACATTAAGAGCTGTGCTTCCTAAGCTATCTGATGTGGGGGAAATGGCAACTATTATTTCTCCAGTCTGTGAGGAACTCCTACAGTATATGTGCCCATTGGCCACTATGGTCCCTTTAATTCCTGGAAACATGCCAGGGACCAGCAGCCAATGGCTATTGGACCACCACTTTGACTAGCACTGCGTTAGAGGAAAAAGATCATAGTTCATTCTGTTCATTCCAATCAGTACAAAATAGATGGATGTATTCACTGTTTCTTGTGTGCATTACTGTTGATAAGCCTGCATTCTTTTCCAGACATAACTCATACATGTTTTTGGGAAGGCAACATAGATGAGGAAATTGGCAGAGCATGAAAGAATTAATGTTCCACCTGCCAGTGTCAGAGACGCAGCAGTTTTTATGCTTAAAGGAAAACCTTCCTAAGATATGTACTATAATGCAAATGTCAGTAAAGTACATATCTTAGGAAGGGTTTCCTTTAAGCATAAAAGCTGCTGTGCTTCTGCCATGTGATCAGAGACAGAACACTGAGAGGTGGAACATTAATTCTTTCCTGCTCTGCCAATATATATGCAGAGGGATAGCTGTGCTGATCATCCAGCAAAATGAAACAAAACCCAGAATACACAGAGTCATGGTACCTTTATTAGGCCAAACAAAGGGCCCATTCAGACTGACCTTTTTGCGCTGGAAGGAACTGGGAAACTTCGGTTTCCACCCCACCCCACCCCCGAATCCCTCCGGAAGCAAGTGCTGACTATCAATCAGGGTATTTTAACCCTGAATGCCCTCTCAGAGAAATCGGGTCAGAAGTGAAAGCACCTTCCTTGTCAATCAAATTTAGTTCTATGCTCATCATAGGTGACATTTTCTGCACTCATTGGGCGATCAGAAGTGTGCTTCCCCCTTCCTTTTTTTAAAAAAACACAGGCGCAGATGCTGTCTAATTTAAAAACCTGTGTGTGTGTGCTGTGGGGGTTTGGGTCACTGCAGGTTATGGATATTCCTTTGGCCCCGTTTTTAACCCCAAAATGCAAGGTAATGCCATCTCTGTATTCTGTATCCTCCCTCCTTAACACCCCAGAATGCCTCATACACATGTAACAACAACAACAACAACAACAATTAATTGATTAATTAATTAATTCCTCACCTCAGGATGCCAGAAAAGGAAGCCATGCATTCTTTGCGTCCTAAGCTACCCCTGAATTCCTTAGAGACAGTAGCAAAAGCATTCTGTATCAATTTGCCAAATTGGAAAGGGAAATGTTGTAACATTCGCACTGTAGCATTTGCAAAGGAAAAGCCTCTTGCAAAGTGCCCTTTGCAGCATTTCCTTATTGCAAAAAAAAAACACAAGCGCATAGTTTGTCAAAAATAATTTTAAAAAAATTAAAAAAGAGATAAAGCTGCCTGGTGCGAGAGGGAGGCTTGCTCAGTCCTGTGGCCTCCTCCCTCTGACCTGCCCTGAATTGACCTTTCCTCCTGCCCCTTCCTTCTCCTCCTCCTGCTCCAATATAGAATGCCCTCCATGGCCCCCTTCTTCCCTCTGGCTCCTTCATCATCATCCTCTGTCACTTTCTCCAGTCCTCCCTCTCTGCCCTCCCTCTGACTGCCCTTTGCATCCCCCATCAGTCACCCTGATTCCCCTTTTTTGCCTCCTGTCAGCCTTTGCCTCCTGTCACCCCAATTCCTCTTTTTGCCTCCTGTCACCCCGATTCCCCTTTTTTGCCTCCTGTCACCCTTTGCCTCCTGTCACCCTGATTCCCCTTTTTTCCATCCTTCCTCCGGCTCATTCCTCCTCCTCCTACTCCTCCTTCTCCTTCTTCCCGATGAAGGGGAGGGAATGCCCTGCCCACTGCCCTCCCTCTGACCTAAATCCCTCCCATGAACTTGACCCTCCCATGATCGGGGGCAAATTCATATTCACAGAACCAGTTTTTTTTACAAAAGAGACGGCTTTTTCCCCGATTCCAAATGACGCGCGGCAAGGGGCATTTGCCATGAAGCGGTTGTGCATGCCTCAAAATCGAATGTGAGAGATTTGGGGCCAATATGAACTTCACATGCAAGTATTGATTCCTGATCCAGGGTAAAATGTAGTCTGAATGGCCCCAAAATAGACAAAAGACATTGTACCAGCTTTTGAAGTTCACTGGCTTATTCATCAGGTAAAGATGTAAAAAAAAAAATCATACAGGAGAAGAAAAGTAATGGTTTGGGGGTCATGGCTTATGGCTTGGGCACAGTTGCACCATTCCTACAGACATCAGACCTGTCTTATTTACATACCATTTTGGATTACTGTGACAGGTTCTACATGAAGCTGCCTTTGAGGAATGTTTGAAAACTTCAGCTGGTCCAAAAAGCTGCACCCAGATTGCTAACTGGAGATGGCTCAAGGGAACACACAACTGCCATGTTGTGATAGCCACCAGTACATTTCTGGGCTCATTTCAAAGTGTAGGTTGTGATCTATGCATTCCTATATGGCTCAGGTCAGGTTATGTCAAGTATCATGTTTTCCCATATGAGCCTGCCCACAATTTGAGAACTTCTGGAAATGCTTTTATGTCTGTCCCATCACCCTCAAAGGCACATCTGGTAGGAACATGGGAAGGGGGCTTCTTGGTGGCTGCTCTCAGGCTCTGATATTCCCTTCCTGCAGATGTTAGACTGGCACCCACCCTACTATCATAGCTAGGGTAAGATCTTTGGGGAGGGGCAGGATTTTGAACGGCTCAAAGGCAAAGGGTCTTTCATAGGCCTGTTACAGACAGCCAAAATAAAGCTGCTTCGAGTCACTTTGGAGTTATGGTATTTCAATGATACATGTGTCCTAAGAGTCCAAAGGCCGCACCAAAGCCACGCTCCACTCCTAAGGACTGGAATGCAGCTTTGGTGAAGCTTCCAGACTCTTAGGACTCATGCATCATTGAAATACCATACCTCCAAAGTGACTCGAAGCAGCTTTATTTTGGCTGTCTGTAACAGGCCATAATGTGCTTCACTGTTTACTGTTTTCTTTATAACAATCATGCTTTTAAGTGTTTTTTTATGTAATTGTTGGGAAGAGTCAGTGTAGTATAATGGTTTGAGTATTGGACTAGGATTCAGGAAGGCCAAGTTCTGAATCCCTTGCTCAGCCATGGAGACTCATCAGGCAACCTTCAGCAAGTCACAGTGTCTCATCCTTAAGGGAAGGCAATGGCAAACCTCCTCTGAATAATCTTGCCAAGAAAATTCTATGAAAGGATGACAAAGGTCAGAGTAAACTTGAGGGTATATAACAACAATAAATTCTATAATTAGTTTAATTATAGTTTAACCTTTTTATGATGTGACTATTGTTATTATTTGTTTTAGCTGTGTCTGTTTTAACCTTTATAAGCCACCTTGAGTCTTGGATTATAGGAATGATGGGATCCAAAGAAAGAGAAAGACAAGGGGAATCAGCCACCTACAAGGTGGCTGAAATGTTTGCTGAAGGTGATGTTTAAGGTGATGTTTAAGGTGGCCTTGAGGAAGGATTGATACAGGTAGAAGCCACATTCTTTCTTGGTCATGAGGAGACTAGACAACAGCAATAAAAGAAATGCAATAAAATTAGCAGCAACAAAGCAACTTCCTTTGAGGTCTATATCCTGTGCAAGACTCCATGCCACTTGAACTGCATCATACCAGACACAGATGGGAAAGGGAGAGCCACATGGGTCATTTGGAAATTTAAATCAGGGCGCAATTCGGTCCCCAATGCTATTTAACATTTACATGAAGCTGCTGGATGAGATCATCCGGAGACATGGGACAGGGTGTTATCAGTACGCTGATGACACCCAAATATATTTCTCTATGTCTCAGACTGAAGCAGTGACTAAGGATGGCATCTCTCCTCTGAATGCCTGTCTTGTGGTGGTAATGGACTGGATGAGGGAAAATCGACTCAAGCTGAATCCAGGTAAGACAGAGGTACTTGCTATAGGAACCCAGAATCCAGGAATGGAGTTGTGTCAGCCAGTTCTGGATGGGGCCACACTTCCCCTGAAGGATTCGGTCTGCAGTTTGGGGGTGCTCCTTGACTCGTCGCTCCAACTGACAGCTCAGGTGGATGCGACAGTCAGGAGCGCCTGTTATCAGCTTCATCTGATACGCCAACTGCGCCCCTTCCTGGAGCCGAGGGACCTGGAAACAGTAATACATGCACTGGTAACCTCTCAACTGGACTTCTGCAGTGCGCTGCTTATGGGGCTACCCTTGTGCCAAGTTCAGAAACTTCAGTTGGTACAAAATATGGCAGCCAGATTGATTATGGGAACTTCTAGGAATGACCATATGACACCGGTCTTGAAGTCCCTGCACTAGCTGCCTATTAGTTTCTGGGCAAAGTACAAGGTGTTGGTGATTACCTTTAAAGCCCTACATGGCTTGGGCCCAGAGTACTTGAGGGAACGCCTTCTTCCCTATTGTCTGTCCCGCACACTAAGGCCCTCTGGAAGAAATCTACTACAGCCAAAAAAATCTAGGCTAACACCAGTTTCCCAGAGGGCCTTTTCTATTACTGCTCCAAAACTATGGAACAACCTGCCAGAGGAAATCCGTCATATTTCCACTCTGACAGCTTTTAAGAAAGCACTCAGGACGGATCTCTTCTGACAGGCCTTTCCAGCTTAGTTACCCTCCCCAGATATAGAGATATTTGTCCCCTCATAACTGTCTATTCTTCCCCGCCTATCTTTCTGCCTATTTTTTTGTTTAATGTCTTTAATGTCTTTAATGTTTTTAATGTTTTATACTATTACTGTTTAATTCTGTTTTAGTACTGGGAATGGGGGGGGGGTAGGTCTAGGGTTTGATTTTTTTAAAAAAACTCTATTGTAACTTGATGTATTTTATTGTTGTAACCCACCCGGATTCTCCGTGATTGGGCGGGCTAGAAATAAACCATTATTATTATTATTATTTAAAAAAACTTCAGTGAAGCAAATTTCTGGCCTAGCTTAATCTTTTCCCAATATACAGTAGTAGAGTGTGTGTGTGTGTGTGTGTGTGTGTGTGTGTGTGACAGTCTTTTAGTCCTGGATATGCATGAACGTTCTTGCCTATAGAAACCTTGTAGGTCTCTGGATGGCTTCCCATAGGTGTCTGGCCACTGTGGGGGCAGAAAACAGGACTGTACAAGTCTTTGTATTGATCTTATGTTGTCAGGTTTAAGAGCGCTATGATAGTCCCAGTTCTCACTGAAGTGATAAAATTAAACCTCTGTGAAGACTGAGACTACCTAACTGAGAAGTGAGACTATACTGGGCCTCATATTGCTTTCAGTGGTTTTGTTGAATGTCACAAGAGCCTTCATTTTTGGAAGAAACTACTGTGGTGTTCAGATCAACAGGCATTCAGGAAATGACTTTCTATGTCATTGCCAATTAACTATTTCAAACCAAACTGATTTGTTGTGCAGTTTTGTTTTTTTAATCCTGGCCAGATGTGAATATATATTGTGCTTGTGCCAAGCTGTCCTCCCACCCAAGCACATGTGATATGTGTGATGGAAATGCAGCATTTCAAAAGTAAGAATAGCTAGAGCAAAATATCTTGAAGAGAAGCGCATTGTAGATTTATCAGTTAATTCTAAGTATGGTATATATTGTTTTGTTTGGCCTATGTCTCTTATTAAAACCATATTTCAGGAACTGCCGTATCCAGTTAAGCTTGAATGCAATGTTTGTTGTTGTTTCTCATTATTTTCAGTCTTGCTAAAGGCCACCAACTTAATTTTATACCTCCCATAATCAAAGTGAAGGGATATGTTTGAAGGTTTTGTTTGCAGTTGGGAATGAGAGGGGGGAAAGCCCCCACAGTTCAGTCCACAAGCCACCCATGCTGCTGCAACACAGTTCATATGGTGAAGAAAGCAGCAATCCATGAAATGTTATGCCAAATAAAAGTGGATTCAAACCCCAGGAGGTAGAGTTAGGGACAGCGCATTATTCAGCTTCTCTGTTTAAAGCTGTTATCATCCAACTCTTGTTCATTACCACCTGTTTTTTTTTATGACAGTGGTCAGTATTTGCACTTTTTGTATTTAAGTTCCATTTAATTCTCTTTATTGCAAACTGACTTCCCAATCACTCACATCAAGGATGTGTACATCATACATCAGAGGAAATGGGCTGAAGTTTACGAAACTTAATTTAATAAAACGTGTTAGTCTATGGACAATATAAAACTATCCTGCTGTAGTGTTATTATTCCGCTTTAACTGCTATGGCTGCCTTTGGTGGAATCCTGGGATTTGTACAGTAGCTGAAAGAGGGGCATTTAGAATTCTCAGCCAGGGAGCTCTTGCCTTTTGGGCTGTTCATCTTTTGGGCTTTCCATGGTATCCTCAGCACAGTATCTTCCAGCACCACATCTCAAATGATTTAATTTTTTCCTACCCCCCTTTTTTAGGGTCCAGCTCTCACATCAGTACAAGGTGATGGATAACACAATGCCTTGGACGATTCTGACTTTAGGGCTCAGTTGTGTGTTTTTACTCTGTAGGATCTTATCTAGTTAATTCAGAGCTGCTCTTCCCCTGTCCTTATTTCTTTGCTGCAGTCATCATTCTGATCGATGTTTGATTCTCTGTTCATGAACTCTTTAAAAATTTCAATTTCTTTATTGTCTAGGTTGAATTTATGTATTTCTTCTGTGGTCATTATTTTTGTTTTCTTTATATTCAGCATTAAGGCTGCCTTTGCACTTTCAGTGTTGAACTTCTTTAGTAATTGTTCCAAGTCTGTGATGTTTTCCACTAGTAATATGGTGTAATCCACATATCTAAGATTGTTGATGTTTCTTCCTCCTATCTTCACTCCTCCTCCTTCTGAATATAAACCTGCTGTTCTTATTATGTTTTCTGCATACATGTTGAACAAGTGGGGTGACAGAATTCATCCTTGCCTGAGCCCTTTGCCAATTGGGAATCAATCTGTTTCTCTGAATTCTGTTTTAATGATAGCTTCTTGTCGTAAGTATACATTTCTCATCAGGACTATCAGATGTAGTCAGATGTTTCAGATGCCACCAATATTAGTGTTCAAACTTTTTTCTTTTCCCAGAATCTGTGATAAGTCCATTTTGAGGTCCCAGAACTACTGTATTTTCTGGTGTATAAGACTACTTTTTAACACAGGAAAATCTTCTCAAAAGTCAGGGGTCATCTTATACGCCAGATGTCATATTATAGGGCAGGTGCTGAAACTTCCAATCCGGACTGGAGAATCTGCGGTCGCCGCATATGGTGGGGGGAGCTCAAAGATGGCTGCGGCCGCATCCCCACCATATGCAGCGATCATATGAAATCATCTACCACTCTGATAGTCTTGGAGACAGGGAGCACTGGGCAGGCAGGGAGAGCTGACCAATCCAAGCAGGCTTTGTATACAACAAGGTTTCCTGATAAGTACCTGCATGTCATAAGCATTTGAATTAAAATTACCATATTGAAATCAAATCTGTTTTTTTTTTTAAAATTTTATTTGATGTGTGTTGGAAGAGGGATAGTCTTATACGGTGAGTATATCCCAAACTCTATATTTTAACTGGAAAAGTTGGGGGTCGTCTTATATGCCCAGTTGTCTTATACAGTACGCTGGAAAATACGGTACTTTCCCACCATCTTGGACTTATTACCTAACAGTACTTCCCACAATATTTTTTTTCTTTCCCCACACTTCTCTTTTCCAAAGAATCAAAACAAGTAGTAGAATGTTGCTTCTGCAAGTCTCCCATCTTCAGCACTGTCATTTGCCTGCCAAGGTTGTGACAGACAACTGCATTTCTCATACTCAGTTTCCTGCAACTCTCATTCCATGCCTCCCTGGCCTGGGTTAGTAGAAAGGTTGCCAGCTATTTCCCTACTGGCATACTTCCACAAATGTCATCCTCTTGTTCTTCCCCTCTGGACAGGCTCTGCATGTCTAACTGTTGGCTGCTTCTCTCCCATCTTAGCAGAAAGCATCTAACACAGGGTGGTCACATATCTAATTTTAAAGAGAACAGCCCTCTGTTTGAATTACTTTAGGAGACAATCCAATTTTTTAAAAAATCCACCTAACAGTGATTGGCCTTCCAAAATACACAATATGCATGTCACAAGCTTTCAAAGCTTCACTGGCTTCTTCATCAGGCAAGTTGTTACAAGCAAAACAAGAGGGAAAAAAGTGAAGATGTTAGTCCTAGTGCATTGCTGTTATTGTTCTCAGTTCAGATGGTATGGAAGGGTCTTGCAGGCTGGCACCTCCTCTTTCTGGCGGTGTGGTGACTGGGAGATTCTCAAAGTCCAAGGAATTTTAACATCCATTTGCAGCACAAAGAAGACACTTCTTTTGCAATCTCCATCCTTCTGAAGCTACAGCTCCTTTGTTAGGTGGAGGACATTGAATTTCTCAAGAAGCCTTCATGTTTTTGCATCAGGAAAATTTTAGCTGGTGTAGAGGTAAAACATGCCAATTCTGTCCCAATTTTAAAAGAAGAAAAATAGAAGACAACACTCTATTTGACTGAAGAGTTGTCTACACTGGTGGGAAACCCCATACTCACCCCATACCTACATTGTAGTTTCCTGGTCCAATAACTCCACACTCACCGTGGTGAATAAGAAATGGCAGAAAAGGGTGATCCTACAATGATCACATATCTTTGGTGCATAGTATTTCCATCCACACAGCCATGTCCTCATTGCTAATCTGGATTTTCCAGGTAAATGTGGGGTAAAAGGAAGATCTTTTTTTCTTTGGATTTTTAGAGAAAAGCCCTCCATTGCCTGCCAATCGTAATGAATGTTGTGAGACCAGATTGCAGCTGTTGCAGGTTGCAGCTGCCATGGGGTTCCCCATCAATGTAGACAAGCCCCCAGGCTTCTAACTGAAGGGCTGTCCAGTCTGAAAATGTATCTGTGTTTCATATTTATAGTACATCCTCTCTATTTAACCTGCCATGGCTTCATGCCATGGAATCTTGGAATTTACAGTTTGGTGAAGCACTTAAAATCCTCTGTTAAAGAACTCTTTGATGTAGTTCATGAAAGTAGACTACAGTTCTCTAGCAGATAATTCTCAGTGCCTCCTCAAATTACAAACTCCCATATGAGCCTGTCCTGCATATACAACCAGCTTTGGATGCTTTGACTTGTTTGGGTTTTTTCTTTTGTTTTAAGTGACATCTGACACTAAACTTTAGGAGGAGCTTTCTGACTGTAAGAGCTGTTTGACAGTAGAACATGCTCCCTCAGAGAGTCTCCTTCTTTAGGTGTTTTTAAACAGAGGCTGGATGGCCACCTGCCAGGGATGCTTTGATTGTGAATTCCTGCATGGTAGGAGTTTGGACTGGATGGCCCTTGTGGTCTCTTCCAACTCTATAATTCTATGATTCTGTGACAGCATCTGTGGGTTGATGATCTGAGTGGGAGCGGGGAGGTGTTTTATTCTGCCGTAACAGCCCCTGCTACTTGCTAGCCCCTGCTACTCTCTACTGGGGCATCTGCAGAGCTCTTTGCTGTCTTTCATGGTAAAGGTTTTAAAAGTTTTTAAAAATAATTAAACTACATTTTAGTCAGTGATTTACTAATGTGTTGGTATGTTTCCCTGTGTTATTTTAAATCATTGTTTTGATAAATATACAGTTTTATTGTTGTTTGTTATTAAATTCTGCTACTTCTATTGTAATCATCTCAGAGTATTGCTTTAATGAGGAAGTGAAGGTGTTAGTATTGAATAAACACAACTATCAGCTAAGCTTTTGGAGAACAACACAACCATATGAATGCAATTATAGTGAATGAACATGACATCAGAGCATCAGAGCAAATCCCTGCTCTGTCCAAGGTCATGACAACATAGGCTAGAGCAGTATTTCCCAAACTTTCATCCTCCAGATATTTTGGACTTCAGTTCCCAGAATTCCTGACTGCTGGCCAAACTGGTTAGGGCTTCTGGAAGCTGAAGTCCAAAACAGCTGGAAGACCAAAGTTTGGGAATTGCTGGGCTAGAGTCTGTGGGGTTCAACTGAACCCATATGCATCTCTTCCCTCATATGCATTTATTTACTATGGTTGTGATGGATTTTTGAGCTTCTGTAGTGTAGTGGTTTGAGCACTGGACTGTGACTCTAGAGGCCAGGGTTCAAATCCTCACTCGGCCATGAAAACCCACTGGATGACCTTGGACAAATCACATTCTCTCAGCCTCAAAGAAAGGAAATGTGAAAACCTCTTTGAAGAAACTTGTCAAGCAAACCCTGTGACAGGGCTGCCTTAAGTTGGAAATGACTTAAAGGCACAGCAGCAACAATAAACCATCTAAAGCAGCAAGTGGTTCACTTGCTGAAATGTTTCATTAAATATTTAATCTAAAATGCCTACTACTTTGTATTAGCCTAATTCCAATTGTTTCCTCTGTCTGAAATAAACCTATTAAATCAGGGTGGGCAACTATGTAGCAGTGAGGACTATCCCTCCCAACTGCCCCCAGACCATACCCACCCATCTGCACCTTCAAATTCCTCTTTTCTGGGGCAAAAATGGAAACCAGAAGTGACACAGTGTAGCCTTTGTGGTCACTATATGGTTGAAAAAGAGAGATTTGGGAGGGAGAGGGAGGTTCTGAGGCTAAAGGAAATTGTTTGGGATGGGTTTTTTATTTTGTTTTGGGGTTTTGTTTGTTTGTTTGTTTTGTCTTTTAGTAGGATTTTCAGTGGGAAAGTGATGAAAAAATACTTTTTTTTAAAGTGGGTGCTCCAAGAGACCAACAGAAGGTTTGGAGGCTACAGAATTGCAGTTTGGGGCCATTGGTGACTTACAGGCTTCGCATTCCCCACCTATGCATCAATAAGGCGTTAGTAATTCAGTACTTCTATAAGTTCTGTTGGTTCAATGGGCCTTTTTAGTTGAGACGAAGAACTACACTACTGAGCCTTTGAGTTGCATTCACTGGTATTCTTTAAAGAATCTTATCCCCGGGGCTGTTGGAGAGGGATTACAGTTGAAAGAAATTTCTTGAAAAAGAAATTTTCAAGAAAAAGGTAAAACATGCCAGAGGTGAGATCTGACTCTGAGAATCACACAAACCTTTTTAGAGTAATAAATAAACTTCACACAAAATTCTCACAAAGTGATTCCTTTATTTAAATTAAAAAATCAGTGTTACCAGAAAGAATCAAATACAAGTAAACATAAATACACAAGACAAATATATACAATTTGGCATCAAAGTATATACACAATTGTCTTTCAATGCAACAAAGAATAAAAGAGAGAAAGTCACCAATAGATTTGTGTGAAAATAAAAGAAACAAGGATAAAGCAAGGGGAAAACGTGACAACTCAAATGTCAGTTTGAATTGGAAAGTTTCAGTATTCAAGTGATTCCAGGCAATATGCCAAAAGTTAATTTGGCTTCTTTGAAAAGTTTTAACAGCCCCTCTTGGAATAAAATAACTCAAAGTTTGCTCTTGTAGGTTGTTCAGCAGAATCCACAGAAATATTCCTTTAATGAGATTTGCAGCTATTTGTCAATGAGCATTGAAGCCTCCCTATAAACAAAACAAATCTATCTCCTATGACATCAAAAAGATGAAATTACAATTCTCTTTGATCCATGGCATTAGACTAACCCTGTCATACTGAATTTGGAGCTGACGCTTTCACATGGAAGTAGAAAGTGGGGCTTTGGCCTGATTTTGTCCCTGCTTCCTTTTATGCTCTGTTTTCCCATGACAATGAACATGCTTCTGAGCTGTTTAACTCAGAAAACTCTAAAACATTTTGGCAACATTTTTATTGTAAAAATTAGTCCAAATATTGATGTTATTGTCAGATGCAATGCATGATGGAAGTAATCATAGTACTAGAAGCTCCTCATTATAACCTTTAGAAAACAGTTTACAGTACCTCAAACTGCATTAGGCTTTGTAATACAAAAACACACAATGGTTCAGTTGAGATCTTTTGACAAACTATGGTCCACAAATATAACTATGATTTGGCATAAGGTCAAAATACACAAAACAATGGTTTGCAACCAGCCAGAAAATGAGAATTTTAAAGTGTGTTGGAAATGCTGTTTTTTGCTAATCATAATTTAGTGCAGGTTCAGGGAATGTGTCAACCTCTAGCTATTGTTAGATTGCAGATAGCAGCATCTTTTCCCACTGGTTATTCTGGCTGGAAGATGCAGTTTAACAACATCTGAGGGCAAACAAGTTATCCATCTGTAATTTAGTATAATGTCTGAAACTGGTAGCTATACTTCATGCTCCACATCCAGAGATCCCTAAACCACAAAAGCAGAAGTGCTGAGTAGATGGAAAACAAACAACATAGAAGCAGCAGTAAAGCATGATTCGCCTCCATCTGTTTAGGAACTTCAGCTATGGTTTGTGTTTTCTAATGCATGAGTTGGTATAATATTTTAAAGGAGCTTTCATATTTTCCATTAAGGGAAATCTTGTAATAAATCTTGGTACAGAAGTGGATGCATCATAAGCCAACTCAATGATGCAAATTATTTGTTTCTTCTTGAAGAATTAGAAGCTACAAGGTACCCTCACCCTCATTCCACTGTACAGTCACCCCTCCATTTTCATGGAGGATTCATTCCAGACCACCACCACCACCCCACAAAAATGGACATTCTCCTATATTCAAGCCCCATTGGTTTAAATGGCAGCACCCACCTGTGGGAACCCATGGATACATGCCATGGGCATGCACCCCATTTTGTCCCCCTCCATTTGTCACCAGCAAGTGGGTGAGGGACGTGGACTTCAAGTTCACAAAAACAGAGGAGCAACTGTACTGAGTTGCTTTCTCCTTTCGTTGCCATTAAAAGAAAGGGAGATTAAATAGGCCTATGAACAATGATCACAGTTTCTCTTGGCCTATGGATGGTCTTGTAAATGTGATCACAGTTTCCATTGGCAGAATTTATTTACTTCACTGGCATTCACACAAACCTGATCCCAGAAGGCCACTGTTGCTTAGATATACTCATGTAACAGTATTGATTCTCACTCAGCTCTATAGATCTGGGGATTGAAGCAAAGATCTTACTTTTGCATTCCATTATTCCTATCCTTAGTATAACTGGGTAAAAAAAATTAAGGGGTAAAAAAATTCATCAGCACAAATCCATGAGGCTAGGTGTCAAAACATAGTTCTATCACAAAGCAGTCCACTAAAGTCCACAATTTCCTAAATTGTGAAGGAAGCAGAGACTATACACAGATTTGCCAGGGAAGAATTTTCCTGCTGACCTGAACAACAGAGAATTCTATTATGCATTAGTCATTGGTACTTCAGCTTCTGCTTCCCACAAATAATGGCCACCCCGTCCATATTGGAAAGTAGCTGTTTCAAGGAAGGGTGCAGAATTGGAACGTATTAGTCTTTAATTTGAGGAAAGATGCTGCATCTCTGCAGTCTGGCAATGCTAGGAATTCTGATGGATACTCTCTGAAGAGCCTTCACTGCTGTGATTGAGGAGAGCTACTTCAGATGTTTCTCCCAGTTCAGCATCAGGCACTTCTTCTTCAATAGTGAGGTGAACATCTGGCAAGGAAGACTCACTCACACTGCTGCCTTCCATGGAGCAGAGGGTGCAGGAAAGAGCTGGTGCCATGCTCTCTTGCAGCATGCTTAACATCATGGGAATCTGGACAGACCTCAGTCCCGAGACAGTCGGCAGAGGTTTAACAGCTTGTCCCCACTCCCTCTCCTCATCTTTGTAGAGCAACAGCAAGTTGGATTTTTTTTCCTTCCTCTTGGTCTTCATGTAACCCAGCATGATTCCCATTAGAAAGATTCCATAGAAGGACATGACGATCAGGATATAAAAATATTCATTTCCATTCCCTCCTCCCTTCTCAAGAGTGGAAGCAGCAGGACCAGAGCTTGCAGCAGCAGCAGCAGCAGCCATAGGCAGGGTCATATTTGGATGTTCCATCACGAACATCAAAGCTCTCCAGGAAAAGTCAGAACCTGGAAGAGGAAATAGAGATAGATGTGAAAATCAGGTGTCCAATTGTAGAAAACTAAGGATTAATCCAAAGAGTTGTGAACAAGCCATTTTCATTTGAGACTCTCTGATTTTCTGGCAGAATAAACCATCTTACTGTGGTAGCAGTATTTAAGGAAGATGGTTTAATTGAAATTAATCTCAGTAAACAAAGGAAGAAGCTCTATATTAGGTCAGACTATTTCCAAGAATCATAGAATCATAGAGTTGGAAGGGAATACAAAGGGCATTAAATCCCTTTGAATAATTACAGCACTTCCAAGAGATTACTGTCCCTCTGTTTTAAGATCTCCAAAGAAGGTTTATTCATCCAGTACTATCTATCCTGACCAGCAGTAGATCCCCAGGCTCTCAAGCGATGATCCTCCCCATATCTTTCTAGCTGGAGTTACTAAGGAGTGAATCTTTCATGTGGTAGTGGTTTAAGTTTAGTCCCTAGCATCTCCAGGTAGGACTGGAAATGGTTCCTATCTGAAACCCACAAGAGCCACTGTCAGTCATTTCTGACAGCAATGTTTATTAATTTGATTCAGTATAAAGCAATGTCCTACATTCCTGTAATCTTAATCCAAGCTAAAACAAGCCAAGATCTAGTTGCTCTTTTGTAATATGGAAATGATAGTACCTGTTATCCCTTTCCAGGTACTTTCACACATTACTAAGATGAAGGCTATAAATAGCTAAAATAAGCCAAGATATACTGTCTCAATGGTTGATATTATGATGATGATTCAATGACTCCATAAAATGTCCATTTTTTTACAGAGAATGTTATAAGCTTTCTAGATTTTCCTTCTGACCAATGCTTTTAGGGTTTTTTACTTTAAAAAAATCAGGTATTACTACTGAGTAAGCTCATTATTACAAATTAAAAACAAGTATTCATTGCTTACTGCCTAAATACCCTAAAAGCACCAGATACTGTCTGATCTTGATGCCAGGTGTTATAGGCTATATCTCTGAGGAAGGAACTGTCAAAATCACCTCTGAGTATTCCTAGCCTAAGAAAACTTAATGAAATTCATAGGGATGCCATAAATTGACAAATAACTTGAAAGCATATACACATACATAAATACTTACACACACACACACACACACACACACACACACAGAGAGAGTTCTAATATGCAAGAAACATATACATGTCAGAGGGAGAAGGTTGCAAAGCTTACCAACAGGCACATTCATTGAGTCAAGGCTTTGTGATTTTTTTATAGCATATCAATGCTATACAGTGGAAAATATTATTATGAAAGTATTATTGTATACAGAGCAGTGAAGCAAAGAAAGAAGGAAGAGACATTGAACAACTTACGTGAGTGTGCAAATAATTCTGAGCTTCCTAAAGCTCTGAAGAGACAGCTCATCTACCCAGTTCCTGAGTTCTGAAAGTTTCCCGGGCTCCTGCCAGAATTAATAGCGGCTGAAAAAATGTTTCATTCATCACGTGACTTGAAAGTTTACAATAGTTTCATGCTGGAGTCAGTGCATGAACTCCAAGGCCTGAAGTTTAACTGGTTGAATTCCTGGCACCACTGTAACATGATGGGGAAAAAAATTAAAAGGCTGGATGAGTTGACTAACTCTAAACACAAAGACCAGTGCTCGAGTGTTTGGACATAAGCACTACTCAAGCACTCACACTCCAATGATAAATTATATGACTTGCACTGAAAACTTTTTTGTGGTGCGTCTGTATGTTTGTGTGTGTAGCAGTCCTGACAATAGCTAAAGAAACTTTGCCAGACAGAACAGAGAAGGGAAAAAATGATCTGTGGAAACCCCTTTCATGGCTATGTGCAAGCACTGTTTTCTTTCTGAGGCTGTTGAGAGTTCAGAGTCCTCCAAGTGACTTTGCAGTTGTCCTGGATGCTATATGCACGGCTTAGAGGCATTATTTTTCTTGGCTGTGCAATTAGTTTTTATTTGTTAAAATAGCCACAGTGAAAATACCCCTCAAACCTTCAAGAAAGGATCTGGTGATACCCAGCTGCATTTTTTTAAAAATTGAGCCCTCGAGGGCCCTGTGAGTCACCAAAAAAAAAAAGGATTTTATTGATTTTAAATGGGTTTAATAATAATAGTTAAAGAAACTTTAAATGGGTTTAATGTTTTAACTACTAGCACTATGATAGATTATGCCTTGTTGACTTATATGGATATTGTGACTATCTTTCAAAATGAGGCCTCCTATCCCTTCAGTCATTTTAAAAGTAGAAGAACATGGTTAAATAAGAACTGTCTTATCTGGAAAAGGAAATTAAGACAAATGTTCCATCAGGCTTTGGCAAATCCGGAGGTTAAATTTGGGCCCTATTACAAGGCCCATAAAGAATACTCTAATCTGGTGGAGGGCAAAAGGAAGGTATTTTTTCAACAAAATTGGGCTTCTCTGGATAACGCTTTAAAATCCAAAGATGCTAAAACCTTTTGGGTAGCAATTAGGAAATATAAGAACAATGACATCTCTATGGTCCATTGTAGTATATCCCCTCAGATTTGGTTTTTGTATTTTACCAATAAAATGGGAACCCAAACATTTGATAATAATCTATTAATAAAAAAACTCTCCTAATTTTTGGAGCTCAGTTTTGGCTGATGAGGTGCATCAGTTAATCCTCAAATTAAAATCTGGTAAATCCCCTGGATATGATGGCCTCCCGGCAGATATTTTGAAATTCCACCCTTAGCAATGGACAAAGGCATTACTCTTGTAAATAACTCTGGCGAGATTCCAGCCGATTGGAAGGATTCCATTATAATTCCAGTCTTTTAAAAAGGGGACAGACAGGATCCTGGTAACTAATGCCCAATAAGTCTTCTATCGGTAGTGGGCAAACTATATGCCAGTTATTTGGATTTGAAATTACAGAGCCGGATGAATGCACAACCTTTGATAGGTCCAGGACAAGCGGGTTTTAGAAGACATACAGTATGTCCACTGTGGATCACATAACAGTGCTTTCATTCCTCGTAAACAAATACTTGTCATATACTAAAGGTAAACTATATGCGGCTTTTATTGATCTGAAGGCTGCTTTTGATTCAGTTCACTGGCCTTTACTTTGGGACAAGTTGGCTAGGCTTAATATAGATCTTCGATTGTTGTTTCTTTTAAGCTAACTCCATACAAATCATCAATGTAGAGTGAAATTTTCTGAATCAGGCCTATTAACAGATCCTATCTACTCTGGTATAGGAGTCAGACACGATTGTGTGTTGGTTCCTCATCTTGTTAATCTATTTGCTGATTTACCTGCTTTTATACAGTAGATTCTCACCCACCTTCACTGGGAAATCGTCTGCTTTTTATTACTCTCTCTATCTCAGGTGGGTACGGTAAGAGCCTTGAAAAGATTCTCTGAATATTGTGACAAATTTCACCTACTGGTAAACTTTGAGAAAACCAAAATATTGGTATTTTCTAAGAGATTTGTACCGAGAACGTGGAAGGTTAGTAATCAAACAATTGAGCAGGTCAAAAAGTATGTTTACCTTGGTGTCTTTTTTCTTTTTAATGGGCAGTGGAGTAAACAGAGAGATAAAGTAATACAAGCAGGGAAAAGATCGTTGGTGGCTATACAATCCTTTTATTATATAAAAAAGGCAACCAGGATATTCTAGCAGCCTTAAAAATTTACAAAGCCAAATTAAGACCACAATTACTTTACAGCATATTCACCTGGATTTAATAAGGAGATGGAACGTTTGCAGACACATTTTTTCAGGAGTCTATTATCTGTACCTCCGTATGTACACCATCTGACTCTCTATGAGGAACTGGGATTGAATGCTCTTGAAACTGAAGCCTGGTTGATTACTGTACTTAGGTTTTGATTTAAGATACATTTCAGGCCTAATGGATCCAATCTTTTATGGTTCCTACTATCTGATGTTTACTATGCCAGTTGGGCTAAATCTTATGAAAGTAAAGTAATTTCTGTCGGTTTAAATTTTGATTCTCTCCTTTTACTTACCAAAAAAGGAGTGTCTTTATATCTATTAGAGTCTGCATTGCAGAGAGAGAACATCAACTGATATATCCAACTCCTCCTAGAGTGTGTTCTCCAGTGATGCTTGGTCACTGTGATCAAGCTCCAGATGTTCTCCATCATATTGTATTGCTTTGTCCATTGTATATAATTCTGAGGGGGAAATTGTTAAGAAGGTTATTGGAAATGAATATCTCTTTGGATGGGTTATCAGTGGAATGCTTATTGGAAGATCGGAACCCACATATTACCAGGTTAATGGCCAATTGTCTGATGGAGGCAACAAGATTATGGCTTAAATTTTAATAACAATCCTGAAGTTTTATTATTGTTTTTCTATGCCTAATAAAGGTTGACTGACTGACTGACTGACAAAAGGCCTGGGGGGCTGCATGGGACCTGTGGGCTTCATTCTGCTGACCTCTAATACAGTGCACCCTTACTTTATGCGGGGGATCAGTTCTGGACTCCCCCACATAAAGCAAATACCTCCTGGGCTCGTGCACGTGATGATCATGCTCGCGCACCCCATTAGTCCCTATGGGACGCACCGTCCCTTCTCCCCGTGTGGCTTTCAGTGTATGATGAAAGCTGTGTTAAGCGCGCCAGTAGGTTCAAATTGGATAAAATTATTGGACTCTGTATTTTTGTTGCTAATATTTTAAAGGGCTTATTATCTTTAAGTAGTGTTACATTGTTTTTATATTGTAAGTCATTCTATGAGTCTATAAGGATGGCAAGGAGTTGGGGATCCCTTCCTTCCAACTCTACAATGTTATGATTCTATTATTAATAATAATAATAATAATATTTATTTATAGACCGCTATTCCGCAATGATCATAGCGGTGTACATTAAAATTGCAAAACAATACAAAAAATTGCAAGGCCTCTCTCCTCTCAAAGATGGTGCGTTGGAGGGAGCGCGCTCTTTGTCTTCCAGGCCTAGCCTCTCTCCCCTAGATGGTGGTTGGGGATGGGCTCTGTCTTCCAGCAGGCCTCTTCCCCCTCAAGTGTGGTTGGAGGAGGGCTTTTGTCTTCCAGGCCCAGGCCTCTCTCCCCCTCAAGATGTGTGGTTGGAGGAGGGCTCTTTGTCTTCCAGGCCAGGCCTCCTCCCCCTCAAGATGGTGGTTGGAGGAGGGCTCTTTTTCTTCCAGGCCAGGCCTCTATCCCCCTCAAGATGGTGGTTGGAGAGGGCTCTTTGTCTTCCAGGCCAGCCTCTCTCCCCCTCAAGATGGTGGTTGGTGGAGGAGGGCTCTTTGTCTTCCAGGCCTGCCTTACTCCCCCTCAAGGTGGTTGGGAGGGCTCTTTGTCTTCCAGGCAGGCCTCTCCCCCCTCAAGATGGTGGTTGGGGAGGGTCCTCTTGTCTTCGGGCTAGCCTCTCTCCCCTCAAGATGGTGGTTGGAGGAGGGTCTTTGTCTTCCGCGCCGGCCTCTTTCCCCCTCAAGATGGTGGTTGGAGGAGGGCTCTTTGTCTTCCAGGCCGGCCAGGCCCTCTCTCCCCCTCAAGAGTGGTGTTGAGGAGGGCTCTTTGTCTCCAGGCACGGCCTCTCCCCTCAAGATGGTGGTTGGAGGGGGCTGTTGTCTTCAGCGCCAGGCCTCTCTCCCCTCAAGATGGTGGTTGGAGGAGGCTCTTTGTCTTCCAGGCCTAGCCTCTCTTCACCCTACAAGTGGTGGTGGAGGAGGGCTCTTTTTTCCGTCTGGCCCTATCCCTCAGAGGTGGTTTGGAGGAGGGCTCTTTTCTTCCAGCCAGGCCTCTCCCCTCAAGATGGTGGTTGAGGAGGGCTCTTTGTCTTCCAGGCAGGCCTCTCTCCCCCTCAAAGTGTGGTTGGAGGGGGCTCTTTGTCTTCCAGGCCATGGCCTCTCTCCCCCTCAAGATGGTGGTTGGAGGAGGGCTTTGTCTTCCAGGCCAGGCCTTCTCCTGCTCAGATGGTGGTTGGAGGAGGGCTTTTGTCTTCAGGCCGGCCTCTCCCCCCCTAGATGTGGTTGGAGGAGGGCTCTTTGTTTCCAGGGCCTGCCCTCTCTCCTCAAGATGTGGTTGGGAGGAGGGCTCTTGTCTTCCAGGCCGCCTCTTCCCCTCAAGTGGTGGTTGGAGGAGGGCTCTTTGTCTTCCCGGCCTGGCCTCTCTCCCCTCAAGTGTGGTGGAGGAGGGCTCTTTGTCTTCCAGGCAGGCCTCTCTCCCCCCTCCAAGCATGGTGGTTGGAGGAGGGGGCTCTTGGCTGCCAGGCCATGGCCTCTCTCCCCCTCAAGATGGTGGTTGGAGGAGGGCTCTTGTCTTCCTGGCGGGCTCTCTCCCCCTCAAGATGGTGGTTGGAGGAGGGCTCTTTGTCTTCCAGGCCTGGCCTCTCTCCCCCTCAAGATGGTGGTTGGAGGAGGGCTCTTGTCTTCCAGGCCTGGCCTCTCTCCCCCTCAAGATGGTGGTTGGAGGAGGGCCTTTGTCTTCCAGGCCTGCTTCTCCCTCAAGATGGGTGTGGAGGAGGGCTCTTTTTCTTCCAGGCCGGCCCTCTCCCCCCTCAAGATGGTTGTTGGAGGAGGGCTCTTTGTCTTCCAGGCCTGCTCTCTCCCCTCAAGATGGTGGTTGGAGGGGGCTCTTTGTCTTCCAGGCAGGCCTCTCTCCCCCTACGATGGTGGTTGGAGGAGGGCTCTTTGTCCTTCCAGGCCTAGCCTCTCTCCCCCTCAAGATGGTTGTTGGAGGAGGGCTCTTTGTCTTCCAGCCAGGCCTTTCCCCCTCAGATGGTGGTTGGAGGAGGGCTCTTTGTCTTCCAGCCAGGCCTCTCTTCCCCTCAAGATGGTGGTTGGAGGAGGGCTCTTGTCTTCCAGGCCTGGCCTCTCTCCCCCTCAAGATGGTGGTTGGAGGAGGGCTCTTTGTCTTCCAGGCCCTGTTGACTCTCTCCCCTCAAGATGGTGGTTGGAGGAGTGCTCTTTTTCTTCCAGGCCAGGCCTCTCTCCCCCTCAAGATGGTGGTTGGAGGAGGGCTCTTTGTCTTCCAGGCCTGGCCTCTCTCCCTCCCGAGATGGTGGTTGGAGGAGGGCTCTTTGTCTTCCCTAGGCCTGTGCATCTCGCCCCTCCCCTCAACTATTATTCTATTAGTGCTCCTACTCCTAGTATACAAATGGCATATCCAAACTGATTGAAAAGATCAGGAAGCTTCAGATTTTGTTCCTGTTCTTTCCAATTTTATTTTGGAGATCCATACACATTTGATCCTAAAACATTTTCTGTCAGCTCCTGATAAAATCAGATACTTTTTATACCAGTTCCCCAGATTGTTTTATTTTAACCCAATATAAAAATGGAAGAACAAGAAAAAACTGGTACTTTTCAGTCAGACTGGATGTGTTCTAAACCTATCTAAGCAGAAAATAAAAGAACTCTAGACTGAAACCAGGAGAGAACATGAAGACTGTTATCTGTAGCCAAAAAGGCAGAAAAGCTTTATTGGATGACACATAAAACTCTTCAAGTAGTTACGAAGCAAATGTAAACAGTGACAAAAATAAGGTCAGTATCCTGAATGCAACATTTCAGCAACTTTTGCATAGAGACAAAGAGAACCATTATAATAATTAATGAAAAGAAACAAATGAAGACTGTGTAAACTAATGTATAATTATGCATATGTTAATAGAAAGAAAAAGTGGGTAAGCAACCAAATCTCCATCACCTTGCAAAATAAGGAGAAAGAGGAACTTCAGATGTCAAAAATTCTGGAATTTCCCTTCCTACTACTTCATTCCCCTTGACAAGAGGGAAAAAATAACTGTGGGGAATGGGGTGAATGGAAAATGCTTTCACTCCTTACTGGTGAACAAATGTAAAGGATGCTGCCAACATGATGACTTGAACAGTGTCCTTTCTGACAAGCAACATCGTCCAACATGCATGACCTCTGGTGAAAAAAAAATAGATTGCTCACAATTCGAATGCCTAATGGGAAGGATAATAGGTCCAGTTTCCATCTGTGATCTCCTTGCATAAGAAAGAGGGAAAGATGTTCATTTCTTATAGAAGAGTGTGTTGGTGGTATGCTCAGTGGAGTGGGTGTGCAATGAGAAGAACTCAGGTTGGGGTCCAGCCTGAAGTGGGTAAGCAGCTGCTTCAGTGCTGTTTGCATATTCCTGAACATGGATGCTTAGTACATCAACCAACCCTTCTATGCACGTTCATTTCATCTCATCCCTAATGAGGAAAGTACCTGAAGGATTCTAGAATGGTACTTTATACAAGAAAACTTGTATAACCCTCTAGTCCTCTTGTATTTATAATTAGGGGAGCAGGGCAAGCCCTACCACTAGGCAGAGTGAGGAGGATACATTAAGCAGCAGATCTGCAATCTTATGAAATGGCAGCTAATTTTAATTACCTAATTATTATATTTTTACTCCAAGGGAGAAGATCATATTCTTGTAAGATTTTCTGCCTCATATGCCAAAACAATGTGGTTGGTTTTGTATACTAGCTACCTTGACATAGACTGGGGGCACCACCTGCTGTTCAACTGAAGTAGCAAAAAAAAAACTCTGCAGGAGAAGAAAGTGAATGTGCTAGCTGGCCCTGATCCCTTCCGTCTTGGTCCTGTCACCATCTATATGTTGAATGGCAAAGGAGAGCATACTCTATATGTATAGAGCTCTGTGTGCTACACTGAAAATCCTACGTGAGAATGGTTTCTAAATCATGTGAAGAGGCTAATGGGACTGAGAGAGAATCTATGTTTGGAATATAACTTCTAGAATCCTCAGGCTAGCATGATGATGAGATTAAAGATTGCCCTCCTTACTAGCCACAAGAATAGCAACTAGCATTAGATAAATTTGAATACCCACTGCAATTGAGAGATTATTATTCACTAATCATACTGCTGCAACCTACAAGAATATAAATAAAAAGCTCAAGGAGGAAGTTTTTCATTAAAGCAAGTTAATACTGCAATTGCATTTTATTTGATTTAGAAGCTTATCCTATTAACAAATAAGCCCGGTTACCTCTTTGGGGTTGAATTCAGGATCCAGGATGCCCTCAGATGTTATCATATCTAAATTGTTGCCTGTCTAGCTAGGATGCTGCTGCCCGGATGCATCCTGGCTAGATAGATGGCAGTTTAAGTATGATAACATCCGGGGGCATCTTGGATCCTGAATTCAAGCCAGAAGACGTAAACCAGCTTATTTGTTAATGGGCTAAGCTCCATGATTTTGTTAGGGACACAAATCATGTATGGAAAAAAGCTATAATGATAACAAAGAAAATATATGATGCAACAGCCTGGCAATTATGGGGCAATACAGACAGGCTGAATGCCACCTCTTTTGGCTCCAGATCAGTGCCACAGCAGCCACATGGAGCGGCAATGATCTGCTCTCTCTCAGGAGCAAAAAGAAGCTGTTCTAGGCAGCTTCCTGGACGGGGCACCATAGGCACGTTGGCATGCCCCGATGACATCCCTTCTGCGTAGTGCCGTTTCAGCACTGCACTGCCCAGGCATCATCATGGCATGCACCATATGGATGGAAGTGTGCCATAATGGTGCCCAGGCAGCACAGCAAGGGCTCTGAGCGTGTGTATGCTCATCCCTAGCTGAACCCTAGTGCGCATACAAGCTGGCACAAAATGCCGGTCTGTACAGTTGCTATGTCAGGAGTCTCTGACAAAAGCGAATGAACAAAAAGTAACAATTCTAGAATAAATGTCTAGGGTGAAAGAAATGCAAGGGTTCATTCAGATGGAATGCTTTTTTTTAAACATATGTATTTGGGTTACAATTTCTCTCCTGCCCTAGTTTTCCCTCGGCTTATTCTTCATGTTTATCACACTTAACAGAATTAATGAAGTGGACAGGCAAATGTTAAAATTTAAAATAAGTAAAATCTGGATGGCAATTTGACAGATGTTTATTTTCAATCTCTTTTCACTGAGCAAATTTAACTACTTATTATCTGATGTAATGCTGTCTCCTTTTATGTTTACTGAAATTGCACATCACATAATCTATCTCAAAAGCAAATTGCATGATCTGGGACCAACATGTGAAAACTATGCCAAATCAATTCTGTCCTGTATACATAACATAATTACCCTCCTTATTGAATAACTTTCAAGGATGTTTTATGTGAAAACACATTTCATCTTATCACTGTATGTTGATGACTCCACTCTGTTGAGGTCTCAGTATTTCCCAGACTGTTCCTACCTCTCTATTTAAAAGTTAAGTCTGTTTTGTAGAATTAAAACTTTTCAGTCCTTCTACATTTGTTGTTTATGAATTCAGAGACATACAGGCTGGAATAGCAGCCTTCCCATCATTGGAAATCAAAATGGCTTTGTTCTTAAAGTTGATCTTATCCTCAGCATACACATTCCTACCATACAATAGCCCTTGAGTTGTTGATGTTGGATTCATGTCTTCTGGGATTTGATAAAGAGACATTTGTATGCAGTGTTTCTTTGCCAAATACGTGCTCAGGGATTCCCCCTTCATTGCCTCAACATAGCTTTATGGTTGAGATAACTATGGACCTTATCACAGAGAGGATCATCCATCGTGCTTCAAAAACATAATTGAGGCCTTTCGCTTTCCTTCCATTGATGAAGCGTTCACAGAGAAGGCAATTTTTAATAATGGGATAGTTCCACCTTTGCATTTCTGAAACAGTTCAGCAACGTTTCACCCACATAAGTGCCTCCGTGTGATAATCCCCTAAATCATGTCGGCTCCCCCACAGATGGTACTGGAGACCTTCAAATATTTTGATAAAACTTATTACCAAAGAATTGCCTGAGAGTATTTTCTGACTAAGTAGAAATGTGATGGGGTAGAAAAAGTCCAAATTCATCCACCACACCATCCTGTCATGGTTAAATAAATATGAATTGAAGACTAAATATGCTCTAGAGCTTCCCTCCCCCCAAACTCGTGGCAAAGGGATTGCTACAATTTTTTTTCTAGCCACCCAGCTGAAACAAAAACAGATTCTCAAAACTCTTGGACATAATCCATATGGTTACATATCTGCAGGGAATACTTCTTCTGATGCTGCTTTTCTCATTCTCATTCACAAATTTTCAGATATGGTATCATGAAATACAGAGCATTGTCATTATTGTCATCATCATCTTCATCATTAGAGGAAAAAATGGCAAAATCTTATTCTACATGGTAACTATAGGTAGAATTACATTTGCCCCAAAATGTAAAATAAAAGATGCCCCCAAAAAGGAAGAATGGCTTTTTAAAGTGCATGATGGGACTGAAATGGACAAACTAACACAGGGCTGTGCACACCAGCCATTAAGGCCAGCCTAGGAACAGAGTCAGGGCATGGTGCCTGCATGACATATGCCCCAACTCTGCCCCCGGGATGGTGTGACACCACACATTGCTCCATACAGTGTGCAGCATCACGGCACTCCTCTGGCATTGCATCCATATGACATAAGCCAAAGGAGTGCCTTAAAGCTACAGCGCCATAGCTATCACACTGTTTCTAGGGTATAAAAAGGAGCTGCTTTTTGTGGCTCCTTTTTGCACCCTGGAAAGGCCAGATCAGAGCTGTGGCTTGTGGTTGTCACGGCCCCGATCCGGCGCAGACAGAGGCAGCTGTAGGCCACCCCTTAAGGGTGGTCTGCACTGCCTCTCAATTACTAAAACACAAATGATTTACATTTTACAATTTACAACTGGTAAAAAAAATTTAAAAAAAATGGAAAGTGAGGGATATAGAGATTTTAAAGAATGATTAAATACACAACTGTGCAAATGGAGGTTTACTTCCTGAATGTATGAAAGTTGCTTAATTAATATATGTAGGTATAATTCATATGAGTGTGATTCTTTGAAGGAATATGTAGGAAACAAAGTAGACTGTTACATGAAACTATGCTATTCTTAAAGAAGAGCATGTAGGTGGCAAAAAATGGACTCATAACAACAGAGGAAGTATGAATGAATAACAAAGTAAGTTAGAGAAGGTAGGTATAAAGGTAGAAGGTATGCGGAGGTGTTAGAAGTGTATGAGAGAGTGTGATGAAGGTATGTGGAAGTGACAAGAATGAATGAAAAAGTCACTTGATACGATGGAATGAGTGTGTAAAGATTATATTGTTGAAGAAGAATGAAGAAATGAAGGGTAGGGAAAGACATACATAAGTGCATTAGATGGAAGAAAAAATAAGTGAAGACAGATGTAAGATAAACTGAAGGATATGGGGAAGATGGAGTTATATATAATGTGTTTAGAGACAATACACTCAAATATTGAGTGTACATAATTATGTGTATGTATGTATATGTATGTTACATAAGTATGTTTTTAAATGTATCTGTAATTTATATTTGTGGGTTTTTATACTCATTAAAATTAAAAAAAAAAAATATCAATTTATTCAAAGGAATTGCTACAATCGCTTTTCTAGCTACCCAACTGAAAGAAAAACAGATTCTGAGAACTCTTGGACATAATCCATGGGGTTACAGATCTGCTGGGAATACTTTCTTCTTCTGATGCTGATTTCTGCATTTTCATTCACAATTTTTAAGATATGATATCATGAACAACAGAGCATTGCCATTATTGTCATCATCATCTTCATCATGCCTACAACCACTATATCTGTTCCATAATCTCCTACCTTGAAGCAAAATATGTTGTAATGATTCTATAGCTACCTAGAAATTTGGTGGACTAAAGTCCACACTAGCAGTTGAATCAACCCCAACTCCAGAGGACAGGATCAAAATTCAAAATGACCTGAATAAACTAGAAAGCTGAGCCAAAGCTAATAAAATGAAATTCAACATGGAGAAATGTAAGGCACTGCACTTAGGATGGAAAAATAAAATGCACAGATACAGGATGGGGACACCTGGCTGAATGAAACAACATGTGAAAGGGATCTAGGAGTCCAAGTAGACCAGAAGTTGAACATGAGTCAACAGTGTGATGCGGCAGCTAAAAAGGCCAATGCAATTTTAGGCTGCATCAATAAAAGTATAGTGTCTAGATCAAGAGAAGTAACAGTGCCACTATATTCTGCTTTGGTCAGGCCCCACCTGGAATATTATGTCCAGTTCTGGGCACCACAATTCAAAAAGGACATTGAGAAACTGGAGCATGTCCAAAGGAGGGTGACTAAAATGGTGAAGAGTCTGGAAACCTTGTCCTATGAGGAACGCCTTAGGGAGCTGGGGATGTTTAGCCTGGAAAAGAGATGGTTAAGAGGTGATATGATAGCCCTGTTTAAATATTTGAAGGGATGTCATATTGAGGAGGGAGCAAGCTTGTTTTCTGCTTCTCCAGAGAACAGGACCCGGAACAATGGATGCAAGCTACAGGAAAAAAGAGATTCCACCTCAACATTAGGAGGAACTTCCTGACAGTAAGGGCTGTTTGACAGTGGAATACACTCCCTTGGAGTGTAGTGGAGTCTCCTTCTTTGGAGGTCTTTAAGCAGAGGCTAGATGGCCATCTGTCAGGGATGCTTTGATTTAGATTTCCTGCATGGCAGGGGGTTGGACTGGATGGCCCTTGTGATCTCTTCCAGCTCTAGATTCTATACCTCACAGCGACACAAACTGAGCTAAAGCAAATATTCCCTGATAGAATCTGAAATGTCAGCTCCTGCAGCTTTCTGTGAAAAATGCATTAACCCTTTAGAAAAGAGCATCTTCTTTGTGGTATGTTTATCTGCTTGATTCTATCTAGTGAGTCAAAGAGGATTAATGACATCACCCCTTGAGGTTTTGTTTGATCCATGAGATGCTTGCTCTCATTCAATTCCCACTGGTTCTAGAACTTAGTGCATATAAGCAAATTGTGTGCCTAATATACAACCCCCTGTCATCCTTCCCTGAAGCAAGCTGTTTATGATCAGCGTGAAAGGAAGGGCAGTGGGAGGGCAAGGGAGTAGCAGGAGCTGGGATTTCCCTCCACATTCTAAGAAGCAGTCCTTTCACAGAAAAAGCGAGAGGAAGTCAGGCAAATAAACATGGGAAAAGGCAGATGCTCAAAAATTAATGGAAGGAGATCCATGGAAGGATAATTTCTCATCCCTTCCTCTCCCCTGCAGTTATTCCACCACCACCACCTTGTCCTTTACCTTGTCCTAGAGCTGAGGCTACAGTTTCAATATCTCAGCAACTGTCCTTTTTTCTCAAGGCCACAGGATAAGGGAAGAAAACCTAAAGACAAGAGCACTGCCCTGAAAAGATTTTCTTTTCCTTGTGTGAAAAAACAGGATATTTTTCTAACCCCTAAGAAACTGGGTAGGCAAAGGGTTAAATGCAGCTCTCCTGGCCAAAGCATGATGGCATATGTAGGGTATGTCTCTGTAGAGGAATACCATGCTGTGAGATGCGTAGTCTAAGTCCCACACTTCAAGAGACCATGGCCACAATTCTATACTGCAGTCTGTGTTGCAGAACTGTGCATATTCTTCACTACATAGCAGAAGCACAATGGATGAAGAGTGTCCCAATGTGCATCAGACTCCAACCCTACACATTGGCACTCCCTTGCTGTTGTCTGGATGGGTATCAGGAGTGCCCAATGCACATTGGTGCACATTGCACATTGATCCCTATGTCCAATTGCCTCTTTACAGGCTCCCCTATGTAGTAAAGTCATGGCAAGCCCTTGCCAAATACAGACATTGCAGAACTACTCAGTACTATTCCCTGCTGATGTATGTGAACCTACAAAGATGAAGTCCCATACTGATTTCTAAGCCATATCTTTTCTGTCATTCCTCCCTCTGTCATGCAACCTGCCCTCCTTCCATCTCTTGGCCTGGGATGCAGGAGTGAGATTATGAATGAAATTTAAGAAAAGCTCCCCTGGGGGGATGGGGACCTAGCAAGAACCTTGTGTCTTGTGAAATTTGTTCTGTATTTGTAATCATGCTACAGGACAGATGGGGGTTTAGACATTAATGCAGACTGGCATATTGTCTCATATATATATATGGAGAGAGAGAGAGAGAGAGCTTCAGTGGAAACCTCATATGTCCATGTGAGATTTGTATGCTTGAGGGAGACCTAAATAGTAGGGTGCATTTGAATCACAGTTTAGTAACTGTCTGCTCTCCATGTGAAAAGAAAACAGCTGCTCTGCTTTTAAGGTTATAGTGACCTAAGATGCTCTTCTGTGCTAACTGAAAAATGATCAGGAGGGCTGCTTTTTTTCTTTTTCTTTTTAACACTCCAAGCTGTTTTTCCAGGGTTTCCAAAAGAATGTGAAAAACAGCAGTTTGTTCATGCAATGCTATGCAGCCTCTTGGGTTTCTCTGAGGTTGTAGGAGCAGTTGAGAGAACATTGTGTCTACTTGCAGAGAAAGAAAGTAGCAGTGGGGGAACGCTGCTCACTCAAGCCCATACATGCCTACCAAGCTACTATATGTTTTGTTTTTCTTCCTTGAGAATGACTGCAAATATTATATGATATGCCAACAGAGGGGCTGAAGACCCTTTGAACTTGCTCAAGCTCTGACCTATTTGTGTACACACTGGTTTCTTTTGCTGTCCCTTTTGAAGTGATACATTTCTGCTGTGTTTCTTCCCTTTGGAAGTGAAGGCAGCATAGACAAGGCCAAGCCCACAGATCACAGGAGGGCACTGTTTACAGATCACCTCCCAGAAAACCTTGTCCTTTCTTTCTGGACTTTACTGTCTGTGAAGGAGAATACAAGTCTTCATCCATATTTATGGAAATAGTGTTCATTCTTGGTTATTGAGTCAACAGCCAGTGGGAAAGAAATGCTCCATACCCACACACAAATAATTTAAAAAGAAAGGCCATAAGGTCAGAAGCAAGGCTGCAGCAATATATTAATGCAATCATGTTGAATAGGATAGTGCAGGGATGGGCAACAAATGCCTTGCAAATATTATTAGCCTGCAGTTTGCCATCAGCCTTCATTATTGACTGTTCTACCTATGCTTGGTGGGAGTTGAATCCAACAACACTAGGAGGGCTTCAAGTGACCCATCTTTGGATAGAAGAACACACATAATACCGTAGATATACAGCCTGTGCAAACTGGCCATTAAAACTGGGGGTGGAGTTGGGGCATGGCATCCACATGATGCATGCCCCGACTCCACCCCCATGGTGTTGTGACATCATGCACCACATCAAATGGTACATGGTGTCATGGCGCTCCTCTGGCACTGCATTCAGATGATACAACACCAAAGGAGCACTGTAAAGCTATAGTGTGGCAACTACGGTGCTCTTTCCAGGTCACAAGAAGCCACTTTTTGTGGCTCCATTTTGTGCTGCAGAAAGGCCAGATCGAGGCCGTGCTGTGCTGTTGCCATGGCTCCGATCTGACAAGGGGCAGTTACAGGCCGCCTCTTACAGGTGGTCTGCACAGTCCCATAATGCCCAGAATCCTCTTCAGGATTTAGGTATGCATAAACACTGTAGTTACAGTGCTATGCACTGAATCCATCTTTATCCCCCCTGCCCAGGTCCCCATTCACCGGAAGCAGCTACTGTGATTGATGGGTGTCTGTTCACATGTTGATCAGGAAGCAACTGACTGACAGTTCCATCCCATCCCTTGAGCAATCTCTGGCATGATAGGCAGAAGCGTGATCCCTGTTGCAATTGCCCCTTGTGGCAGAGATCACTTGTGTGGAGTATGGGGGCTGGGGAGAATAGGCCAGTTGCTTCTCAGGTGACAGGCAAACAGACAGACCTCTGTTGGTCATAGTGGCTGCTTCCCAGGAAGTAAAGATCAGAGGACATTCATGGAGGGATCATCAGTACAACACTGCCATGAATGCTTAACTCTAGGTTATGCATTTGTATTTGCCCAACAGGATTTCAACCAATAATTTTTATACTAAGGTTCTTTGAAAATTATTTTGAGTTCTTCCAAGGTGAAAAGATTGAGAATGGCTGCTGTATTCAATTCAAGCAGCACAAGAACAGGGCCACAGAAGGATGGAGAGATTAGTTTATGAGAAGCATTGAAATGGGATAGCCATGGCGCCACAGCTTGAAGGCGCTCCTTTGGCACTGCATCATGTGGATGCAGCACCAGAGGAGCGCTGTGATGCCATGTGCCGTGTGGAGCGGTGTGTGGCATCATGGTGACCTGAGGGCGGAGTCAGAGCATACATTGTGTGGATGCCACGTTCCAACTCTGCCCCCAGGTTGGCCTTAATGACCGGTCTGCACAGGGCCTTACTGTTGTTATACAACCACCATGGTGTAGTGGTTTGTCACTGGACTACAACTCTGGTGTTCAAATCCCTGCTTGGCCATGGAAACCCACTAAGTGACCATGGGTAAGTTGCAGTCTCTTAGCCTCAGAGGTTAACAAAGGCAAATCCACTCTAACTAATCTTGCCAACAAAATCTCCCTGCCACGTTTTAAACACTTTTTGAAATACAGCAGAAAGACAACTTTCTTCCTATTTCAAGATAAGGAACTGGAAAAATCCCATAATAATGAAATAATATAGCCCTAATTTTTAAGTTATTTCAAACTGTATTTTTGTGCACTTTCTTACTGTGCTGTTTTATCATATGTAATGAAAGCACCAAATCCAATCTGATCTTGGAAGCCCTGGTTAGTATTTAGATAGGAGATTGCCAAGGAATATCAGTTACTGTAGGCTAAATTTTAGAGGAAGGACATGGCAAAGTGCCTCTGAGTATTCCTTGTATAAGAAAACCCTGTGCTATTCATGGGGTCACTATAAATTGACAGGTGGCTTGAAGCCACATATATACACCTAATTGTGTATTTAATATTTGATTGTTTATTTGTTCTGTGATGTCAAGCCAGTTTGGATATATTTTAATATAGAAAAGATGAGTGCAAGTTGTTAGAGTAAATATATAAGTAAAAGCATATTCAAAAGTCTGAACATTCGAAGGTCTGTCTGCTGTGAGTAGCAAAAATATCTTTGGATTAGAAAGGAAATGAAGATGTTCCTGGGATTTTATTTTATTTTATTTTATTTTTGACCCAGACATTCAACTGAACAATTGTGAGATTATAACTTGTATATTTAAAGAGTAAGATAAAGATTATTGTTAATCCAAAGGAATGCTGTGGGTTCTGTTGTGGGGTTTTAAATTGTATCTAGCAGTCAACCGAGCAACGGCAATTAGATAGTGTAAGCAAATGAACAGCTGGTGTGCAAAAATGTGTGTGGTCCTTTTGCTGTACATGGGTCAGTTTTTGACATGCTTAGATAATCTAAGGAAGAGAAATACAGTGCTTGTTTAGAGGATGCTGTTCCTTAGCAAATGTGAGAAGCCTAGAACTCATAGTTGTATAGGAAATGGGCAGGGCCATTTCATAGTGATATTGCACACTCCTGCATGCAAAGACCACTGGTTCAGTCCTCTTATGCAAAGAAAATAGGTTCACGATTGAAGGTTTCAGGCAAGATTCATGTATGTCTTGGGGGGGGGGGGACCTCTGTGCTCAAATCCTAAAAAGACTCTATCAGTCTTTAATAACCCTAAACCCAGATGGACCAGTGCTGGTGATGACTTATCAAGCCCTGCATGACTTGGGTCCAGGGTAACTCAAAGACCATGTCCTCCCTGCCTCCCATACAATCTTATGCCTGAGATCTATGACGGGGGGCATTCTTTTGGTCCTACTACTCAGACACACATTTACTGAGGTTATCAGAAGAGGCCTTCATGATGGCTGCTTCTGGGCTGTGGAAGTCTCTTCTGAGGGAAATTATACTCCCCCACTCCCCACCATTTCCATCATTACCAGATTTTCAAAATATCAATAGGAGATAGTTGAATTCGATGTCATGTACAGTTGGCAGTCAGGAAGTGGTTATTTACAAGTGTGTGATCTACTGAAGTACCAAATGATTTGATTTCAGTTAACTGAGCCATGTGTTTCTCTGTAAAATTAGCATATTTTGCACATTCATAAATTATATGATGCACACATCTTTATGAAGGGCCCCACACTGAAAAATACAGGATTTTC
>NC_056524.1:231535454-231557991 GCF_019175285.1 Sceloporus undulatus | reverse complement strand
CTATCTATCTATCTATCTATCTATCTATCTATCTATCTATCTATCTATCTATCTATTTCACATATTGTCTAATCTATATAACAGAAAAACTTTCCAGCCCTCAAACAGGGGACACCCCTTATAATAAGGGACACCTGCCCAAATGGATATTGTTGCATTTTATATATTTGTGAGATGTTCTGGAGACTCTGTTATATGAAAGCAGATATATTCTTTTGGTGTACTTGAGATTTTTGCAAATGAGAGCAAATAGATACAGTTATACTGGTCTGAATGGTTACCTAAGATAAAAGGACAAATGAGGATGTTGGTCTGCAGAGCCAATTGTGACAGATGATGGGAATTGCTGTCCAAAAAGATCTGGAGGGCCACAAGTTGTCCACTGCATATGAAGACATTAAATATAGTGCTTTCTTAATGAAAGAGATTTGCTCTCTTGCACATATCAGGTTGAAAAAAATAAATAAAGATAAAGCTGTTATGGCTGGAACAGAGGCAACAGTAATATAACTGTTAGATTTCCATAGTAGTTGCCAAGCTAAACAGCCGTTTCAGATGTGTATAATTTTCTCAAGATGGCCTGTGCCTGCCAATTTCTGAACATCCATATAAGCCATAATAACGTTCCTCCTGTTGAGCACCAAGTCCTCACTGCTTTGTGACCACATACACTGGGGGTGACATAAAGCATTGAAGGTATGTGTCCAGATTCTCATCAAAAGTGCTATGATCTTGTAAGAAAACCAATTTAGTGGGGGGAAATAGCTTCTTTAACTTTGTATAGGAGCCAGGTCTTGTGAAAAGGCCTTGCTTTGACCTAGCAGCAAAACTTGCAAGTCTTGTTTGCGTTTGGTTCATTTTCTCATTGTGGGGACACAAAGCTGCAGCGTATTTTTGTTTTGTTTGTTTTTTGTTATGTGCTCCCTCCTTCATCCAAGCACTGAGACATACTTACTGAGGCAGCTGTTATCTGCATTTCTTTTCCTCATAAAACAGAGGCTTATGATGTTTGGTTAAGAAAACTGAGCATCCTCCTTGAAACAAATAATCCAATTATGCCTATGCTCTGTGTTGTCACCATCAGCATAATATTTATTTATATATCAAGGGTGGGAGAAGTATGTTCCTGGGACTGCATGTTGCCCCTCAGGGATATTTTTGTGCCTTCAGTGCCACCAAACACCCCAGATCAACCTTTGTCTGACTTTTGCCTTGAATTCAAAAGGCAGAAGTTGTCTGCACTCAATTAACTCAACTTCAGGGAGAGGGGGCAACAGAATCTTGCCCTCCCTAGTAGGCTTAGAGGCAAAAGCAAACTGCTGCAGTTCCTCCCAACTTGCATGTTCTTCCTCATTAATATCTTTTGCCATCTTTATCACACTGTGATGTTGCTTAGTCACATGTTCCCTGATTTTCATCTGTAAAATATGAGAGGATATGGATAATGTGGACAACTAAAAAGACAGACAAATGGGTAAGACAGAAGAACAGGGGCTAGCGGACTCTCCTCCACACTTTCCTCCTCCCTGTTAGTAGTGAGTTAGTAGGCAGAAGAATGTTGCAGTAGTTACACCATCCAATCTCCCACCCCCCACTATGGAATTGCTAAAAAAAAAAAGATCTTTATAGTGAGATGGGTATGTAGGGCAAATAATAATGTGTTAAATAATGGGATTTTAAAATAGCGACATAAAAAACAATTTCTCAAAATGAGGAATGGTGAGTTCCTCTGAGCCTGGTGATAACAACAGCTGAAGGGAAATCTGGCCTATTCAATAAAGTAGAGTAGGATTGTGCTTTAGGCCCAATACAGACGGGCCGTTTGTGCTGATATTAGGGCTTGATACGGCACAGCATCTATATGCACCAAACCCTAATATCAGAACCATTATGTCACAAGGCTGTGGACCCGTCCACACGGGGCACAACCTCATGACTTAAGGCCCCCTGAGTGCCCACACTCCTCTGGGAGGAAGAGGCATCATAGGGCTGTGTTATGATGGTGCAAAAAAGGAGCTGTCTAGAGCAGCTCCTTTTGGATGGATGTGGATGCTGCAGCACAGATGCGGGGCTTACAGGGATGGCTTCTAGCCACCTGTCTGTACTGCCCCTTACTCTACCTGTCTCCCAAATTTCTCCCTGTTGCAATAGAAGGGTTAGTCTTGTTGATTCAAGAATACAGATTTATAAAGTCTTTCTGTCTCCTTGTCGTGACTAAAATTACAATTATTTTCCTAAACTTACTTACTAGTGGTGTTTCTTTCAAGTACTCATTTCTTGTATTATTTTGAAAGTCATGATTGGCAAACTTGTGATATTGGTTTGCAACTGCCATCAGTGCTGGGCAACATAACAAATGGTAAGGGAGGATGGGAGCTGCAGTCCAACCTCATTTGGAGGGCCACACATTCCCCATCCCTGCTGCAAGTCATTTAACACCATGGTGCTTGCTGCAGTTGTCTATGTTGGAGCAGAGTACATAACAGTGTTACAAGGTCATAGTCAAGCATGCCTTTGTGAGATGCAAAGTGCTTTCCATTCTTGCTTGACACACCCACATCAATCTAAGAACAAGTTGCATGGTTCACTCTTCTATATATGGTTCTGTACACGAGATTGAAAAAGATTGATGTATGAAACAAACCCATTTAACTTTTGGTGATGTGCAAACCATTCTTCTGTGCCATGTGCACACTTTCAAACTGATCTGCGGTGCTGTCCACTTGATTGTGTTGCACAGTTATTCTGTTTGGTAGATCATGAACCTCTTTGATCCATAACTGAAACTCAATAGCTTTACTAAGTGTAGTGGGTTCTTGTTATCCACTGAGGTTTGGTTCCAGGACCCCCAGTGGATAACAAAATCTGTGGATGCTCAAGTCTCATTAAATGTAATGGCATAGTAAAATGGTGCCCTTATATAAAATGGCAAAATCAAAGTTTTCTTTTGGGAATTCTTTTTTAAAAAAATATTTTCAAGCAGTGGATGCTTGAATCCTTGGATAAAAAATTACTGGATTAGGAGAGCCGACTGTATCAGACACAAGATAGTTGGACTGTACTAGTAATAATTTTATTATATAAGTAATATGATTACCAGTAGCCTGCTTAGAGCTTTCTGGTGGAATACTTGTTGCCACAGATGCCTACAAAGAGACCAGAGAAACAGTGGCTGTGGAGAGAAAATGCTCAAGGGCATCAAATTTCTGGATGCTGGGCACTTATTGTAGTCAAGGTATTGAATAGCATTCTCACTTATACTATTTGCTGATGTGTGTTAGTTACCTAAGACAAGAAATCCTGTGGAACTGCAAGATGCATTATGTGCCAGCTGTTCTAGAGTGAGTGAAAACATAAAGATATAAATGCATTATCCATTTTATTTCAGTGTAATGAAAATATAGTTCTCTATTGTGCACAAGAGCTCCTATCATCAAAAAGATTGCTCAAGCCTTGAAAATTCAGGGCCATGGCTTACTTGATTAAATCAATCAACATATAGCATGGTTTACTTCTTTTCCACTTTCCTAAGCATTATTATCTCTTCTAATGAATCATGTCAACTTATGATGTGTTCAAAGTACAATAGGTTCACTTTTGTCATGTTGGTTTCTAGGAAAAGTTCAGGCTTAATTTACTCTTGGAACTATTGAATTATGTTTTTGTGAGTACCTGGCATCCATATAACATTTCCCAGAACCACATTTCAAATGAATATACTTTCTTCCTGTCAGAGACTTTCTTCCTCTTAGCAAATGGTGAGAGGTGAAGGTAGTTCTAGTTTGGCCTTCACAACCATACATAAAATTGGAAATACGTCAGCATGATTTCATGAATAAATTGGAGTTTGCAAGAAAACAAATGCAGTGCAAGAAAAAAAATCAAAACAGTAATTTTTATGGTTTAGCTTTGCATTGAAAAAGAAGTGAACATCATCTGCATAAAGAATGGCTAAACCAATCTAATCCTGATATTTTTTTACAAAAAAAACCCATTGTTTATCTCATGACAAAAGAAAGACAACACACAGCAGGAGAGAAGCGACTTTCTCCTTAGCTCTCCGCATGCTGTCAAACCACTTCAATTCTCTTCCCAAAGGAGATGATCATAAAAGCATGTCTTTTGTTGAGCTGGAAAAATTCATTTTGCAATACGCATGTTTTTAAAACTCCCTCCCTCTGGAAGGAGAATGGAAGTGCTACAGTGTCATGCAGAGAGGTAAGGAGAAAGCTGCTTCTCTCTCACTACATGTCAGCTTTCTTTTGTCATGTGATAAGGTTGCCAGCTTAACTGTAAAGATGCTGCCATCAGTGTAGAATGTGACACTATTAACTCTAAAGTAGAAGAGTTTTGCTAGCCTGATTTTCCCTTTGCACAACCCAATAGAGGCTTCAGCAGAGGATAGAATTACTCTATTATATGGGGTGAGGAATTTCAAGTTTCAAGACTGAATGTCTTTCCTGTGGTCCTAATCTTCCTCTCTAGGTTCCCTCCCCCATGAAACACTTGTTGCATGTTTTGTATGTTGCAGATTTTTGTACATTGTTGCAACTTTTGTATATCCCCCCCGCCCCCTAAAAGGTACAGTATACAAGGTTGAACTCTCTCTCCAAAAACTGATTTCCAGATAATATGAGCATTGAGCTAAAATAATGTAGCCTCTTTTGGCTCCTCCTGACTTGGGCCTACACTCCTTGAAATTTCTCTAAAATTGAGTTCAGACTTTGTGCTTTTTAGGTCTGCACTTTTGCTGTGCTTTTTCCTTCCCTGCTCAACCTTAACCTTTTTTCTTCCTTATGTCCTAATCAAGGCTGCTAAGTGTAGATTTAGGCCCCAGTGAATGAATGGGAGGGGAGAAGTTGGTCCATTCCCTCAATCAGGGTCCCTCTGGTTTTTGTGATGAGTAGGGGACACAGAGTCACTTCCACACACAACCAGCACATACTCCCAACCACCTACCCAAGTTCATTCATTGAAATTAAATTCGTGTGTCCAGGCCAGCCAGAAGATGTTCAAGAGCTGCTCTCAGACGCAGAAAAGTTATCTAAGAATTTGGAGCATTGTCTGCCCGGGTTGTGGAGGTGGAAATCACTGCTCCCACTCCTCCAGTTCTGGGCACTTGAGGTTACAGTGGGCTGATCCCCTCCAGATCTCTGTTTCCTGATGCTCCTACTGTTGACACTGTTATTAGAGGTCTTATCTTATCTGTGTCTTGTTCTGCTGTAGCTTGTCCTTCAGTCTCTCTTATTCCCTTCTTCCCACTTACTGGCACTACATGTCTCTCTGGGGGCCCTTTAGCTTCCTTCCTGTTACTTGGGCCCCAGTCTTGCTCTCCCTTGCAACAAGGACAGACCAGCTAAACCATCACTATTTTGTCATATTGAATTTTGTATATCACTATTTTTTCTTTCAGATTCACAATTGTTACAATGGTTGTTGAAAATAATGATACCACTGAGAAAGACAAAAACATATGTACCACACTCAGGTCCTGGATCTCCGTCCAGACTGCCGCACTCCACTAATTTGTACTGGTTTCCACCACCACCCATAAGCCTTGACACTAATAAGATTGCATATTTTTCTTGGGTATATTTCATTTCTATTCATGTTCTAGGAGGGGGGTGAGATACCCATGAAAGAGGCAGCAAATTGCTTCTTCCAGGAAAACAGGCTCTAAAAGAACTTGGCTAGCTGAGAAATTATTACCAGAGCATGGCCTGAACATCATTGCTTGAAGTATAATGCAGCTGACAGGTCTGTGAAATGAAACAGTCATCGAGTTACATACAACAGACCTAGCAAATTTACAAATTCCATCAAGTTGATGGTATGGTTATGATTTCTTTTTGCAGAAGGAGAACCCTAGTTCCACCTAACTTTTCTTTACTGTACAAATTGCAATGAGAAACCTTCAAGTGGTGCACTGTTTCCTAAAGTAAAAGCGGGAATCATGAGGCCCTCTAGTTGTTGCTGGACTGCAACTTCCAGCAACCTTAGCCAGATGCTAGTCCAACAACATCTGGAGGGCCAAACAATTTCCACCCCTGGACTAAAATGTCTCAAACATTAGGGCATCCAGGCCTTTAATAGCTACATGGAAGTCAGACATTAAATAGGCAAAGGTTTTGCTGATATGGAATGCAGGAAGGAAGAAAGTAGCTCTGATTGAATTTCTGACTCCACCGGCTTTTTATGGCTTTCGGAATTTGCTTGGAGTGCTGAGAAATAGTGGCAGTCTTATGAAAGGGCACACCTTCCTCAAAAATAATGCATAGCTCTTTGATATTTTTGATGATGTGCGAAATTGGGCATTTAAAAACCTATATAAGTGTAAATTGTTTGTGTATCCATGTTTGTAATCACAGTTCCTACACAACCTGCAAAAACTTAAGCTTGCATCAAAAACCTGCAGTTCTTTATGCATGGGTACATCAGGGAAGGGGAACATGTGATCCTCCCCTCCTGAAATGCTACAGATGTTTACCTCCTGCCTCATATATATTATGGGAGGTTGTCATGTTCAGTAATGTGAGGGACAGATTCTTTCTCTGAATTATACACTTTTTTCTTCCCTTCCACATGTTATACCTACCCAACATCCAAGAACATCATTATTTGCTATGTATCTTACAACCTCAGTTTCATGAGACTGCACAGTTTTTATCTCATAGTGTCTAGAAATTAGGAACTTGCCAAGCTCCCTGGCTGTGTAAGGATTTGGGCAAAGCTTGGACAAGTTTCTTTCTGGGAGATATCATTTCCTGAATCTCCAGCCAACAGATCAGGAACCCATATTACTTCTTAGTCCACTGTGCATTGATTGACCCTTTGGCACACATTACTCACATTAAGCAGAAAAGTGGGGAGAGAGTTTTTATGACTCATGTCAGGGCAGAACAATTGTTTTTTCAGGGACTTTTACGTTGTCTGAAAGAGTAAGATCACAGGTCATGACATCTAAACTCTAGTTTCCACTTGTGGACAATCACTTTGACTAGAGCTAATTGTGGGGGAAAAGAAATGCCTGGGTCCTGTATACAACAGAAACTGGTGCTTCTTTCAAATGACTGTCAACTGTCTAAGAGACCATTGTCTCCCTCCAGCCTGAGGAAATCACTTTATTTACATTTGCTTCAGAGACCTGTGAACAAGGACTCATTTCTAAGTGCCAAAATGATTTTGAACACCATATCACCTGTCCTATGTATTACACCTTACATTCATTGGGGAGCTATTGACAAATCTCCTTCATGATTTTTGTACCTAGGCATGACTATTAAAGACCTCATCCTAGTACAGTCGCTCCTTCAAGTCCGAGGACTTGAAATCGACAGAATAGAAAATCCATGGAGGTGCGGCTGCCATTAAACTTAATGGGATGTGCACCTGCAGCACATGCCCTATTCAAGCCTATGGGGCTTGAATATGTGTGAGATCTGGAACTCACGAGGGGAGGGGAGTCCAGTATGGATCTCCCGCAAGGTCTAAAGGGCGACTGTAAACTATGTGTAATATTATGTTAATTATGAATATGAAATAAACAAGCATATCATTTTGTTGAGCTAACAGAAGTTGTAAGAAAGCTTCAGCAGCCTCCAAACATTGGGAGTGCCATAGTCCAGGGTAGGGCTTCTCTTTGTGCAGGGTGAGACACTTGCCTCAGATGGTGGACTGTGTCACACCTCACCATTCCATGAATCACACATTGCACACTCCATAACAAGTGGACTTCATTGGCTGAAATGGCTCTTCAGGAATGTCTGGACCAAAACACCTGGCTCTAAAGGGCATCCTTTAAGATGGTCTATGCTACTGTAAAGTCAACACAGGACCATTTCCCACTGCAAATTACAGCACTATGATTCTTCTTCAAACACCATGGCTGTATTGTATGGAATCTCAGAGTTTATTGTCGAGGCACTAGATTTCTAAAAAGGTTTTTCATTTTAAATACTCCCAGTGGTATGATTTAAATTTTAAATACTCCCAGTGGTGTCATTTTAAATACGCACAGTGGTATCATTCCCAAACGGGTTGTTAAAATTTGACAGATTCATTGAACCAGAACTTATGGGCATAGAAAACTAAAAGTTTTGTTGCACCTTCCCCCTCCAACTGATGCAAACACACTACTGAATACTTTCCCTAAATTCCCAATCCCAAGATTCCATATAATGGAACCATGTCACCCAAAGTGGAATTACAGCAATCTATAACTGTGCATAGTGAAAGGACCCAAGTAGCAACTGATAAAAAATATTCTTGTCAGAGACCATCAAATGCTGTTGTTCAAGCCAAGGGCTACAGCCTGGGTAAAAATCATATGGGTGTACAGATGTGTTTCCCAGGATTCCACAGCACATTGCCACTGTGTAGTGAATGGGCCCCTGAAAAATGGGAAAGGCAGCACTTCTTCTTCCATATTCGACTGCTGAAGACTTCGGGGCATTTGTAGTTACAACAATGGGGGTATTCTCGCTGGCTTATACTCCGTGTTACAAATCGAATCCAATTTATAGCATTCCTATTAGAAACCAAATTAACTCTAGAACAGTTCCAGAGTAACCCGCAATTGTTCCCACTAAAATACGAATCGTAAAGCGGTATTTAATCCGTGTTTAATGACGTATAATCCGGATTAAAAAAATAGAAGGGTCGAACCTACAATTTTCCTTGATTCGGGATAGGATCGGAGTATTAAAATAGGAACGTTTCGGACTTTGAATCGGGTCAACTGGATGGGAGAAGCGGAGCGCGATGGGCTGGCCCGGCGTGTCACCCTCTTGGGTCCTTTCTGCATCGCAGCACCAGTGGATTGCAACCTCCCCTCTGCTCCTCTTTCATAGACCGATGTGGGAGGAGAGCCATTGAACACCATTTTTAACTATTCTTTCTTTTTCACCTCTGCCTGAGCAGCAGATGGGCTTTGGAGGAACTATGGGATGGTTTTTGCAGGACATTCCCCACTTCAAGGTCTCCAGACAGCCCTGGGAGCAATCTTCCCCAAAGATTCTCTCCCCATGGGGCGGCCAAAGTGAATTTGGGGCTACCGAGGCTCTTTCCAGAGGAACATGGGATGGCTCCCAAGAAAGCCCAGGGAGCAATCTTCCCCAAAGATTCCTCCCCATGGAGCGGCCAAAGCGAATTTGGGGCTACCGAGGCTCTTTCCAGAGGAACTATGGGATGGCTCCCAAGAAAGCCCAGGGAGCAATCTTCCCCAAAGATTCTCTCCCCATGGGGCGGCCAAAGCGAATTTGGGGCTTCCGAGGCTCTTTCCAGAGGAACTATGGGTGGCCCCAAGAAAGCCCAGGGAGCAATCTTCCCCAAAGATTCTCTCCCCATGGGGCGGCCAAAGCGAATTTGGGGCTTCCGAGGCTCTTTCCAGAGGAACTATGGGTGGCTCCCAAGAAAGCCCAGGGAGCAATCTTCCCCAAAGATTCTCTCCTCCCATGGGGCGCCAAAGGAATTTGGGGTACCGAGGCTCTTTCCAGAGGAACTATGGGATGGCTCCCAAGAAAGCCCAGGGAGCAATCTTCCCCAAAGATTCTCTCCCCATGGGGCAGCCAAGCGAATTTGGGGCTACCGCAGGTCTTTCCAGAGGAACTATGGGATGGCCCAAGAAAGCCCAGGGAGCAATCTTCCCCAAAGATTCTCCCCCATGGGGCGGCCAAAGGAATTTGGGGCTACCGAGGCCTCCAGAGGAAACTATGGATGGCTCCCAAGAAAGCCCAGGGAGCAATCTTCCCCAAAGATTCTCTCCCCATGGGGGCGGCCAAAGCTAATTTGGGGCTACCGAGGCTCTTTCCAGAGGAACTATGGGATGGCTCCCAAGAAAGCCCAGGGAGCAATCTTCCCCAAAGATTCCTCCCCATGGGGCAGCCAAAGCGAATTTGGGAACCGAGGCTCTTTCCAGAGGAACTATGGGATGGTTGTGTTTGTGAGACATTTATCCTCCTCTGCCAGAGAGTGCTGGTGCCATAATAAACTACCATTCCCAGGATTCACTAGCACTGAGTTATGGCAGTTAATATGGGAGACACAGAAGAGAATAAGCGCCCTGATTGGCTCTTTAAAAAAACAACTGCAAAATTTATAACGAATTAAAAAGGCCAGGTAGTGGGAACGCATTTACAGGCTACATCGGTGTATGTTACTCTGAATTAATGTGACATCATGAGACGTGCTTTGATTGACAGCTGAAACAAGTGAATGTGAACGAAAAAGTAACAAAACCAGTTTAAATAAACACCGATTCATCCTTGAATGGGGATGAAACAGGGTCAATTACAGCGAATTAAAATAAAATGTTAAGTAAATGGGAACGAAAGAAATAAAGTGAATTGAAAAGCAGGATAACACTCGCTGTATTTGAATCGCTTTAAAATGAACCGCTGTATTTAAATTCGTTTTAAATCACAAGTGAGAACAGCCCCAATATATACCATTCTGAAACTCCTATTTGCATTTCAAGGAGAGCTTCCACCATCCTCCCTCCCTCACACTTTCTTCCTTTTAAGAAACAGCCAATTCCTCCTTTGGTATTTTCTTTGCTTCCCCCCCCATGGATGAGTGATGTGTTATGCACAAGCCTTTTTCTTATGCAGATATCACTTTCAACTAAGTAAATATTGAATAAACATACTGAGTGTCACAGAAGCAGCTCTACTGATTCTACCTCTAATTATCTTCCAGCCCGGTCTCAAGACATGTTGTGCCAGCAATGAAATACTTGTGATTAGATGTGCAGCTGTTACCATATCACTTCACTAACTACAGTGTTACCTGTTGTACCAGAACAAAGCAGAAACATTTAGGATTGGAATTTAGCCTTTCAGATGACAATCTACCCTTCACCTTATAAGTAAATATGTTAATGAGTCAGTTTTGTACTGAATTACAAAGGTATAACATATTTTCAAAAATTTAATTAACTTAATTACATTTAACTTGTACTGCATAACATTTGTGTCTTCAAATACCTGAAGAGGACATGCAGAGGAAGAAGCAGATTGGTCCTGTGTTGTTCCAGGGAGCAAGCTATAACTAAGAGGTGAAAATGGAAAGAAGGCCAACTTCAGCTAAACATAGGATAAGGTTCAATTGAAATGCTGTTCAGCAGTGGACTACCATTTTGGGAGATGGCACATGCTTTTACTACAAGATGGAGAGACATCTTTTAGGGATGCTGTCTTCTTTGGTTGATAATTCTAAACAGTCCTCCATAAACTGCAAATCCCAGGATTCCATAGAATATTGTCATGGCAGTTAAAGCAGAATCATAGTGCAATAATTGTGCAGTGTGCAAAGTGGTCAGAGAAAATTTACAGATCAATGGCTTTCAGATTTCCTGACCCAGTTAAGTCTTTCTGTAGTAAATCATGTGTTGAAGAGAAAGACTGGATAATTTGCCAATATTCAGTACATTGCATTTTTTATTTAGCCATTTTATTCATAATACATTATTACTCCAACGAGCTCAGGCCAATGAACATGGTTCTTCCCCTCCTTATTTCCACAGGTGTCAGTTGCAAGGTATGGTAAACTGCTGCAATTTCTTCAAAACACACACCTATTTACTGTCTCCTTTTGTAATTGTCCCGCAGCCCTTGGAATACTATATGTTTAATTCCAGAAGAATTCAGAGATATAGCTGTGTTAGTCTTGAATAACTGTATGCAAAGGGGTCTTGTACCATCTTTGACACTATGTGGCCTGTTACAGACTGCCAAAATAAAGCTGCTTTGGGTCTCTTTGGAGGTATGCTATTCAAATGATGCATGCATCCTAAGAATCTGGAAGCTGCACCAAAAGCTGCACTCCGGTGCATAGGAATGGAGTGTGGCTTTGGTGCGACCTCCAGACTTTTAGTACCCATGCATCATTTAAATGCTTACCTCCAAAGAGAACTGAAGCAGCTTTATTTTGGCAGTCTGTAACAGGCCTATGTGAAAGAAGTTGTAGCATGAGCTTTCGTAGACTTGGTCTACTCCTCAGATGCATGGAGTGAATGTTGGCCAAGAATTTATTATATCTCACCCTTTGCCCAAAACTGGTACTTAGGGCAGCTTATCCTGTACAAAAAAGGTATATTAAAACAGAATTAAATTCTTACTATATTAAAACAAAGTACATGTTAAAAGAATAAAATACTGTTAAAAAGGTAAAAATATTAAAACATATTAAAACAATGTAACACCCCAACCAGGGGTCGGCAACCTCCAGCCCACGGGCCGGATGCGGCCCGCAGAGGCCTTTGAGCTGGCCCTGGCTGCACCTACCGCCGCCGCCGGTTGCAGCTTTTCGCCGCTCTGGGCGCCGCCATTTTGGGGGGGAAATGGCGGCAAAATCTCGCACGACCTTCCCTGAGGTCGCACGAGATTTCACCGCCGTTTTTTGCCCAAAATGGGGGCGAAATCTCATGTGACCTTCCGCGCCATTTTGGGCAAAAAATGGCAGGGAAGGTCGCGCAAGATTTCGCTGCCATTTTTCCCCCCAAATGGCGGCACCCAGGGCTCCGACGGCGGCATAGGGCCCCTGGGAGGCCAGTTGCCATCGCAGGGACCCTCCAGGAGGGCTCCAACAGCGGCAGCGGGCCCTGGGAGGCCAGTTGCCATCACAGGGGCCCTCCAGGAGGGCTCCGACGGCGGCAGCGGGCCCCTGGGGAGGCCAGTTGTCCATCTCAGGGACCCTCCAGGAGGCTCCAACAGCGGCAGCAGGCCCCTGGGAGGCCAGTTGCCGTTTGCAGGGGCCTCTAGGAGGGCTCCTGCGATGACAGTGGGCCCCTGGGAGGCCAGTTGCTGTCGCTGGGGCCCTCTAGGAGGGCTCCGGCGGGAGCTGGGCCTCTGGGAGGCCCGTTGCCTTCGCTGGGGCCCTCAGGAGGGCTCCTGCAGCAGCAGGGGGCCTCCCAGAGGCCCGTTGCATTCACTGGGGTCCTCAAGAGGGCTTCGGCGGCAGCAGCGGGCCACTGGGAAGGCCCGTTGCCTCTGCTGGGGCCCTCCAGGAGGGCTTCTGCGACAGCAGCGGGCCTCCCAGAGGCCTGTTGCCTTCGCTGGGATCCTCCAGGAGGGCCCCGGCGGCGGCAGCGGGCCTCTGGTGTCAGGGGCCAGCAAAGAGGGGGAGGCCTCCAGCGCTGGCAGTCCCCGCCGGCTCTTTCCCGGCCTCTGACAGGGCCTGGGGCCCCATTAGGGGCCGGCAAAGAGGAGGTGGCCTGGCCTCTGGGGGATGGAAGCTCCGCCCCTGAGGGTGGGAGCTCCGCCCCCGGAGGGTGGAAGCTCCGCCCCTGAGGGTGGAGGCTCCACCCCGGCACACGGCCCCACCCCCCGGGGGTGGAAGCACCACCATCCCCGACTTCGGCCCCCCAGTTGTCTAAGGGACAGCAACCCGGCCCCCGGCTCAAAAAGGTTGCCTACCCCTGCCCCAGACCATTCTTTAAAAACATTCCGTTTCAAATGCCTGCCTGAATAGGAAGGTCTTAGCCTGCCAGCAGAAGAACAACAAAAAGGTCGCCATTCTGGTCTCCCTAGGAAGGGAGTCCCACAGTCCAGAAAAGGCCCTTTCTGCTTGTGATGGGGATGACAAGTTCAGTTTTAACTGTGCCATTGAGGAACAGAGGCAGGAGAAAAGATATTGCCTAAGACCAGGGTGGGTGGATGACTATATGAATGGTGGAGGGACCTCTTTCACACAGCTAGTCTCATACCTCTGGAAGGTAAGTGAGAATACACGCCTGTGACCTGCTCCTTCTAGCAATATTCCATTAGAGCAGAAAAGATGTATCACAGAAGGTTGAACTCTGCTGATGGAAGATGCTTGGTGTCTAAGTACTCTCCTTGGGGGAAGTTACCTTGGGAAATGAAAGTGTGTGAGAGTGTTGGGTGCTGCTTCTGGATGGTGCTCAGAGCTTGTATTTCCTTGGAGGTGAGGAGTAATTTTCCTGGAAATATTTGAGGCAGGGACATGGATCAGTTGCTTGGGCCAGATATTTCTAATTCTGGTTTCCACCAGCTTCTTTAAAAGCCTTTGTTGGTTTCCCATTCTTTCTGTTTAATTGCCAGTCAGTATTACACATGTAAATCCTATACTGTTTCATCCTTTCATGCAAGGTCAAATAATTATTACAGTTTTCTCTCCATGGTGGGAGAAAACAAATGTTTTTGTGTAGTATTATCCCCATATTTAAGTACACTAAAATCCTGAGTATTTCTCTAGTCATAAAAATACTACACTTTATTTTTTTTTAAATGCAAACTTGACTTTTTCTTTGCATGGAAGTCTCGTCTTAATTTTTCATATCAGTGAGGTTTTCTGATTGTTAAGAAATCAGTTTTATATGAAGTGAGTAATGTAAGAAAAGCCAGGACTAGTGTTCCAAAACAGACAAGAACTTGAAGCCCCTAGAAAAGGTCCTTCAGGAATGGTGTATGGTGAAGTTTTACCTTACTGCTCTGACAGAGAAGTAACATCAGTTGCAGTACACCTGGAAGTTTTGCTTCTTCTTCCCATAATCAGTGGTGGTTGATACCTTCCACATCAACTGGACAATGAATCCACTCCAGAGAGTTTAGCACAAATTTTAACAGCACTTTCCTAGGTGCTGAAGCAATTGTGCAGGTTGAAAAGCCTAGTCAGCCACAATAAAATAATAATAATAATAATAATAATAATAATAATAATCAGTTTTTTAACTTGAAAACAAATAATACAGCATATTATGCCTCGTATCTATGTTATACGTATAGACTGCTCTGGTTTGAGACTCAGGCTGTTTTCAGAAATGAAAAGACATGGATGTTTTGTGGAAAGAAAACATGCAGTTGAAAAGCATGTGCCTCCTATAACATTATGTGCCTGGGGTAGGGTTTTTATTCATTAAAAGCTCCCCCTGGAAGCAGCCATATAAACCCTGTACATATTAACTGCATTACTGAAGTAATATTATATTCTGTTTGAGAGAGTCATGAGGAGGCATTACAGGAAATCAGCCAAAATGATGTGTTTAAGCTATTGAAATATTGTGTTTATTACTCTGGGAAATCTTTATCAACATTCTAACCTCATGATGATTTCTTTATTGATCACTTCCTCTAATAAAACAGTATTTCTCTCTCCCTCCCATTAGCTCTCTCTGGGAAATCTGATTTTGCTTTAGATACAGCAACAATTTTGTTCTCTGATCTATGCAGCCGCAACTAGCTGTTGAGAAGGGTCTTTCTTTCCTGCAGCAGCTGGTCTTTGTTTTGGAACAACAGCTGGTCTTGATGATCAGAACTACAGAATCTTTTAGTTCCTGCAATGACATCTGATATCATCATGGAAAACAATTTTGGCAAGCTTAATACATTGGAGAGAACAGCTTGAGAAGGTCCATCCAGATGATAAAATGCAGGGGGTTTTCATATACACTCTTACCCCGGGATACGAATGCGCCGCGTTACGAAATTTCCGGGTTACGAAAAAAAAAAATACAAAATAATTCCGGGTTACGAAGGTTTTTCCGGCTTGCGAAAAAAGTTTTGGTGCTTTTTGGCGCCATTTTGCACGGAATCGCGGCTTTTCCCCATTAGCGCCTATGGCAATTCGGCTTGCGAAAGACTTCCGGGTTACGAAAATGGCGGCGGAACGAATTAATTTCGTAACCCGGGGGACGAGTGTACTTTAATCTGGAAAACAATGACTTGGTGAGATGTCATGTAGTATAACGGACACTTTCCAAATATCTTTTGGTTTCACTCTCTTCTTTCCCTCGAGTTCTATACTGCAAATTTCAAATAGCTCAAATATGCATAGAAATATGAGAAATTTACTGTACAAATGATATTTATACCAGCTGAGTAAAGCAGCCTAGTGCTTGGGGTTCTGGCTAAAAAGCTGGAGTAAATACTCGCCCCCTTTGTCAGCATGTCAAGCCGGCATGAATTGTGGTTTTTATTGTTTTTATTGTACAAGGTTTTAATGTTTGTTTTTTGTGATTTTATATTGTTATGTGGAATGTTGGAAACCGCCTTGGTCTGAGAAAGGCGGTATATAAATAAAATTTTACTTACTTACTTACTTACTCTAGGATTCCATAAGATAAAAAGAAACAAGGAACACTGCCATTTATCACATGGAGGTTTTTGGAGCTCAGATCTGGGATGACTGCGACTCCACGATGCGAATTCACATCATAACGTGAATGTGTTATCAGACAAGATTCCTTTCTATGGGCACTCCTTCCATGGCACTTCCGCGGTGATTCCAAAGTGACCCCTCATTTTGGTGAAATCGGAAAAAAGTAAATTCACAGAATTCACTTTCAAGCTCACTTTGATTTCACTTCGAATTGGTCTGGTGTGGAATGCAACTTTGCTTCCATCCCGGTACACCCCCCCCCAAACCTCCAAAGAGGCAAATTTTCCATGATGCTGCACTGCAATTTTGCCCCAATTGCTTCTGTTGCTCGGAAGAGGGATGGAGGGAATGAAACAGGAGCCTGGGGGGAGAGATGGGAGCAATGGAGAGAGCCATTGGAGGCTGGGGGGAGCAACAAACTCCAACTCCCAGAATTCCACAGCACTGAGCCAGGACAGTTAAAGTGAAGTAAAACCGGATTATTTCCCCCAGTGCAGATGCAACCTAAGAGAAGGCAACTGTTACAAAGGGAAGGAGAGTGGATTGGATTCAGGGAGGTGGTACTTTAGGGAGCATGGAGTAGATGAGGCTGAAATAGATGGGGGCTCTGACACAGAGGATCCCCTTTGAATTTGCCTGCCAGGGATGGGAAAATAGAAAGGAGGAAGAAACATGAAGCTGTCATTCATGTGAAAGTGGAACCAGGCTCCCTTCTTCACCCCAGAAGTGCAAAGGTTCAGGAGGCATTCAGACCCCCACTGAGCATGTGCAAGCGTCCCAATTCGAATAGTTGAATCTGCATGGTATGCACCAGTGTGGTAATACAATGTGCACTCACTCCACTTTGCGTGAATCTGCATCACGTGACTTGCCTTGGAAAGGAAGGAATGCCTAAGGATAGCAATCTACATATAGATCTATGGTGTCACTTATATAAAATGGCAAGATCAAGGTTTACTTTTTGGAATTTATATTTTTAAATATATTTTCAAGCCATGTATGTTTGAATTCCTGGATAAAAACTCAGTGGATATGGAGGGCTGACTGTAAAGAAATGTTTGCCCACACAGTACATATACCTTCAGAGAAACACTTTAGGATTACTTGAGTATCATATCAACAGGGAACATCTATATTGTCTATTTGTTGCTTTTCTTTCTAATGGCTATGTTTTTAACTGGCATTAATTACATTTTAAACTTTTGTATGAGGTAAAAGTTTAAGGGTTGTAAGTTGCCTTTAGTCCCTAACTGGAAAGGTTATTTTTGAAATGGATGGGGGTGTGATGTCCAGAATTCAGGTTGAGACTTACGGATGTGCAACCCAAAATTACACCTTTAGCACATATGTTTTATGGTCCCTATGTATCACAAATGTGGTACTATTGCCACAATCACAACTGTCCGTAAACCTGCTGTACTGAGCACAAGCCACACAGAGAGAAGTCCATTCTTCTGGCTATTGAGCATGGGCAGATGATGATTCCACCTCTCTCCTCTCAGCCAGCATGGCTGCACTGATCAGACGTCCTTCTGCATTTCCTTATTGCTACCTAACTGGCTAGCAGAAGAAGGGTGGAAACATCATCTGCTTGTGCCCAGATCACCAGCAGAATGGATTACCTTCTCTCAATGCGGCTGATGCCCAGTAAAATTGGTTTGGGAGGACTGGGCTGGGAGACATTTCCTAGCTACACAACTATGGCAGTTATATAACTAAGTAGCATATGTAGAATTCTGACCAGCAACAACATTTTTTAAAACAATCACATTGATTTCATCAATCCAAGATTGGGCAGAAGGTAAATCTGGATCACAGCAACTACTGTGTTTATTGTTTAATAACGGCAGCAATAAATTAACTCTTGCACACCTTAAGTTATACTGCCGAAATGAAAAAAGATAACCAACAATGGATTTTGATGTAAAAAGATTAAACATTATGTACAGTTGTACACAGAACAAATTCCTGGACTCTGGATTCTTTAATTTTAAGCACATGTCCTTAACTCCAAGTCTGGTTAGTGGATCTTGGTGTTCTAGCTAAAAAACAAAAACGTAAACAAAAACTAAGAAGCCTTAAAGCCTTCCCACCCTGCTTTAGATGACCTGGTCTTTGCAAGCAGGGCTGGGAAAGGCTCTTGCTTCAAACTCTGGAGAGCTACTACTCATCTGTACAGAAAACAGTGAGGCAGATCAACTGATTTTCTGACTTTTTAAGACAGCTTCCCACATTCCTAGATGTTTATTTTAGTTTATACACTTTGTATCTTGTTTTTAAACATATACTAAGGTTTCTGATAATCTACTTGAATACTGTGGGAGTTCTGGTGTCTTGCAGTAAATATTGTACCTTATCAAAAGATAAATGCTGTAAAACAGAATACCTTAGAAACAGAACTACTTTAAATTTCATAAGCGCATAAGTAGGCAGACAGCATTATTGCTTTGATAGTTTCTGAGAAAAACACAGAGTAATAATGTCTTTGGAGCTTTTAGAATCTTGAAAGTTTCTAAATTCATGTCAAGGAAAAAAAATGCTCCCAAGACTAGAAAACACTGATGTCCTTTCACTACAAAATGCAGAAACGTTAAGTTCTGTACCTCCAAGTAGTGCTTCCAATGGGCTCTTGATCAACTCATAAAAATATGAGCCATGGCTTTTTCCCTAGTCTAACACACCTCGAACACAACATGGCAAGGATTATTTCTTGCTAATTGCCCAGTTCTGGAAATATCTAAAAAATCCAGTCCAAAAGACATAATTCTTCAGATGACGTATTCATCTGTATCTCTATAGTTGTGAATGAGGGAAAAATCTAACTCCAGTAGGAATTATTGTGCAGCCCTCCACTGTGGATAGTCCAAAATTTTAATGACACGTTCATTCCTCTTCTCTCTTTTTCTGATATATTATTTGCCCTGGACAATACAGATGCTTGTGACTATGTATGCTAGTGCAGTGACTGGTTCTAGGACTTTACCACACGAGAAAAGAGGTGAAGTGGATCAGGAGAGTAGTGGTTTTCTCTGTGCTGCTCCAGATGACATTACAGCACTTTGGATTTGATTACTCTCTCTCCTTGGGAAGAGAATGGAAGTGCTACACCATCATGTAGAGCAGCATGGAGAAAGCTATTACTCTCCTGATGCCTCAGGCTGTCTATTTAATTAATGACCCATTGTCTGCTGGGAACCCCCCCCCCCCGACCCTGGATGGTTTTCATTTGCATTTGCTGGGTCTTAATTTTGGTAATTTTCAGGACTGGTAGCCAAACTTTGTTTACTTTAAGAGTTTCGTCATTCCTATTGAAGTTGTCTAGGTGTTTGTGCATTTCAATGGCTTTCCTGTGCATTCTGTGCAGCTGTTGCCATGGTCCAGAATTTCAGTGTTTTCAAATAGCATCTTATGCCTAAAATGGTATGTAACATGTTCTGCTATTGCTGATTTTTCTGGCTGACCCAGTCTGCAGTGTCTCTCATGTTTCTTGATTCATGTCAGGGTCAGGGGGTTTCATACAGCCACATGGCCCAAAAAAAACCTACAAAAGTCTATGGATGCTGGCCGTGAAAGCCTTCGCTGTTTCAAATATTTGTGTGTAAGTTTGGAATCAATCAGCAAATGTAGGCTTTAAAAGGAAGAATTAGCAGCTTATCTGAATCCATTTCACAATTAATTTGGTAAGGCATGTGGTACCAAACTTGTGCTCACTCAAATTGTATTTCATTCAAATAATCAATATCAACTAAGGCGAGACTAGGTAGATTTCATAGCAATCATATTTTTGAAGTATTTCTTAGTTTTACCTTTTGATGTTGGTGGGCCTGCAAGGGACAGTAGAATAGAAGGGGATGTCTATTATAGAAGGACATTATAAAGGTAATTAAAATGGTTAGTATTCTGAAAATAAATAATGATAAATGAAAACAAAAATAAAACTCACTGCAGATATAAACATCACATAATTACTGGAGCAGCATAATTCTCATTTAGGCTTACTTCATGACACTGCTAACAGCCCTGTATTCTCTAGTGACAAATGAGGAAAATGTGCTAGGCAGATCTTCCTTGGTGCTCCAGAGTGCCAGATGTTTCCAAAGCTATGGCATCAAGACCTTTGCCATCAAAGAGTTTTACTTGGCACAGCAGTTCCAGTTTGACTGGTCATGACAAACTTTATATGCTTGCTTTCACAGAATTTAAAAAGGTAATTCTTGCTCTTGCTGAAATATTTGAAAAAAACTTTTTAAAGGAAAGAGGGGGAAAGCCAACAGATGAAAACAATTAAATCTGTAAACTATTGACAGTGTGGGAGTAACTATGTCAGGTTAGGTCAGAGTCATTTGAGGAACTTTCCACACATGCCAACATTTCAGAGGGAATGGCAGGAGGAAGAGCTCTGTGAAAAAGGCACAGTATGTGAATTCCTAATCACTGGGGTCAGCAGTTAGATTATTTGATTAACGTTCTATTATCTACTATTCCAAAGTAGTAGTTTTGTTCCTTAAGAGCTCCAAAGCAGGCAGCATTCGTCTACTGTTCTCTCCCACCAACACACTCTGATGAGAGATCCTGTAAATATGGGACACACATGCATATCATTTGGGGACCATAACAGTAAATGATGACTTGTGCAAACCAATTTTCATATCAGCTCCAGCATACAGTGGTACCCCGGGTTACGAATTTAATTCGTTCTGCGGCGCCGTTCGTAACCCGAAAGATTTCTCGCAACCCGAAAAAAGGCTTTCCGCTAGCGCTGGAAAGCCGCGGCTTTTAAATTTCGTGCCAAAAAGCGCCGAAACACACCAAAAAAAATTTCGTAACCCGAAAAATCTTTCGTTAGCCGGAACAGTTTTTTTCCAAGCTAACTTTTTCGTACCCCGGAAATTTCGTAACGCGATCAACTCATATTCCGGGGTACCACTGTATTATGCTTTGAAAGTAGGCAGTTACTTAGTCCAGCTGAGGTTGAATGAGTTAGCCTGCCGAGTTCCTTAGGGCTGAGAATCTGGCACAATGACAGCACCCAAGCTTCTATCTGGTGTAGATGCTCAAATGTGAACAATGTTCTTCAGTGTATTTGGAGCACAATACCCATCATGCTGGTCAGGGAGATTATTATCCAACATATCAGGATGAGAAACGATGCAATAAAGAAAACATGTAAGTGAACCTGTCAAATGAGAGCAGTGTTGTTGAATTATCTGGCTTGCATCCGTTTTGGCATTTAGAGAACAAAAGTCTCCTGACTGATTCCATGTCAAATAGTACATCCTACTGTTTTTTGCCTACCTGTTTTGAGAGGCCATCTGGGGGAAGAAGTTATGCAAGCTGTTTGGATGCGAGTGCAGAATAACATGTTTTGAATTCTGTACTGTAAAGTTGCTCTGAGAGTTGTATTGGGGATGTTAAGTATGCAGATAAATAACTAAATAAAGTCCCATCATGAGATTACATAGCCTGTGGACTAACATGATACAGCCTAAGAGGTCTGACAACCCCATCTGTTGTTTGGGTGAATGACCCCAAAGATCTGACCAATTGAGTTAAAACTATACATTCCAGGTTTGTGTTTAGTTTTTTGTGAGTTTTTCAGGCTATGTGGCCATGTTTTAGAAGAGTTTATTCCTGGTGTTTCGTAAACTCTTCTAGAACATGGCCACATAGCTCGAAAAACCCACAAAAAACTATGGATGCCGGCCATGAAAGCCTTCAACTTTACTTTGTGTTCTTTGTTATATGCCTTCAAGTAGACTCTGACATGCAGTGACCCTATCATGGAGTTTTCTTGGCAGGATTTAGAGGGGATTTGTCATTGGCCTTCTTCTGAATATAGCACATAGAAACTGGTACTTCCTTAAGTCTCTCTTCCAGGTATTGTCATAATACAGTGGGCCCTTGGTCTACACGGGGGGTCCGTTTCCAGCCCCCCCCGCGTATACCAAAATCCGCGTATGCTCAAGTCCCATTGTCCCCAATGGTGGCGCGCATGCGCGCGTGCCGCCATTGGGGACAAAAGTCCCTCTCCTCCCCTCCCTTCCCCCCAACTCTTTCTTTCCCTCCCTTCCTCCCTCACCTTTTCTTCGCGGCGGCCGCCGCCTGGGCCTCCTTACCAACACAGCTGGAGTAAAGGCTGGGTGGGGGTTTTGGAGGCCAAGAAGCCTCCAGTCTGCCACCTGGCCCTTCCGTGGCCATGGCAGAGGAGCAGTGCCAGAGGCCTCCTCTCCGCCACCACCCCTGCCAAGAGGCCTCCAACCCCCCCCCCCACCTGGCCCTTCCGCAGCGGCTGTGGCGGCCGAGCAGGCCTCTGGTGCTGCTGCGCCGCTGCCTCAGCCTCCTCGTCACCACGGCCAGGGGAAAGGCCAGGTGCTGCTCCTGGAGGCCTCAGACACTACTCCTCCGCGTCCTCGTCACCGTCACC
>NC_056524.1:231465269-231532454 GCF_019175285.1 Sceloporus undulatus | reverse complement strand
TTTGGAACCACACACAACTTTTTCAAAGTACAGTCCTCCCTCCATTCTCGCAATCTTTGGACTCACATCCCTCACTTATGTGCACGGGACGAAGCCAAAGGGGCATGAATATATGCAAAACTCCATTTTCGCAACGGGGTCTAGAATGGATCCCCCCTAAAAAAAGGAGGGCCGGCTGGATCAGACATAAGTTCCTTTCTCAACCTCCCCTTCTGCTGTCCCCAGCAACTGATGTCACTGTTCTCATAAGCCTGGGCCAGAGAATAGAAAACATGAATCAATATGCTGATTGCAGGTCACCATTGTACTAAAGGCATATAGGGGGGTGTTTTAGGCCTGAGCCAAAACCTCTTCTGTATTCAAGCTCCCCATAACACTTACAGAAGCTGACCAGATTTCAGTACTTCCCTGTTCCTGAAGGCTGTAGGCCTGTTTAAGAGTGCAAAACAGGCTGCCTGGAACCCAAGGGAAAGAGATAGTAGTACCACACTGATAAGGCCAGTTCTGTCTACCCAAAGTAGATATTCTTTATTTTGACAGGCTGGCTGCAGTCTTTATGAGTAAGTGCTCTAGTGTAGACATGGGTATAGGACTATACTGTGTGAATAATAATTAATTTTCAATGAGGAGAGGACTGGAATCTTAGAGTGAAATCCAGAAACACACACACACAGAGGAAACAAATGAACTTGTGAAACTCAATTTTAATTTTTTGAAGTGTAAATGTCCAATTACAAATAAATAATTCATACAATATAACTCAGTTATGATAGACACATTTTCAGGCAGTTCAGAATAACAACCAAAATCAATGAATTTACATTAAATAACCAATTACTATAACAAACAACTGGTTATCCAGTTACATTTTCAGCATGGTCTAATATGTTTACAACCTTTTAAAAACTTCCCTCCTTTTGCCAGTTTAGAAGACAACAGATGCAAACAATTTTCTTACAAGCCCAGAGGAATATACACATTACATATAATTAAAAATAAAGTTTGTTTTTCTTTTTTTTTTAAAAAAATCAAATGGGTGAAGTGGAAGTCTAAAGCAGGAAGAAGAAAAAACAAGCTTGTGCATTTGCAGCAGTTATTTTCTAAGGATTTCTATTCTGATGAATTTGCTGCTTACGTTCTTAAGCTTTAATAGGATGAAACCTTTATATTTCAACTCCAGGTATTTTTGTATCTTTATTAAAAACTGAAAGCCCACAGTACATTTATAGGCTTCCTTTTGAGCTGTAATTGCACACTGCTTTTAGCTTTTAACTTCAGTAAAATATTTTACTGCTAAAAAGACAGCTTCCCCTTGAGGTAAAAAGATGCATTATCTGTAAACTGCAATAGCAGCAGCATCAGGAACAGTATTTAACATATTTCCTGATATAAAAGGTACAATCACTGCTGCTGTATGCTTTCTGATGGAATTTGCATGGGGCTCCCTCACAAGTCTTGATGAAAGAAATGAAAGTTGGACAGAAATGACATAATCAATCTCTTTCAAAGCCATTTATACACAGAAACACGCATACACACACATGCATGGACACACACACACACACACACACACACACACTTTATTTCTCCATTCTGCAGGATACATGTGATATCATGGGCCAAATATGTTTAGGTTTGAATCCAGAAATGTTCCACAATGTGAAAAATGAGAAAGACCTTCAGACTTTGGTGAGCTTAAGGGTTTAATTCCCAATCATTGCTGCTGGAGAGGACTATAATCCCCTTCACATATCCAGTCATCACAGAAGTCACATTCTTGTGGTAAGCAGCTGTGTTGCTACACTTCCTGCCTACAGTGTGTGTAACTGAACAAGAAAGATTTACATGATAGCCCGCACATACACTAACATATTCACTACATATCACAGCAATATAGAAATGCAACATAGTGGATGAACCCACCATGGTACCTAGTGGGTGTAGATGGTGCCATAAATACACTTAATGCCAGAATCAATCCTTCAAAACCTTACCCTGGGACAACAAATGAATGCTCCCAAGTGGTCTAAGGCGGTGGCTCTCAGCAATTAGTCCAGAGGTTTTAAACTTCCAACTTCCAGAATCCCTGACATAAGCTATACCAGCTTTTAGGAGATGAAGTTCAAAACATCTGGAAAACTCAAGGTTGAGAACTACTGGTCTAAGGCTCAATGGGTAGACAGGTGTATATGACAATGTTGTACCCTTTTGAAAATTTGAAACTATAGAAAACTGTTCTTAAGCAGAACAGCAGCAGCAGGGAGAACTGCCAAACGTTTTTCTCCTACAGTAGTTTTCTAACTCAAAAAAATGTCCAGTTGGTTTTCAAAAGAACTCTTTTTTTACCCATCGGCAGAAATGTCAATGGGGAGGGAGAGGGAGAGGGTTGAACAGAAAATAACTGGAGCTAGAAGGGTTAAGCTGGCTCTACCTTTTGCCAATTGCTCATGATTTGAAGCCTCCCAAAGCTGTCTTTCATTCAAAAACATTTAAGAGGCTGTTACATACATTTGCCATATAATGCTTACTTTCATACTAATTTTTGTTAAAATTACATATACAGGCAATTCATTCAGTAAAAAGCCTTTAAACTTTAGAAGCTACAAAAAAAATTTCCGCATATCTAGTTGCTAAAAAAAATCCCATTTATGATCTCTTCTATTTTCTGGCTCCCTGCAGGGCAGCTGGCATAGCACACAGCCACAGGGGTCTGAGAATGTTCATAGTACAAACAAACAAAAAAAAGGGGAAAGTGTGTGTGGGGGGTGAACCCTGTACTTAGATTTTAGTGATCAAAATCTGCTAATGGCCCAGAGTCACTTTGGTTGTCTGCCTTACTTAGTACCTGAACATTAAAAAGCATGAAGAACCCACAAGCATGAAAACCAGAAAGAGATAATCCATGTAACCTCAAGTTAGGCCATTTGGTTCCTTCACTGTGCGCAAAAACATATGTCATATATAGTTTCCTCCAATGGATAGTGCTCCATGCTCCTTAGAAGACTAATCTGTTGTGAGAATGTTCAGAGTTGCCGAAAAACTCCAGCATCATTTAATGACAAGAACTGAACTAGGAAGTCCAAAAAAAAAAAACCCCAAAAGATACAGTTATGGACCATGTCACAAATTCCATCCCCACAACTAAAAAACAAATTGCACAATAATTTAACACAATAGAGGAACTAGATACACATGAAACTTGGGCATTCAAGAAACAAATGAATTCTCATTTCTAAAGAAACTTAAATGTCAGCTTTAATTATATTCAAAGCCATAGTTAGGGGGAAATCCATAAAACTTTCAGTTATTGATTTTACTGAGTGGATCTTGTTCCTCTTAAAATTTAGATATTTCAAGTGATCAGATTGATTCTACTATGCAAGAATAACGTTCTCAAGAGGTGAAACCCAAAGCAAAGATTAACATTATGGGAATACAGCTATATCATCATTTGGTATGTCAACTTATTATAACCATTAATTTATAAACTACTTAACACCTCTCCATGAGTTGCACTCATTTATGCACATTTCAATATTTTCTTCTAATTTAGATGCAATCATCAAGTTGTTTTCCAAATTAAAGCTATTATTTCAAGTACAGAATGCTCACAATACAGCAACAGTTAAGCATTTGTGTTTTCTCAGTGTTTTCTATGAGATGGAGAGAAATTAACAGTTTTGAATTTCAACTATTTTCAATGACACAGACACTGGACATTATTAGAATTCAAATGCTTACAGTTGGCTGATTAGTGTTCAATGAGTTTTCAATGGCCTTTACCAAGATATACAGCTAAAGACCACAATTTCTGTAATTTTACAGAAAAGGAAGTAAAGCCTTTCAGATTAAAACCTTTACCAAAATTACATTTACAGGCAGTTCATTCAGTAGAAAGCCTTTAAATGTTTACCAAAGTATACATTTTGTTTTCTCAAGCTGCCCATAGCAATATATATTTTATTATACTGAAACAAACTGCAAATAGTAACTCCCCACAAGGTTAGACCTTACTTAAAACTTTCTGCACATCGTCATTATAAAGCTCTCAGAAGCTGAAACAGAACTAGTATTGCACAACTCTTGGAAGATCAGGAAAAACTGTGCATGTCCCTCATCCACCGACTATGCACTGCTTTCTCCAGTTTTCCAGTCCACCTGTTGTAACTTCCAGATAGATCTCTGTGAGCACCAGGAAAGTTTGGAAAAGTTACTTTTTTGAATGACATTTCCCAGAACCACACTGCCAGCATGGCTTCTACCCATGCTGGGTGGGTGATTATGTGAGCTGGAGTTCAAAAAGAGTAACATTTCTAAACTCTTTACCAGAGCAAACCAACTAGAACCAAAAGCTTTACAATAACATCTTAAACAGCCTACATAACAATTCTCATTTTCAAATTCAAGACTTTTGAGACACAATGAAGAAGCAAACAAACCAAGCAACTCAGGTCTGGACCTCAAGTGCAGGAATATTATTTTATAAAAATCACTGAGGTGTAGTCTCTCTAACTCTCCTTATGAACTAGATTTCAACAACTGGGTAATTAAAATTAGACATTTTTATCAGCATTCACAACAGTGAGGAAGATAAGAGTACTGTATACAAATTGCCATCAGTACAACTATTGTTCTTCAAATAAACCATCAACCATAAATTTATGATGTACAAGACCATGCCCCACTCCAAAAGAGAGGCACACAAGAATGCATAGAGTCATTTTGGCAGGACTTGTGCAAGTAAACATCATATGGACTGTGTTCTTAAAATGTTTGGGCTTTAGCTAGGCTTGAACTGTTGATTGACTTTCTCTCACACATACACACACCACTACATAAAGAGAGGAAACCTGAATGGTAAAGCAGATAAAATCAACACAAGTAAAAGTCCCATTTTAGAAAAGAACATTGCCAATCATAAAGTAATTCATTTAAAACTGAGTTCTCACTAGTTTCAGCAATTCAGTTTCTTTAAAAAAAAATGGCCACAATACATTTTGAAAAGTGAATTACAGCTTGTTCTGCAGGTATGCTCCCATATATACAAGTGCCTTACCATGACCATTTTTCCTTATTTCAGATAAAAATAAAATATATATGAAGGAGGAAATTGTCAGGCACATACTTCAGCTGTTATTTTATAAGTCAGAATGTCAGACTATTTCTCTTGCAATTTTATACAAAACAATTGCACAGCAACAAATAATCTGGTCTTCTGGCCAACAATGATTTTCACCTGTAAGTCATTTCATTGTACATAATTTCACACTGATACTTCTTTCATATTTAAATACGTATGTAAAAAAAAGCCCCCCAATTAATCATTTCTTTTATAGCCAAGTTTTCCCTCTATGTAGCCAAACTTCAAAAAGTTACAAACAGAACATTATACAGGATTTATAAATCATGTTTAAAAACTTGAGGCTTTAAAATCATCTTTGTCCAAAAGGACATTAGGAAAATCCACACACTGTCAAGACAGCAAAGGAAACTGAGGGGGGAAAGAAGACAGACACAAGTTTGCTGTCTTAATATTTTACTTATCCTACCAGTTAAAGATGTTGATATTATCAGAAGTAACAGCATAATCTGAAAATGTGTAAAGGTGTTTTCATGTTGGTCCCAAGTGATGAGACATGTGATTCAAGTATTTCCTATTTGATCTGAGCTCACTGTATCAAAGTGGTGTCAAAGAAAAAGGAAAAAAGAAAAGAAAAAAAGGTGGGAAGATGTCGGTTTATTTTACTTTTGTTCCATACATTCGATTAATATCTTCCTGATAGTGTGCAGTTAGCTCTTTACGCTTTAATTTGAAGGCATCTGTCACCAAGCCCATCTCTGGGGTCCAAGGTTCAGGGCTCAAACGAATTTTGAGTGGGACTTCAAATTTTTCAAGATTAGCTGGAACAACAGAAAAAGAAATTTCAAATAATGCACTCTAAATCAAATAGATTTCACACAGGGGGAAAACTGCAGGACATCTTCCCCTAAAAACAAAGGATAAAGCATTTGGGGCTATGAAGTTTATCAGGGGAAAAAGACAATAGATATTGGGGTCAAACAGACTGGCAGCCTGGAGCCAGTGGCACTTTTTGTCTATCTGTTTTCGGCCATTGTCAAATTTTTAAAATTCATACAAGAGATGAGAAGATGGAGACATTTTTTCCTCTCTTAAAAACAGGAGGGTCTAGGAAAGTAATTGGCAACAAATTCAAGACAAGCAAAGAAAGAACTTTGCCCACACAATACCCTATTAATGCATAGAATCCAGAGCTTGGAAAAGTCATGTTTTGGACCACATTCCCAGAAACTGCAACAGGACACTGTAATGGTGATTTGCTTGAATTCCTTTAAGAGGGTATTCATGGCAGATGGTTATATCTGTTGGTAGAAGTCATGATAGCTTTATAGAACCTCTGGGTTGAAAGGAACATGCTTTTGAATACCAAATGCCTGGGAAGCAACAGCAGGGGAGGGCAGTTACCTCCATGCCTTGCTTTCTATACTTCCTGGAAGCATCTGCTTGGCTAAAGTGGTAAAACAGGATACTAGCCTAGATGAACCTTTTGTCAGATCCAGCAGGGGCACCTCTCAGGTTATCTGGATTTGTTTCAGAAGATTCCTACCCTCTTGTAATAACAAAAACAAATCCAGCATCTTAAGAAGATAATTCATTTTGTCCAATTGCAAATCTTAATCCACAGTTGTTCTGCATTTTTAACATTCATTTTCACGAAATCAATGCCATATGTGGTGGTGGGGAAGACACAGAAGCAACTGTCCTTACTTACCTGTGATGGCAGCTTCAGCCAAAAGCTTTTGTACTTCTTTCTCCATTTCTGCACTATTACATATCTCTTCCATGTTTCCTTTAAATCCTTTCTTTCGTGCTAACTCTTTAAGTTCTTTATGGTTTGGCACAACAAATCCAATGACATAAGACTGGAAACTTAAAAAAGAAAAATACTTATGCACAACTTCATCCTCATATTTATAGATCTATCCTGCTTTATATAACATCAATGTGTTACTGTATATTTCATCATATTTCTTTCTCAATGTTCCCCCAAGATATAATGGCACACATATTAGTTTTGCCACAGTTACCAATGAAATCAAGCAGCCCAAGTCAACTTCACTCTTACTAATAAGTGTTATACCATTTCAGCCTCTTCCCCTCATCAATGAAACACTGCCAGAGAGGCTTATGGCTGCAGGATTATGGAAATTTATGGGGGGAAGGGCATCAGGTTAGAGAAACCTGTTGGGTTTTAGCCCTATGGGGATGGGGATAATTTGGTGGGTTCTCAGTCTCATACAAAAGAGACTCAATGAAATCAAAGGAGATCCTCCTTGTCCGAAGGAAGGACCTTGCTGCTAGATAAAGCTTTGTTTGTTAAATCTTACACTGTTGTTGGAGGTAGGGTTAATCACTCCTTCCATAATACACAAACGGTTAAACAGATAAACCCAAATCTTGCAGCACCACAACCACCTTCGTCAAAGCTACTCCCTACTCTTTTGATTTGCTCAAGCTCTTCTTCCTTTGAAGTAGGGTAGCGAAAAGGCACAGGTGAGCCACAGGTTTTCAGGCTACTCTAGTCGTCCCTAACTGGTGGGACCACTGTGGTAAAGACACATCAGATTCTACGTGGCTCTGGTGTGAGCAGCTGTGACAGATACCATTCTCCACAGTGAGGATATTTATTCAAGTTGTATCACTCAATGGCTATCTTTCAATGGTTGGGGTTGGGATTGGGGTGGGGGTAATTCCAGTACTTTCCCTTTGGAAAGAGAGAAAGCAAGAATATTTGTGGACAGTAATTTAGAATTAGCTTTAAAAAGCACCAGTACTAAGTTAAATGTATGGTGATGTGTAGATTCAGAGTAAATTTATTCTCTCATCAGTTCCTGCAGAATCTGTGTATATTCAAGGACAAGACACTGGTTTTTAGCAAAAAGCAGAGAGTTACTAAAATGCCCTGTATCATTCAGCGCCCAGAAAAATGTATCTGCCCATGTTTTTCTCTCAAGGAGAACTTTCTCTCTGTCTCACCACCATCACAGACCTCCACAGACACAGAAAGCTACCTTTTGGGTGGCTGTTTTCAGGCTACGAAATTGCCTTCTATGGGTGGCTTGAATGGCTGCAGCTCTGCTCTCTTTTTGCCAGCAGGTAAAGACATTTTTATTTGAATGTGCATTTGATGATTGATTGTGCAGAAGGGTCTTTTTTATTGCAGATGGGATTGACTGATCTTTATTGCTAAGGTTTCATTGTTTTTGTATTTAATAAATCAATGGTCTTTTAATATATTAATTTGCTTAATTGTGTTTTAAGTTTTTTTATCATCAGGCTTTTCACTCTATCTTGTTTTATCTTTTTGTAAGTCACCCTGGATCCCATCTTAGGAGAAAAGCTGTTGTTGTTGTTTGCCTTCAAGTAGTTTCCCACTTATGGCAAGTCTAAGGTGACCCTATCATGGGGTTTTATTGGGAGGATTTGTTTAGAGGAGGTTTGCTATTGCCCTCCCCTGAGGCTGAGAGCATGTCACTTGCCCATTGAAGGTAGTTGGTAATCAAATCCTGATTTCCAGAGTCATAGTCCAACACTCAAACCACTGCACCATGTTAGCTCACAGAAAGGCAATAGATAAATAAAAATATAATTTATTTGTGAATTATAACTCCCAAAAATGCCCAGCTAAATTTTTAGTGCAAAGAAATAACTTTTCTAAATTTGCACATTATACTACCACAAGCAATAACATTACACTTACCTGCTTGCAAATACGCAAATATTATCCACCAATGGAAGATTCTTCAAAGCTGCTTCAACTTTGCCTAGAGAAACATATTCTCCTGCCTGAAGTTTCACAAGATCTTTTTTACGATCTGTAAAAGTAATGTTTTCAATTAAAAGGTGAACACATTTAAAATACATATATATAGGATCAGGCTAAAGTTCTGTTTTCATTTCTGCTTTAGAACATTTTGAAATTTAACAAACCAAGTAGGCCTCTAAGAAGTAAGAGTTAACTGTTCACAAGCATACCAAACATAAAACACATTCAGGTGAGTAACAAAAAAACAGAATCAACTGAAGTAAAAAGACATTATGTCAATAGAATATTTCAGTCAAGTACTGCACAACAAACGCACCAATAATTTTTAGGCACCCATCTGACTGGAATTCTCCAATGTCTCCAGTGAAGAGCCACCTCTGTCCATTCTCATCTATCATGAAATCTTTTTGTGTTCGTTCTTCATTTTTGTAGTAGCCCATTGTTATGTTTTGGCCCCCAATAACGATCTCACCTCTAGGATACGGTTTATCTGTGTTAAAGTATCCACCTAGAATAGAATTTATAATTAATAAGTAGTTTTAATATATAGAATAATGTATTCCAACATATATTATATCATGCTATTTTTCAAATATAACATTCATTTGAAATACATACACAAATAATTGATGAGTCCACAATGACTACACTGGGGAAGCAAACAGAGCCTTTTGCATAGACATCCTATGCTACATTGGGAATTATGCATATTCTAATAACTTCCAGAGGTGCATTTTTATACACAGTAGTGGGCACAGTTTTCAACAATGAATTAAAATAGAATTTTGTGATTTTTTCAGGCTATGAGCCATGTTCTAGAAGAGTTTTTTCCTGACACTTCACCAGCAGCTGTGGCTGCATCTTCAGAGAATGTTGATATATACTGTTCGTTGAGGGGAAACGATTTGCATGTTAAGCCTTAATTAATGATCCACTGTCTACTGGGTAACACCTTCACCCTGGGTGATTTTCATTAGCATTTGCTGGGTCTTGATTTTGGTGTTTTTCAGGACTGGTAGCCAAACTTTATTTACTTTAAGAGTTTCTTCTTTCCTGCTGAAGTTGTCCAGGTGTTTATGGATTCCAATGGCTTCCTTATGCATTCTGAACTGATAGTTATTGGCATGGTCCAGAATTTCAGTGTTTTCAAACAGCATTTTATGCCCAGGATGGTTTATAATGTGTTCTGCTACTGCTGCGTCTCTTGTGTTCCTTGATTCAGACAATAGATCATTAATTAAAGAGACATCCTGAGGCCTTGCCATTCAACAACCGAAGAATACACAGATTAACAAGGAAATCACTTCCCCTCAACCAACAGCATATATACCCCACTCTCTTCCATGCCAGCATTCTCTGAAGATGCCAGCCACAGCTGCTGTTGAAACAATGGGGGAAAAACTCTTCTAGAACACAGCTTCATAGCCCAAAAACCCCACAAAAAAATATGGATGCCAGCCGTGAAAGCCTCCGACTTCACAATGATTGAAAGTCATACATGCTGCGACACACAGTTCTAACTGTCAGCAATTATTACTTGCTGCATTTGCTAACCCTTTAATATGTCAACCCTAAATATTTGAAAGAAAAATAAAGAAAAGACCTTTAGAACTGAAGTGCAAATAATAATCCTGGTTTTCTTCTGTCACACCACAACAGGACAAATCAAACTGTTACAACATTAAAACATTTCATTCTATAAGAAGCAATAACCATAGCTTTGTACAATTCTGAAAGCCTAACTTGTAAACTAGGGTATGATCTTGGCTTGGCAAAAGCAAAACATAAGCTATGACTTGCCAGTGTAGACATAACAGGAAATGCTGCTTTGTTTCCAATTAGAAAGCACAGAATCTATACAAGGAGGAAGGAGTGAAGAGCACAAAACCCATTATTGTAGCATCCACTTTATCTGGTGAGGGGAAGGCCTCCCTCAATAAACATGGAAAAACATTCATCCTGTAATGTTTGATGGTGTAAAATGTATGCATTTTGTCAGTGGGAAGATGATGTTTCCCACTGGTTTGTGCAGTGGGCCTGAAAATTATTCTTGGCAAAAAGGATTTGAATTTGAGTCTGTCACATCTTAAAATGTAACACCATCCACTGTATTACATAGCACACAGGTTACCAGCTCCATGAAACCAAGTTTTTTACATTTATCTCATTAACAGTGACTCACAGACTTTCCATTATGGAGTCCAAGTGTAAACAAAGAGGAGAAAAGGCAAATACAGTTTGTTCTGAACTCTGATAAATTTTTGGGTGATATTCTGAAAGTAGGTTTTTAAGGACCACAAATCTTTCTTTGTTTTTCCCTTGGCTAATATTTGTTTTAACTAGCACACTTGAGAGACTACATCATTTTTTTAAAATCAGCAGTATACAGTGGATAGAGAAATAATCCAAACTGCTCAAAATAGAACAGAACTGAACACACAAACAATGCACCCAAGCTTCTTGTCCTGCATTTTCTTCCTATACACAACATGACAGATGATGCATTTTTTAAAACTGACTTTAAGAAGTATACACGGGCCCATTACAAATGGGCCTAAAAGTGTGCGCTCCGCGCATGCTAGGGTTAGAAAGGGCCATCCTTTCCGGATGCCCCCAACCCTAGGACGCGCGGAGCACATACAAAATGGCGGTGGCCGTTCCACACGGCCACCGCCATTATGACGTCACGACCGTGCCGCCTCTATATGGGGCGGTGCGGACGTGACGTCATCACGCCGCGCCAGGGCGCATAGTGCACCCCTTCCCCGGCCGCAAAAGGAGCGCCGAAACGGAGCTCCTTTTGCCGTTTGCGTCGCTGGGCGCAGCCTTCAGATGGCTGCGCCCAGCGACGCAGAGGAGAAAGGGGCCAAGCGGCCCCTTTCTCTTTCTCCCCGCCGCCGCGGGGTGTCCTTGGGGCTTGAAGCCCCAAGGACACTCCTTTCCAGGCTGTGGGGAAGGGGCTTTTTGCCGCTTCCCCGCAGCCTGGAAAGCGGTGGATCGGGGCCTCAGCGGCTGCCGCTCTGGCCACTCAGGCCCCGATCTGGCTGGGAAAGGGGCGGGTGCAGGCCACCGCTTTTCAGCAGTCTGTAACCCTCCCTAGAGAACAAAATAAGATACGTTCCCCCTAGTATGTGCAGTATTCTCATTAGTTATGAAATACATATACATTCTGTTGTCAACTTTTATATTTTCTGGACATTAGCAATTTACTTTGTAGCAAACCTTGGAAATGACACTTTATTGGTAATAACCTCATGTGAGAACACATTACATTTTGAGTTACAATGTTTTTGGGTAATGAAGAAGCATAAACACTGGTAGTGTTGCTAATAAAAGTTTTTAAGTGTAACAAGTAACGCTAACTTGTTACTATTTAACATAACTTTTTAAGAATCACTTAGAAAGATTTATGGTCTTTTTATTGTTTTTTTTAAAAGTAATTGAAAAGTTACTAAAAGCAATGTTTCAACAACATGCTAATACAACTGAATTACTTTTGAAAAATAACAAATACTGTCTTACTTTTAAAAAATAATATTTTCAACTCCATGTTATAGCAATATATGTGTTTCTGCATATTCTCTGAAGAAGAATTTCATCATCTGCCCTGCTGTAATTAATCAGAAAAGAAATGGACATTGAAGAAAATCCCAGAACAAGCCAGCTATGGTAATTACACTTGCTCCTTGAGGCTCAAGGAAATTTAAAAGCAGCAATGCTACCAACAGAACTTCATTTAAGAGGTTGGAAACTCAAAAATCCAAAATTATACCTAACTATGTAACTAAGGCTAAGCATGGGCATCTAAAACAACTGCTTATTGTTTCTCCGTCCTTGCTTCCTTCCCTCTGCTGTTTTTCTATATCAGAGTTTTGACTGTAAGCTCTAGGGGCAGGAATGTATCTTCTTGTACTCTGATGGTCCTATATAAGAAAATAATAATTTTAAGAAATGCTTGAGTGTGTAATCTAGTTGAATTTATTTTTAAGCTATCAAATACTGATATTAAATACAACCCTGTTCAAAATGGACACAAACAGTCTTTTTTTACCCCAGGATAGTCATCATAGGATACCAAAGACAAAATGAACAGTGTAGACAGGGAGGAAAAAAAAAATAGAAGAAAAACAAAAACAAAGTGTGAACATGGGAGAGATGAAAAACCAACTAGCCAAACAGCTGGGTGGCTTGGAGGGGCCCCCATCAGCTCAGGACCTCAGTGCCACACAGTCCTGAAGCCAGCCCCTGACATGCTCCTGAGCAGGCTACCAACAAGGAGCAGCCTTTTGCCACTCTGGACCTCCTTAGGGGGGCTCAGAGCAGCTTCCGGGAGCGTCAGGAGTGTGCATCATCTGCACGCCAAATCCCCGGAGTAGCCGGAAGCCACACTTTTTGGGCTGCCTGCTTCAGGTCTTAGTTAAGGGCCTCAGAACTTAGCTCCTGCAGGTCAACAAAAACATAACTCGGGAACCCTAGTTCCATGTATCCAGCCTGAGGTATGTATGCCACAGTTCAAATGTTTTACACACAAAACCAATGAGCATACAAAAATGCAAGGACTAATCTTCAGACAGTACTGTATTCTGAGAATCTCGTCTGACTGACAGAAAAGAGAGGCAGCAAATGTAATGGCCAGCATCCAACAGTGCCATTCCTCTCATGGATGTCTAGATCCAGATTACATGTATGGGGTAACTCAGTGCAACTTCCAGTAGTGCCCCTGGGAATGCATGGCTAAAAGCACTATCATTTGTGCAATTGGAAAAATCAGAAAAATTCTTCTACTATACCATTTTCCTTCTGCCAATGTTATGCCAGATTTACATCATTAAACAAATGAACAAACATTTTTCCTGAGGAGTCAATAACAGCCACAGTGACTTCCATTCAATATGGGGCTACAAGCTTTATTTTGGCTTCTAATCATTACTGCTTATCTCCCTCCCTCAAATTATCTGGTATGTGTTGAGATCTCAGGGAAAAGAAAAAACCTTCTCTTACTTTGTGCCAAAGAGGTATTCAAAGCACCAACAGTTCCCATTTCTAATTACTAGTCTCCTTATGTGGAGTAAGAGTGGCAGAAGCACTGAGGAAACAGCATAACTGTATGCAAAATATATGTTAGTAGTTCCTATCTGGCACAGAATCCCTTTCTCCCCCAGGTTCTTTACAACACAATGCAAAGACATTTTTTGGGGGAGAGGTTTTAGGTGCTAGGCACAGACCATAAGGAAGTCTCTACTGCTAAATAATTTTTCCCATTAAAACTATTTGAAAAATATTTTGCCAGCAAATTAGAAGATTCGGGGATTTTGTTTTTGCTTTGTTTTTGTTTGTTTTTTTTACGATATGGAATTTTCGCCCTAGTTCCGTCCAGGATTTCTTCATCTCAGCTAACTTACCAGCTAACTTATCATGACCTCCACATATGTCAGGAGCTCAGCGGAATTCAAAAGTCCATCTCTTGCCCTCTTTAGCCTGGAATATTACCTGTCTCTATAACTAGGAAGGGACCTGAGCATGGGTGAATGAGTATCTGCCTTCCACAAGCAATTCCCACTCCCACAGAGAGAGATCCTATCTTTTGCCATCCATGATTAAGCATAGCTAGAAACACTGATTTTTATGGCCATGCTGGCTGGGGATTTCTGGGGATGTAAGTCCAAATAACTCTTCACATTTCAAGTTCTAACTGATTTCAGTGACATAAAATCTGGGAAATGATATGAGGTGAAGAATTCATAGAATCATAGAATTGGAAGAGACCACAATGGCCATCCAGTCCAACCCCCTGCCATGCAGGAACTCACAATCAAAGCATCCCCAACAGATGGCCATCCAGCCTCTGCTTAAAGACCTCCAAAGAAGGAGACTCCACTACACTCTGAGGAAGTGTGTTCCACTGTCGAACAGCTCTTACTGTCATGAAGTTCCTCCTAATGTTAAGGTGGAATCTCTTTTCCTGTAGCTTGCATCCATTGTTCCGTGTTCTAGTGTCTGGAACAGCAGAAAACAAGCTTGCTCCATATTCAATGTGATACCCCTTCAAATACTTAAACAGGGCTATCATATCACCTCTTAACCATCTGTTTTCCAGGCTAAACATACCAGCTCCCTAAGGTTTTCCGCATAAGGCATGGTGTCCAGGCCCTTCACACACCTTGTACCTTGGCCCTAATTGTTTTTTTGTAATTCCTGGTTGGTTTTAAGGCTGAAGAAATAGGGAAAAAAATGACAGGCTTAGCCCTCAGAGAAACTTTATGAGATACCATAGCAAACTTCTCCTAGTTCAACTACACACAGTCAAGTCTTGAAAAACATGTTAAAGGTTTGCTGGATCATAGTCACAGTTTAAAAATAAATCTTTCAGAACAAAACATTAAATGTTTGGTTTTATCGCCACATGTCCATTGAAGATTCATGGCAAAAGGACTTCTTACCTTCTTTCCAATTCACTAGCTTGATTTCACAGCAAACCAAGGGTCCTCCCACTCTGCCTGTTGTATAATCCCAAACTGAAATTTAGAAAAAGAGCACAACATTACAAACTCAAAGGAGTACCTACAAGCTAGCTCTATTGTTTCTATAAATAGTTCAGTATCAAAAATGTTTTGAGATATTCTAGAGTGAAGCATTATCAGTTTACTCATATTACCACATTACATCTCTGCACCCTGACTGATATTCCATCCATACAAACTACTAACCTTCAGTTATTGTTCCAGCCCCTGAGGATTCTGTTAATCCATAGCCCTGTCCCACAGGGCAACAGAAACAGATGTTCATAAATCTCTGAGTAGCAGCAGAAAGTGGAGCGCCTCCACATAGTAAGACCCGAATCTTTCCACCTAGCAGCATCCGGACTTTTCTGAAAATGAGGCTAGAAAGATAAAAAATATTTTTATGATCAAGATAAAAATAGTTCGGGAGATCATCTACACAGTATGTACATCCACAACTAGAAAGCTGGCTTTTTCTTTTGTCAAATCAAGGGAACTTACTTACAGGTAAGAGTGCATGTCACAGCCAAAGATGCTAATAGAGTAGCACATTTGGCCTTTCCTTTTCAACAGGCAGTGGCTTCCTAAAATAACTTTACTGTTAGCAAATCTTGAGTGACAGCATCCTTGTCCTCCATCCACATCAACATTCCAATAGATATGCTGCCTAATCTTTACTTTCAATGACCAATTAAAGATTCTCATTTCCCTAAAAGATCCAGCCATCTGGCTTGACTGCTCCTTAGACGTCTTTCTCAAGGGGTTGAAAAATTACTTTTAAAGTAATATTTTAAAAAGACTGAAAATTTACTTTTTGAACAATTCCCTGAATCTCCCAACCATCATGTTGGAGGATTCTAGAAGGTGCATTTTTTAATTTACATCCCACCTTTCTCCCAGCCCTGGGATTCAATGCACCTTGCAAAAGTTAGAACAGATAAAACTTCAAATTATACAGAAGTTAAACTATAATTGAACTATTATTTATTTTTATGTTTTATTTATATAGCACTGCAGATGTGCATACTATCAGCAGAACTATAAGCAATTAAGAGCATGCCTATTTAAACAAAAAAACAAATATAGATAAACCCAATTTATTAAAGGCCCCTTTCTCATGAGCACTCACTCTTTAAAGGCTCATCAAAGCAAAAGTCTTCTCATTTATCTATGTAAGTCTAGCAAAGAGGACACTAATCTAGCCTTTCTAGGAACGGAGGTTCTCAGCCTGGGAGCAGCAACCAAGAAGGCTCTTTTGTTTTCCCATTAGATGCACCACACAGTGTGTTGGGACAGAAAGAAAGGCCTCCTCAGAAGATCTTAAAACATAGGCAGGCTTATGTGTGAAGATACAGTCTGTCACACAGCCAGGACTTAGTAATTCAAAATTCACTTTGAATTGTTTGTGGAAATGGAGCTGCTATAAGCAAGGAGTTGTATACTATAGTATCTCCCACCACAGTATCTTTACCTCAGGTTTGTAGCCATGGGGGAGGAAGCTCATTTGCCTTACCTGTCACACAACGGAGTAGAGAAGCCTTTTGAAAGCTGCTCCATCTTGTAATTGTAAGCTAATATAAACAGATTCCTTTGGAAACTTGACATTTCATTAACTCGATTCATGACATTTTTGTAGATTCGATCCATGATTTCCTGGTTACAGAAATGGATTACACACATGAATCCAACATAGACTACTGTACAACCAGTTTGATTCCCTGCCGATATCAGAGAGACCACTGTACTGTTTCAGATTAGATTGGGTTTTAGATGAAAAGCTACTCCAGCTGCTGTGACCACTCTCACTCATTTTCACACCCAGTCCTCTGTTCAATATAGAGTACTTACTGTACTCTGTTGTTTGCAAAGTGGACATGACCAATGCCCCCTTTAAGGTTCCAGGAAAAAAGAGAGAGAAAGTATGCGATACAATTTACCACTTACATGCTGCTTTAGTTAAGGACAAATTGCACAGTTATTTTAAGGTTTAAGAAATACTCTCTATTAAAATATTGGGAACAATAATAGAATTCTGTTGTGTTTTCTTAAAGATATGATATGATATGATGTTGATAGACAGATATTGTGTGTGTGTAATATATGACTTTCAGGAAGAGTTTTCTTTATTGTAAGTTGTCAATATTTAATTTCATTTTTTCTATTTATTAACTTTTATTAGTGAGTATTCCATTAAAAGTAAATTAATATGTAACATGAATCATGGCAGAGGCTCATGGACATCTGAAGTTCTATGTTCTCTTTAGGAATCTCCAAGTCCTCTGTGACTCTGTCAGAGGTTGACCATAAAGTCAATATGGAGGATCTAGAGATTCCTAGAGAAAACACTTAGGGCATTTGTAGGTCCTCTAGCACAATTCTGTGATCGCTTTCTGGCAGAGGCTGACCGCAGAGTTGTACTGGAAGACCTAGAGATTGCTAGAGCAGTGATCACTTAGATTTTTTAAAAAATTATTATTCATGTTTTTTCCACTAAAACACATGATCCTGATTCTCTAACCCCAGGGAATGTACAGGGGCCAATGTATTTTCATTCTATATTTTAGGCAATACTGTAATAATATCTACAAGACTCAAGTATTAATTATTTATCAGTAAAACTGAATTATTCATTCAAGATATAGATTTTTTTAAGTTCTGGGAGCCTGGGAAATTCAGCAAAATTTTCTTTAAAAGAACACAATGACATAATCCATACACTAGTCAGTCTCTAGCACGTTTTCATATGCACCAAGCAGTACTGTAATGTAACATAATTGAATTGCAGTGTGCCCTTTCATTACACGGAGGATCCATTCCTGACTCCCCCACGTAAAGCAAACTCCACGCATGCCCAAGCCCCATTTAAGTAAATGGGGCTCATGCATGTGGCGGCGTGGTAGCACGGCAGCACACGTGCGCCATGGGCGCGCGCCCCTTTAATCTCTATGGGACGCACCGCCCCTTCGTCCCCGCACGGCTTTCAGCATATGCTGAAAGCCACGCAAAGCACACCCACGTATGATGCAGGTGCTCTGTATCCTCAAATCATTATATTTTCATGTAACCTTTGCAAAATGCAGATTTTAAATGTACAGCTTACCGGCACAGCTGCCATTAGAGTTGGCTTTAATACAGAAACATCACCTTTACTTCCTTTCTTTATTTTAGAGGACTAAAAGAAAACAAAGACAAAAATGCATGAACATAAAGTTAGCAATACTTAAAATAAATAAATAAAAATATTATCTTGCTTACAGAGTATTAAAGATGTATACTAGGGGGGCAGGATCATGTTTTACCATGATACTTGGCCATAAAATAACATGAGCACATTTTGCCAGAAATACCAACACATTAAAATAATTTCAAAAATATCTGATTTTATATTTAGATATATTTTACACATTTTTTTAAAAAAAATGCATCATTAACTGCTACAGTATGGTTAATGGGGGGGGGGGGGAATACCTTACCTGATCACTCAGTGTCTGAGGTGATGAGTACCCAATACAGCATCCATGAGACAAACAAACAAGTTCTGCACTCAGTTCCAGAACATGGGCAAGAGGTAAGTAACCGATATAAATATCCTTCTCTCTGTAAAAGGAATTATGATATACTTTTATGTCATATTGTGTCAGTCCACTGCCAAGATTAGAGCATCATGAGCCTACCCCAACAACTTTGTACTGCTAGCAGAGTAACACAGTTTCTATCATTAAAGCCACCATAATGATGGCACTGTCAGGTTTCAAAGCCACCCTTAGGCTTGCTTGGAGTCCACACCTTGTTTCAGCAGGAAATCCTTCCCCCATCCCCCTCTGAAACGAGATGTGTGCGGGATTTAAAAGAAAAACTGGAAATGACCTTCTGTTTTCTTTGTGTTTCAAGCTGATGTGCTACTGAAGCCCCCCCCCCCAAGTATCCTGGATCCAGAAAAAGGGCTCCCAAAAGTCTCTTCCCAAGGTAACATTAAGAACAAACCAAGCTCCCCTTCAATTATCTTTCATTCTCCTTCACTTCTCCATAAGTACATTTTGCCGACACCAAGGGACAATAAAACTTCCTTTAAAAGCTTGCCTATCCCCCACTCACTCACCATGATTTCAGCTGTTGTTTTTCTGGGATGTGGTAGCTCAGGCAAATTAAACACAGAGAAACTGCAACTTTACTGTATCCTTTGCGCGTTACAGATGCGCCAAAGTGGCGTAGTAGGGTTGACTTGGTGTGTATTAGGGTTGAGAAGGGGTGTCCCTTCCAGACGCCCCTAACTCTAATACGGACCGAGTCCGCACAAAATGGCAGCACCCATTCCACACAGGCGCCGCCATCTTGACATAGCAGGCGCATTGCATCCGCACATCACACGCGCATATGATGCCGCGAGTGCGCCACTGGCGCCTCGCGATGTCATAATTGTGCTGCAAAGAGAAGAGCCATTTTGGCGCTTCTTATTTTGCAGCGCGGAGGAGCTGGGGCTCCTCCGCACCGCAAATGGTGGCAGCGGCAGACCGCCCATTTTGGGCGGTCTGTAACACGCCCTTGTCAGAGTTGCAAAGTGACTACTGAACTTATCTGTATCAAACATCCAAATTCAAAGTGGACTGATGTCAATCCTCAATCCATCAGCTCTTGGTCTCTGGAGAATTTCCAGTAAAGAAATACACAACCAATGGACACAAATATGGTACTCCAGTGCATTGGTAAGAAACACAGATCTAAAGAACATTATAACACTATGACATGCTAGTCCTATTTATTCATTCATTTCAGGTGTGCATACAGAGAAGAGCCAAGCAACTCTTTTTCCCATTATGTATCAAAAGGTTGATGAAAGCTAGCATTCAACTTTTCCAAGTAGTAATATACTAAATGAAGTAATATTTTAGTCATTTTATGACTGTGTTAAACTGCAAGTAATATTCAAGAGTACATTTGATACATACCCCAGATTAGGTATCCTTTCAGCCATCCCAGTTATACCAGAAATAAGATTGCAATGAGAGATCATAACACCCTTTGGAATTCCCGTAGATCCACTGGTATACATAATTACAGCAATGTCTGAGGGTACTGGTTTCAACTTCTGTTTGTTGACAGGCACTAAAAAAACCCCAAAACAAATAGAAAAGCAATTACAAAGAAAACCAAATTCAAGAAGAACACAACTTCTAATGGACAAAACCAACCTACTTGCCTGGTCAGGGGAGATCTGCAGGACAGCCACCAACATATCTACAGCTCTGCCAGTTTACACTGGGCAAGACAGAAAGCTCTTGTGGGAGTGTAAATTCAGATTTTTTCCTGGTTTCCCCACCCCCCCTTTTAGAGTTTTCTTTCCATCTACTTAGAACCTAAACATACCAGCTGGATAGTAAGATAGCTTTGGAGCCTGTGGATCTGTGGCCTCATCTAATACACCCCAGGATATCCCATTACTACCCTCTTCATATGCAAAAAAGAGCTGATGGGTCACTGATGGCAAAGCTCTAGAGAGGTCTCCAACAGCAGACCTCCCTCTCTGACCCTGGAAATGAGGAGGGTCCACAGTATCCAGTGGCACCTCAGCTGTCCTTCCTGGGATCTTGGGAATTGCACTCTACTTTGTTGTTGTTGTTGTTGTGCGCCTTCAAGGAATTTTCAACTTATGGAGGAGTTTCATCATAGGAGATTTGCCATTGCCATCCTCTGAGGCTGAGAGTGTGTGACTTGCCCATGGTCACCCAGTGGGTTTCCATGGCTGAACTGGGACTGAACCCTAGTCATCCAGTATCCTAGTCCAACACTCAAATCAATACACCACATTGGTCCCACTCCATTTATTTATTAACTTTTGATCAAAATAATGATTTTGATATTTACATGATTTTATAAATATGCTAAGTATTCTGTACTTTTATATGGTGAGGGAGGCCTAGTCATTCTCTAACTTCTAAGCTCTAGGAGGTCTCTTTGGAGACTGAAGGCTTTAATAGCAAACCAACTACAGGAGCGCAGCTAGAAAGCACATCATACATCACCATGTCCAACCCACCACTGAATACAGAAATCCTATCCCAAATGTGCACTGTGTATTCTATGCACCATTTGTTAATATCGTTGGATATCCATCTTGAATTGTTCTCAGGAAATCCTGAGGCCTGTATGAGTTCAGTTCAACTATTCCAACCATTCAACTAATTTGTTTTTAACATCCAGCAATAAAGACTCCACTAACCTCACAATTTAACTCAGCACAGTACCACGTATGTACTGTACCAAGTTTTCACTAAGTTCAACCAAATCTTTTCAAATGTTATCATCAACATTATTTATTGCTTTGTCTATGGCTGACACAGCAAAGTTTTACAACTGGGCTGACACAAGTGGGTGATATGCTGGAAATCCCACATGAAAAAAAAGCAATTTCAGCTTTTATAATATATATTAAGAAGTGACCATTTCCCTATTTTACTTTCCTAGTCACAGAGCTGCATGCTAAATAAATATTTTTTGACAGAGCATCCACACTGGTTAAGGAAAATTACCTCACAGAACTTCAAAAATAGATACAGAAAACATGTAACTTTATGTATCCAAATGCTGTCATTTTTAGCATCTATTATAGTTACTGACATATCTAGCATACCTGTGTCAAATATATTAAACAGTAACCCTCAAGCATTTGTTATGACTCTGGTCTCTTTTTTCTCCCAGCCCCCCCAAAAAATCCTTTCATTTTCCTAAGTGCAAAAAGATGACCAAACAGAGAATTATACATACTATTTTCTGTTTTCTCCCCCATAGCTTGAACGGATGCCATAGTGTGAACAATTACACCTTTTGGGAATTCGGCCCATGACACTGGTTTACCATCCACAGTAATAATATGGCGGAGTAGTGGAACCTGAGAAGCAATACTCTGTGGGGTACAAAACAGATAGATAGTTTTAAAAATGATTTCCAGTGCTACTTTTTAAAACATTACTGTCTACTATATTAGTTCAGAGGTTATACGAGACATTTTTTTTAAAAGAGAGGTCAGTCAGTCAGTCGGTCAATCTTTGGTAGGCATAGAAAACATGCATTTAAAGAGAGGTAAAGAGACTTGGGATTCCCAAGTAATGGAGGCAAAGAAAATAAGCAGTTATGGAAACAGAAACAAGAATAGAAGGACATGACTGTGTGAAGAGAATAGTGTCTGGGAGTGAGGCAGAAGTATTGCAAGGTAAAAGAAGAGAAAAGGGTGACTTCAGCAGACATGCATTTCAACCAAGAAATACGATCCCCAGATTCTAGCTTTTCATGTTATTTTGTACGCATATTTAAAGGACTTTATATTTTTGGGCTACTTAGATCAACAAAGAAAAACACAGTGAAATGCCAACTATTTCATCTTAATTGTTACTGTTACTCTACTGCAACATTATTTAGAATATTCAGTGTTTAGGAAATATAGTCTCTGTATATTTACTTAAAACAAACCCTTTCCATTTTCAAAACACATTAACATACCAGCCTCTCCTCAGCGCAGCCTTATCTACACGATATGAAGGTAAAGCTCTCCAAAGGAAGCAGTTGCATCTGTACTACAGGGTGAGTTTCCCTTACCCAAAATGCTTTGGAGCACAGGTGTTGTTGTTGTTTTTTTGTACTGGGGAATACCTCTATTTCCATGTATGTACATAATGAGATATGGTGCGCCATATGCAGCTTCATCGTGTATCAATAGGGATGATTGTAAAACCTACAGCCAGTGCTTGAAAAGGTTATATTTTTGGAACTTGTTCCAAACAAATCCCTTCTCCAAATTCTAGCCATACTCGGCAGAATTTTCCTGTGTAGGTATTTTAAAATTATTATTATTATTAACCTTTATTTATAAAGCGCTGTAAATTTACACAGCGCTGTACATACAATCTTATTAATTGGACGGTTCCCTGCCCTCAGGCTTACAATCTAAAAGAAGCTTTGAAGTACAGATCTGCAAATTCCTTGGACCCTGACCAACATTATCATAGCTTCCTTTACTATCCACATCTTTTCTACAATTAAGATATCATCCCTCAGTTCCCTATTACTATATCTTTTCTTAAAGATTCAAATCTTTTCCACGCCTTCTTTCCTGTCATTTTTCTTTCTGTCTACTGCCTTCTCCACTTCCTTTTTTTACTCTAACTGTTCTGTCTTTTAATTCCCACACTCTTAATTTTTCTTCCTCTTGAAATTTCTTTCCACTGCATTGTTGCACTTTTCATATTCTCCCCCAAATATCTCCTGTGTCGTGGGGCTTTAAGGAAATCCTCAGAAAACTGAAGTTTCAGCTTCAACTCACATTTTTTAACATTTAGTAGCCTTTCCTCTTTCATTAGATGTCCTCATGTTGTATAAATGAATAATGGATACACACACACACACAATTTTACAAGATAACATAAAATTTAATCTCTGCTACAAGGTTTCAAAATAGTTACGTTGAAATCATGTGAAATATAAATATAAAATGGGTATGCAGAACAACTGGAACTTTATAATTAGAAACAGAATTTTCCATATATAAAGAATAAACAGTAGCTGTGTACAAATAACAAAGGAAAGGTCACTATCTCAAGGGCCAAACATACCTAGGATGGCATCCCGTTGATTAGTCCCAATTGTTAAATAGTGAGCCAAAACACAAATCAATCTAATGTATTAAATAAGTGTACAAGAGAATTCAGGCCCCAGTGTTTTGCAATACATAAAAGGACTTTTTCTACATTAGTTTAAATATTGCATGCAGAAGTCTCACAGTCCTTTTTGTGCAACCTCTGGGCGCATACAAGCCAGTCATGCTTTTTTATTTTTCTGTTTTTACACTGCAACATGACTGTTGGGGAGAAGAAGAAAGGAAATGAGGAAATTTAAAAAACTGTACTATATGTATATGGCACTTTTTTCCATAATACTAAATAAACCAAATGTATATAGGCACCCAATTTATCTAAATTATGCCTTACCTTCAATTTTGTCTGCATCAGTTCTTTGCTAGTAATGATTGTTGTCACCTCTGTTTCATTTAGTCCATGCACTATGGCAGGGCCTCCTAGGGTAGCGTACAGTGTAACAACTAGGAGAAAATAACAAATTTTCTGTTATACTGTGCTGCTTCAAAGTCAACACTGGAACTTTCAAAAACATAAAACCAAAAGTAGATTCTGTCTGTACATTTGTACTCGTTTCCTCAGAAAACTGTGGTTCTACTTCCCAAAGTGCTAGAAAAGAATCCTTATTCCTTCATAGGCCCGTTGGGGCGTCACTTCTTGATGCCCCTAACCCTAGTACGGACCCAGTCCGTACAAAATGGCGGCGCCCGTTCTACACGGGGGCCGCCATTACGACATCACCACCGTGCCGCCTCCAAACGAGGCGGCGCGGACGTGATGTTGTCGCACCGCACGAGGGCGCCCAGAGCACCCTTTCCACGGCGCAAGAAGGAGCTCCGATACGGAGCTCCTTCTGAGGTTTGCGTCCCTGGTGCAGCCTTTAGACGGTTGCGCCAGGGACGCAAGGGAGAAAGGGGCCGAGCGGCCCCTTTCTCCTCCTCCCCGCCGCCATCGGGTGTCCTTGGGGCATGAAGCCCCAAGGACACCCCTTTCCAGGCCGCGGGGAAGCGGCCTGGAAAGCGGCAGATCGGGGCCTCGGAGGCTGCCGTTGTGGCAGCTGAGGTCCTGATACAGCAGGGAAAGGGCCACTTACAGGCCGCCCCAAATGGGCAGTCTGTAACGTGCCTTAGTTCACAGAAAGGTATCCTAGTTTGAATCCTGGATGCTCCCCTCTAATTTTAAAGTATGAATTGAAAGCACTCCTCAGTAAAGCAGACAACAGAAAAAGATTCAACATCAAGCTATTGCTTTTGTGTTTCACCTAAGACAGATATTTTTAAAATAATTAATTAATTAAGAATTAATTGGGACCATTCACTTTTTCTCCAAACAAGGAAGAATAATGTTGACTATCACCAAATTTAAGAAATTGTGATCTGGTTAGAATGGCTTTGGAAGTGCAACAGAGAGTACTCAATGCATTATTCATTTGTCATCTGATTGAAGGCTTTGAGTTCAGCCAACCTCTTCATTCCCATAGTTATTTAACACTTAAAAGTGACAGGGCAACTATTTGACTGGCAGAAAAGAATCCCTGAATAGCATAGTATGCAAACAAACACACAAAGTATCTTTCTTCTTCTAATTGTCTTTCATTAGATCTTTTTACAAATAAGAACTGGCCAGCTTCATGAACATCAAGACTGTGACTCAAAATATTTTCAAGGACATATTTTTAAGAAGGCTTTCCCATTATTTATTTTTTTTACCATGCAGGTTACATGACACTGATACACAGAAAACCCTGATCACAGGTTGGCAGTCGTGTCCCTTCAGATGTTGTTGGACTACAATTCTCATGATCCCTGACTACTGATCACTGGTGCTGGAGGGTGCTAGTTCCTAATCCTTGTCTTAAACTCTTGTAAGTGTACAGTAGTGCACTTAACTACATGATCTCAAGTAGTGACAAATTTGCTTCATAATGACAATGAGTCAAATTTGACTTCCACCATGTTCAGATGGTGGCACGCATCCTGCTCATGTAAAAACTGCTAGGAAATGGCTTTTTCTTAATAATTTACTGCCTCTACAGCAGTAAGATAAAACATCAGTATTCTGGCAGCACACATGGAGACTTTCCATGCCAGTGTCAGCCAGTTCCCAGAAGCCATACCAATGGCTGGGGAATTCTCTGTGCCAGAAAGACAGTCTGGAACAGTCAGGAGGATGTCATCACACTGAGGCAGTTTCCAGTACTTGCCACTTGAGGTTATAAAGTATGTGTACCAGCGAGTTCTTCCAAGTAACTATTTGAGACCTGGGTTTATACATATATGTGGCAATCAGCCTACACACTAAGGAAAGGTGAAATTCTTTTTAAATACAGGTTCATATCTTTCTCGTGAGAGTTTCCTTTATTTGCTTGTGACTTTTCAAGCATTTCTTCTGTGGTATTGACAACTAAAAGGAAATCTTGGGAAAGCTCCTTTTTGGAGGTACTGCCCCAGAAAGTGGCCAAGTTGGCGGGGGGGGGGGGGGGGTGTCTGGGAATTCTATCAATTCAAGAATGCTTGCCCCCAATTCTGCTCAGATAGTGGGCCCTATAGTTAAAAGGTTATTGGGCACTCTTTCCTACATGTGGTTAGACTATTAGTCTATAAGAAAAAGCAGAGTTCTTGGGTGTCATTAGTGCCACACTGACAAAATTATTTTCTTTCATCAAAAACTAAACTGACCCTGTGGTTTTTGGAGTTGTTTTTTGTTTTGTTTTGTTTTGTTTTTTTGTTTTGTTTTTTGGTAGGTGGGAGGCTATTTAATAAGGAAGATAATTCTAAACTGTTGTAAAGAAAATACACATGTACATTGTTTTCTTTGATTTTGTGGGAGCAAAGTACAAAAGATTGTCTTGATTTGTTCCCATGTGCTCTTTGTGTTTAATCCAATGACCCCTGTTATATAAACATTAAGATTTCCTCTAGCCAACTTTCAGCAAGCTGCAGAAGGGGGGGGGGGGAAATCCCTAGAACAAGAATTTTATTATTATTCATCTACAGAGTATATAGTGGAGGTGGTGACTGAGGTTTATATGCATGAAATGAAAAACAATCTACCAGTTAACAAAGTCAAGAAACTTGTCTAGTTTACAAAATAGTGTACTGACGTCATGGAGCAAGAGATGAACTGACCTATAGCAGCTGCAAGCCATTACCACAAACAGGGTCTTTCGAGTTACCACTTAACACTCTGCATAATACTTTCAAATTTAATTAAAACATAGACAGTATTATCAACAACAATATAAATAAGAGTTGACAAATTTTACTTTCTAGCAGTGATCCAAAACAAAAAAGAAACAAAAACTCAGATGGTTCCTAATGTGAATGAAGCCAGATTCATATAATATGCACTTTCTAACTCCAAACAAACACTAAAAGAGAAAGGGTACATTAATTCAAGGGAGAAAGAATCAGAGATATGCCATACTGTACTATTATATTCTCACTTAGTATAGGCAGTAATTTACTTATCTCCAGTGACTAAAATTGATGTTTTGTGCATGAACAGCATTCTTGTAAGAGAAAATCAAGGCATATTTAGCAAAATATGAGCAAAAACTACCACAACATTTATGAGGGAAACATCCTTCAATAACAGTAAAATTAACACTTCAGTATTAATTCTGTGCAGTTACACATAGATGGAAAATAAATCACATAAAGCTATCATCTGAGGGGTTTTAAAAAAGTATAGTAAGTTCAGGCCTACAGATAATGAACTTAAGCACAGCACTACTTGCCAAACAATGTAGGAGCAACAAGGGTTTCTTACAAAATTAAACAGCATTTAATTATTCACATTTTATCAACTAACGGAACTTTCAGAAATGACTACGTGAAAAGTGTACAACACTATTAGCATCTGCCAGCAAATAAGTCAGCCAAGTTCATTCATTTGAGATCACTAAATGCTGTGTCATGCTGTGAGCTGAAGCACGTCTCAGAAACTTGAGCTATCCTGTTAAATCCTCACTATCTTCATGCATATCCTGCTGGGACAGGAGCAAATGTAGTCTCCCCTAAACCAGATGTTTCAATATATTACTATATTTTAATATTAAAAATTTAAATCTTCTTTTGAAAAAGTTTTGCAAAGATCTGAAAGAGAAAGTATCCATATTTTCTTTAAACTGTAACAGCTTTTTAACATTTCTGAACGTGCTTTTATTTTTTTAACCTGTAGCATGAGGATGATTAGCATAAACAGCACAGAACCATTTTATAACTCTTAATACAATTCATTCCTTTGCAGCAGTGATCCTTACAATATTTCATGAAAGAAAACACTTTCTGCAAATTGGAAATGAGCCTTGTGACTATATGCCCATCCCTGCTCTACATTCCTTCTCTATACGCGGCTTTGAGCATATGCTCAAAGCGTGCGGGGTGCAAGGGGCAGCACATCCCATTCGCATGAATGGGCGTGCTCCCATAGTGTGTGCCCTGATTGCCACGCTGCCGCAGGCACAAGCATCCACGTTTTTTCTCTTACGTGAGGGGGTCACAGAACGGATTCCCTGCGTAAGAGAAGGGCGGAGTGTATACACACACACACACACACACACACACACACACTTTTCCATATTTCAATTCATCATAAGCCCAGCTTGAGGATTCTTCAGTCAAATGGCAGCATATAAATCTTCAAAATAAATAATAAGTGGCTCTTGGATTTCCATCCTAATATCTTTCACACAAGTAGACAAGGAACACATTTTGTGTCTGTATCCACTTTGTGCAGTGAAAAGATCCTACTCAGCTGTGACAAAACAGCAACTTCTAATAACTATCTTAGACCTGAAATGTGGGTTTTGCTGGGTACCTATTTAAAATCCATTTTATCTTCCATCCTAGGCAACCATCAGTACTTCACCTGTTCAACAATAGAAATTGTGCCTATTTTCCTTTTATCCTATCATCTAGAAAGGCTGCAATTGACACCAGGGCTATCAGCAGTCAGTTCCTGCCACCAGTTTTGCTTTTTAAACTGCAGTCTGATAGCAGGGAAGGGGGCCACTATCCAGACCTATGTTCTTCTGCTGTCAATCCAAAAACAGGATGCAAATGCTAAATAAATAAATAATAAATAAAACTTTTATTTATATCCCGCTTTTCTGTGACAAGACAATCAAAGCGGCTATAACATGTTAAAATCCACATTTACAAATTTATGTCCCAAATTCCCCCCAAAACCAGATGAACAAATTACATTTAAAACATCTATTAAAAAAACAATAAATACAGCGAGGACAGAGCGGTGGGCTGATACATGATGTGGGGGGCAGTCATTCTATGGCGGGCACTTATTCAGGAAAGGCCTGCCGGAAGAGATCTGTCTTGACAGCTTTTTTAAAGCTGTCTAAGCTGGCAATTTGACGGATCTCTCTGGCAGACCAGACCGTTCCAATAGTTTGGAAGCAATTGCAGAGAAGGCCCTCTGGGAGGTAGCAGTTAGTCTGGTTGGTTTAAGGCTGCAATAGATTCCTCCCAGATAGGGTTGCACATAATCCGGACCTCCAAACCAGACATGTAGGACAACATTTTCAAATGTAGGGCGCATTTTTTTTAAAATGGAGGACAACCAAAAATTTGATGATTTTAAAAAAAAATGTTAATATAAATACATGTTCCTTAGGCGTGATCAAAATGGAGGACATTTGGCATTATTCCTAGACAGGCAAACATATATATTAAGATAAAATTAACCACAAAAAAGACAGAAAAAAACAAGGGAAACGTATATATTTTTGGTAATAAAATTAACCAAAAATAAAATAAAAATAAATACACTGAAACCAGACTGACTCTTTTACACAACCCTGCCCTGAAAAAAGAAATAAATAAAGAAGGCCGACTGGAAATGGCCACTCTCCTCCTCCTGCTTTTCGTCTTGTCAGTGATTCCCAAACTCGGGCCCTCCAGCTGTTTTGGACTACAGCTCCCAGAATCCCTGCCAGTTGGCTAAACTGGCTGAGGCTTCTGGGAGGTGAAGTCCTAGAACCTAAATGAGTAGAGTTTGGGAAGCACTATCTTGCTGCTTGGAGCCATATGGGGCCAGGAAAGAGCCCTTTCCCGTCGCCCAGAGTCCTCCTCCACTCCGCCTCCTCCTCCGAGGCTCTGACTCCTTAAGGGGACAAGCTCCCTTTTTAGGTCGGCGCAAGATGCGTGGAAAGAAGCGCACGGAGGAGGAGGAGGGTAGCCGGCTGGCTGCATGAGCAGCCGCGGCCATGAAAAGGGAGTGCACGGAGGAGGCAGCGAAGGAGGAGGAGGTAGAGGCGGGTGGTCGGCTGCTTCTGCTGCTGCTGCGACTGCTTCTCGCTGCTCACCTCTGCCTGCTGCCTCAGTCCCTCAACGGCCCACGTGGCCAGCCTGCCAGCCATAGGAGGAGTTCCAGCCTCCGATAGAGCCCTGCACGCGCCACAGCAGAACTGTGAGTGTGGGCGCGTGGGGCACAGGGCCTGGGTGGGTGCCAAAGGCCGTCGCGGTGGCGGCGGCGGCCAGAGGGGCCACATCAACAGCCGCATTGGCAGTGGCGGCGGCAAGAGCCACCACACAAACAAAACCAGCCATGGCGGCGGCAAGTAAGAGTGGCGGCGCTCTAACCCGGGGGGGAGAGAGGCAAAAGTGGACCGTGACCGTGCGGCACGGACCAAAACTGGGAAAGTCCCGCCCTCCACCGGGATATGGCAAGTTTACTCCCAGAGGACCTGAGGGTGCGGGGCGGATTATATGGAAGAGTAATAAGTTAAAGAGTACAGTGGTGCCTCGGGTTACGAAAGTAATTCGTTCCGCGGCCGCTTTCGTAACCCGAAAAGCCTTCGTAAGCCGAATTGCCATAGGCGCTAATGGGGAAAAGCCGCGTTTCGTGCGAAAAAGCCGAAAAAAGCACCAAAAATTTTCTTCGTAACCCGAAAAAACATTCGTAACCCGGAACAATGATTTCCAATGGGATTTTTTCGTATCCCGAAAATTTCGTAACCTAGGTATTTCGTATCCCGAGGTACCACTGTAATCTTGTGGAGATTTTGCATGTTACAGGCTATGCGTCCAACATTCATTCACTCAGATATATTTATTCTGCATAGGTGTCAGTTTCATTTTCCTCAGAATATACATCATTAATTAGAGCAAAAAGAAAAATGAAATGATACAAAAACAAAAACATAATTGAAAAAAATCTATAATAAACTGCTGAAGAAAAATTAACAGATCTTCAAAGTGCTTTTTGCAATTACTTGTTGTATCCTACTATGCTATGCTTATCTGTGATTGAGAGCTTTAGAGATTTCTGTCTTACATTGTAAAATAAAGCTAGACAAAACTTGTCTCTAAATTAACCACTTTCATTCTAATATGAATTTTACTGTTTTCACACAACTGATTGTTTAACTGCTTCTATTAACTATCTGATGAGTATAAGGGCACAAAATCCCTTTAAATAAGGATCGCTCTGCCTTTTAAAACATGATTGCATCATTGTCAGATAGTAACCAGCAAAGTAATGGTGAAAGTATGGAATTGAAGAGGCACAGTAATGTGGGTCAACCAATCAAATTGTCACTGCATGTGTCAAAGCACACACTCACACAAAGGACAGAATAAAATCACTATAGAAGTATAAACAAACTGAACCTACATATCTTTTCTCTTCTTTCAAAAAAGATATTTTCTTAAAAAGGTCTCAAAATAGATGGAAGAATCATGGGGGAAAGGGAGTGAGCAAAAAATAGCTATTCTGACTGAATACCCAGTGAGGAAGCAGCAAAGCATTAAGGGGGTAGGGGCAACTGAGAAGATGAAGAACCTTCCTAATCATGAATTGGTCACATAAAAGTGATTAGAAAAATCTAACACTATATTCAGAGGGACTAAACAAAAGTCTGATATTGTCAGGCTGGGGGGGGGGGATACTTACGCTGGAAGTTGTTCATGAAGCAAGCCTGGGCAACAATCATCCATTCTGCTCTAGTTTCACAGAAGATGGCAATGTTTGTCTTTGGTTGCTGGCCCAAAACAGTTAACCCATCTCCAAAGTGTTTGGCTTTAATGAAAACATCATTATATGAGAGCCAGTGATATTTTCCGAGGATGACCTGATTTTAAAAGACAAGGATATATATAATTTATATTTATAATTTTTTTTAAAAAAAGAAATTCAGCCTTTGTTCAAGTATCTTTCCTATGTCTTTCCTTGCTTCCCTACCCCATGTTGTTCTCTCCTCTGTCAAAATTTAGATTGCACGGGCCATATTTGTACAAACTTTATGAAATAATAACTTATGTAAATAAATGAATGAATACACAATAATTAAAAACAAAAACCCACAAGATAGGAACAGTAAAAACAGTTTCTTGTGATCCTAATTCAGTTTAAGTTGAATGTATTTTGTTCACAAAATGTATAAACTGCATACACGATCTGGAGGAACTATACAGCTATAATTAACCAGTAACTTGGTACTGCAGGACAATTTGTCACTTTGTCATTTTAATTTATGCCCAAAGTATGGATTAGGACACTCTTTTTTGTCTCAAAATTCTATGGGCCTTGAAAGTTCTGCACTTTAAATAAAACCAAGCATAAGCTATAACCAGTTTTTTGTTCTGTTACCTTCACTCATATCATGCCACTGCAATAGTTCTAAATACCTAAAACTGTAATTACATAGATACATGGAAGGTATAAATTTAAGAATCATACGAAATGTTTGTTCATTGTTCTGAAGGTTAGAAAAGCATTTCTAACATAAAACCTGTTCATTTTTTATTTTTAAAGTTTAAAAATATTTTTCTGAGTTATCAAAACAAGGGACTGAAGATATTATCATTGCACAGACACACAGTGTTGCTGCTAACATGCAAATAGTCTGAGGGGTGGCTGCTCAGAAATGCAGATATACTGTATAATATTTTGCATCCACCAATAAGCTAGCCTGGGGGAAGAGGTGTTGATCCTGACCCTGTCCCTTTGGGTTGCCATTGCGCATCAACATAAATCTCAACATAACCCATATTATAAGCACAGTCTTTAAAAGGAAAAGATCTTTAGGTGAGCGAATTGCATCATTTCGATGCCTATTTACACAACAAAAACTATACTATACAAAGAATAGGTTCGTACAAGCAATAATCCTGTTAAGCTTTTGATGAAAGAGTTCATAAAAAAGATCAATGCTGCCCTCTTGTGGGAGCTGCTTTTACAACAACATAAATAAATTACAAGAACGTTTCTATGAACCTACAAAAGCATGTATTCCTAAACACACTTCCAGTAGATCTTATTACAGTAAGACTTAACTCCAAAATCAGTGTGGTTAGTATATAGTTCCTCTTCAAATAGCTTTAATTTTAATTCACAGGAGAAAAACATACTTTTAAAATTGCTCACTGTGATTTTTTCTTATTAAAATAATGGAGTGTGACCATCATTTCAACTGTATTTCTACACACATATCTGAACTGTAATTTTACAACTGTGATTAAGCACACCCTGAGTTCAATTCTGAGTAGATATGCATAGGATTAGACTGTTCAATCTTCATGAAGATCAAGCAAGTTTTTATACCTGATTACATTTTTCAACATAAAACTGAAAAGACTTTTCCTCACATGAGCATGCTGAACAGATTTCTAGCTTACATCCAAAAGGAACTATCAGATTTAGAGTTCTTATTTTTAAAAGTTATTGCTGTTTTTACAAAAATAAAGAACGTAATGTGAAACACAGGTAAAATTAGTTCACCAGCAATTATGCCCTTGACCTGTAAATTTTAAAAACCTAAATGTAAAGTGTTTATATAACATAAAATAAAAACACATTCTTCAGCAAGGGCAGCAGAAGTCTGGTTTGGCGCTAGTCTTCCATCACTGGATGATAAATTGCACAACACAGAACAGGTGGAAATGAGCCCAAGAGTTATCCAGTCCAATTCACCTTCCAATGCAAGAAATGACAGCAAAATTATGTATGACAGATCTAGTGAGAATGTGTCATCTTCAAAAAGGAGAAGGATTTCTGATTATTTAATCACAGAAAGTAATAATAAATAAGTTTGCTTTACTTGCAAAACAGGGTGTTTAAAATCCTATCTTGATTCAAATGCATATTTGTACTTGTATAATAAAAGTACCAATGCGCAACCGTGGTCTTGGAAATATTTTTCGACTGCAAATTCCATCATCTTTCCCTACTGCCTATGCTGTCTAGGGCTGATGGGAGTTGTAGGACAACCCCTGTCCTCAAGTATGTCTTACAGAGTGAAATAGGAAACTGGCCTGTCCCCATGAGCCATAATCTGCATCTGGTTCCTGTTGGCAAACCTCCAGGTCCTTGTCAAAAACCAAAGCAGATCTTGTAGGCCTGAAGTCTACCTAGGGCTACTTCACATATCTAATGCTGCCACCATATGGAAGAATTAAGAACAGCAATAAATGTGCTTGCTACAACAATTTTTTCTCTCAGGCCTGTTACAGACTGCCAAAATAAAGCTGCTTCGGGTCTCTTTGGAGGTATGCTGTTTAAATGATGCATGCATCCTAAAAATCCAGAAGCTGCACCAAAGGTGCACTCCAGTGCTTAGGAATGGAGTGTGGCTTTGGTGCAACCTCCGGACTCTTAGGACCCATGCATCATTTAAATAGCATACCTCCAAGAGACCCAAAGCAGCTTTATTTTGGCAGTCTGTAATAGGCCTAAATCCATATTTTAAGCTGCCCTTTCCCCAAATTGATACCCTGCTCCTTGCAATTTTTGGAGTAAAGTGCCCTTGGGAAAAGGAGATTGGAGACCTCTTTATCCTGCTGCAGCCATCATACTATGCTTGCATGGTGCTGAGAAGATAAATGTTGAATTAAAAAAGGTCCAGCCTTTTGACCCATCCCCTTTAAATCAGACTGGGCATGTGGAGCCCTAAATCAGTTCTTCCAAATCTTTAAGAGTATATCTACACTGTTGTTATGTGCTTTCACGTAAATAACGTATGGCAACCATAGAACCAATCATGGGGTTTTCTTGGCAAGATTTGTTCAGAGGAGGTTTACCATTGCCTTCCCCTGAAGCTGAGAGCATGTGACTTGCCCAAGATCACTCAGTGGGTTTCATAGCTGAGCAGATGAATCAAACCCAGGTCTCCTGAGTTGTAATTCAACACTCAAATCACTATGCCACAGTGGAGTAGTGAAACTACACAATAACAAAAGTAATGGCTCCCTTCTACAGAATCCTAGGACTTATAAATTGGTTAGGCACCCAGAATGCTGTGCTAGAGAGCTCTAGTGCTATACTTCAGTGAAATGATCTAGAATTCTCGAGCATAGAATTCACCGTGACTTATCACACTACAGACCCCAGGATTCCTCTGGATGGAAGTGATTACTGTATAATGCAGATACCCTTGTAAAACTGACACACAACTGCAAGAAGGAAAAAATGTATCAGCCCAACATCAGTACAGGAAAGAATGAAAAGCAGCACTCCCTCATCCTTGATCCTACTCAAGCTGCAATGGAGGGAAAGGGACAAAGAACTGGGCCTCTCCTGCCAGATACAGTGTGAGGTTTATTCAGAGTTTGCAGCAGAAGGTTTTTCTCTACAAGTTTCCTAGAAGTTACTGTGCCTGTTTGTTTTTTGTTGGTTTTTTTTCCCAGATACAAGATTACAAAACCAGAGAGGGAAACGTTTGGCCCTCTTGATGTATTGGACTACAATTCCCACAGTATCTTACCACTCGCCATACTGGCTTGTGCTTCTCGGAGTCTAAAACATTTGGAAATTGGAAAGGTTCCCCAACCCTGTTATAAAATGCAGGAATAATAGTATGGCCATCTGACAAGATGAAGGACATGTGGGATAAAGAATCCTGGAAGACCCAATGGTCTAGACTCCATTTTTAGATGTAGAATGCTAGAATGTTTCCACAACTCAAAAAAGAACCCAAAGACTTCCAAAAGGCCCTCCAATGGATAAGCTTCCAAAGCCTTTAATCACGTCATTCTCTCTACTGCCACCACTTTTTTTTTCCTTACAAAAGAAAGAAAAATAAGCAGCTCTATGTTTCTGCATTTCTCAGCTGTCTAGTAGTTTAATAACTTGCGTAAGAGACTAGCTTAAAGCTCTCTAATACTGAACATTCATTCCACTAATTATGCTTAGAAAAGAAACTTACTAAGTAGATAAAATCCTATTCTGTGCTCAAAACCCCAGTTTGCAAGCAGTAACAACTTGCTTTCAGTAACACTTTGGGCCAACCAGGACACGAATCACGAGTATTCATGGTTATAACAGTGACTGACAGTTTTTGGCTCTGCTCATGAGCCAGCCATTATTTACTCATGCTCACCAATCACTGAGCCACCCTCTCTCTCAATTCCTCCAGCAGAAAGAGAGAACACTAGGGAGAGGGAGGGACTTTTTTCCTCACGTTGCACCTATTTATTCATTTATTCACCTATTTATTCATTCATTCATTCATTCATTCATTTAATGTTTATGCCACCTTTCTCCCAGAAAGGGACCCAAAGTGGCTCACAAATAAAACATTTTTAAAACTTTACAAAAAAAGTTTTAAAAACAATTTAAAAAATCAAATAAAAACAGTATCCAAATAAAATATATACTAAAAACCAAAACCAAACATAACTACAACATACACCTCATATAACACACATACTATATAAAAGCTGCCTGCCTGAATAAAACTGTTTTTGCTCACCGACGAAACGAAATATATCCAAAAGGACATAAAACCCAAGAGCTCCACATAGTCCACACTTTCAGTTCCAATTACAACAGATAATATAGGACCTAGTATGAATATTTAGAAAGTAAGGCAGCCTTAGGGACTCCCTTGTCTTCCAGTAACATCTTCTCTTTCCAATTTAGTTTGCTTGTTAGTAATTTATAGGACAGCTGTTAAATGGAGGGATAAAAAAACAGAAGTCAAAAGATGGTATCTGGTATATAACATTTTCTTCATAATGAAGAACAACAAAGAAGTGCAGCAGAAACTTTTCAGGTTCTCAGACCAAATAATGCTACTCTGTGGGTACAATTTAAGTAACATTTCACTTTCTGTTCCTTTTATGTGCTTATCCAGAAATGGGAAACCATGAAAGAATAGACAATATAGACAAAAATGAAGAGGGAGGGATTTCTGCACAGATTTGTAATAAATTAGGGTACAAAATAAAATAATATTTGATATCAGATCCTTATCAATACTAATGTGTAGATTTAAAAAGAAATTACAAAAGGGTGACACAAGAATGTATAAGAACTTTTTGCAACAATATAGACAGCGTTGGGTGTCACACAAGAAATGATATCACAGGTTGATAGTAACAATATATTTATGCAGGGGTAGCTGTGTTGGCCATTTAGCAAATTCAAACAAATATCCACCAAACAGTGATACATTTCTTCGTCAACCAAAATGTATGTATTTATGTTAGGGTATCTCTCCTCTGAATGCCTGCCTGCCTTGAGTCGGTAATGGGCTGGATGAGGGAAAATAAACTCAGGCTGAATCCAGAGAAAACGGAGGTACTTGCAATAGGCACCTCAGGTCTAGGGAAGGAAATTTATTAACCTGTCCTGGATGGGGTCACACTTCCCCTGAAGGACAAAGTTCGCAACTTGGGAGTACTTCTGGATTCGTCTCTACAGGTGTCATCTCAAGTAGATGTGACAGCCAGAAGTGCTTGGTACCAACTTCGGTTGATATGCCAACTGTGCCCCTACCTGGACTGAAAGGACCTTGAAGCTATGGTACATGCTCTGGTAATCTCTCGTCTTGATTTCTGTAACACGCTCTACATAGGGTTACCCTTGTACTAAGTTCAGAAGCTTCAATCAGTGCAAAATATGGCAGCCTGACTGGTCACTGGTTCTTCTAGGTTTGACCAGATAATACCAATTGTAAAAGATTTCCACTGGCTCCCAATCTGCTTTCAGGCGCAATACAAGGTGTTGGTTATTACCTTTAAAGCCCTACATGGCTTGGGCCTGAGTTACTTACGGGAACACATCTCCCTATACAGTCCGCCCCCCACTCTTAGAACAACGGGGAAGAATCTACTGGCATCAACAACAACTAAATTTGTTTCAACTTGCCAAAGAGCTTTTACTACAGCTGCTCCAAGATTGTGGAATAGTCTCCCAGGAGAGATCCGTCTTACTACCTCCCTGGAAACTTTCAGGAGGGCAGTTAAGACAGAGCTCTTCCGGCGAGCATACCGACCTGAGCCCATGTAAGATATAGATCCACCTCCTTGAATAGGACGAGTACATCCTTGCTCTACTGTCACTTGTAATATTTTGTTTTTAATTATTACAATTTTCATGCATTTCATTGATTTGTTTGTATTTTACTCTGTATTGTATTTTATATTATGCTGTGATCCCGCCTCGATACATCTGGGAGAGGCGGGAAAATATAAATACATATTATTATTATTATTATTATTAGTAGTAGTAGTAGTAGTAGTAGTATTACATGATTGCTTACTCTGTTATCATCTCAGTAATATTTTTACCTGCCGCAGTCAACTGTTATGTTTTTTATTGTTTGATCAACTATATTTTTCATTTCTCCATATGAACTGCATTGCTGAATTTAAGATTAAAGAAATTAACAAAGCTATATTTTATGAAAACAGGGAACCTGTATCTTTCCAATTTCAAAGAAGTTCAACATGTAGAACAGCATCCATGGAAATACCTCCATTCTAGAATAGATTAACTACTGATTTTATGTCCAACATAATTCCTGAGTACTGGCCAATTCCTACATTTGTACAAGCTTCTGCTCTCAATACATAAATCTCTACCAACAGCATCAGTAACTGAAGGCCCATACAGCACACTGGCACTGTACTGCAGGGAGAGGGGACCTCCAAATTCTCCTGATACTGTTGGTGTCCACATCCTATCAGCAACAGCCAGCATGGCCAATGGTGAAGGATGATGGAGTAGAAGTTTATCATCTGAAGAGTCATATCTCCCCACCACCACCACCACCACCACCCTGTTGTAAGCCATGCTCTATGCACTGTTTTGGATGAGAAAATAAATATCACAAGTCAATTACATCAATTCTTTCTTTCTCTCTAAAACAGGGGTAGGCAACTGTGAAAGGACAAGGGGCCACATTAGCCCCCCAGGAGACCTGCTTCCCCCGTTGCTGCAAAAACACACTCCAAAAAACAGGGCATTTTCACAATGTGTTTTCACCTTCCTGGAACCTTTAAGGCCCAGGGCAGCCTTTTCAATAATGATAGGGAGTGAGCAGAAGTCAGTAATTTCAAAAAAGACAACTTTGGGGTCTAAATTAAATAAAAAAATATTTTAAAAAATTGGCCCAAACTGGGCCCAAAATATGGTAGAAATGCCTTCTTACCCCACTCCAAAGATTGAGAAATTATAGCATGTGGATATGAAAAATGTCCATCTGTTCTAAGCTATCATGGCTATCATAGCTATCATGGTAACAACAGGCAATGCAGGAAGCTCAAGAAATGACTCACACTCAAAGAACGTAGCAAACACACATATATATAACCCATTTTAACTCCAAAATTAACAAAAGGAGGGAAGGCCTTAATATAGACCTTTTTTCTTGCCAAAAAATATAGTATACTGATTTATATGAGGCAACTTACTACATTCTTCTGTAAACCAGAGTTAGTTGTGATAAACTATGCCCCACATATACTTGCAAGTGGATTCTGATATACACTCAAGTCTTGTGAATCGCTCTTTGGCAGGAGTTCCTAGGAGAGCCAAAGCATCTAATAGGGCATCCCTATCATCACAATATAGTACAGTAGGCCCTTCATATTCATGTGGGTCTCATTTCACCACTGCTGCCCCCCACCCATGAATAGGAAAAAATGTGGATAATCACACCTCATATTATTAAGTAGCAGCACTGTGCATGCAGACACACTGAAGCCTGTGTGTTGACATCACCAAGGGGTGTAATGATTTACATTTGCATTAAATCATGGATCTGAAGCCCATGGTTCCAGAGGGCCTGCTGTATTCTGCAAGACCACCTCATAGCTTAATTTCTATTGCCTACACACATAACGTCTATGACTCTGGAGATCAAGGGTGGGCAATCTGGCAGGTCCATGGGAAAATCTTCTGCCTAATTCTTCCAAGGGCTTCACAGGCAACCAAAAATGCATAAAATTGAGATAAAAACAAAAAAGCAAAATCAGAAGTGAGTGGGCATTTAAGCAATGAAGGGAGGAGCCTGTGAACTATTTGAGTCACCACTTCTGAATTCTTCTAGAAGCAATTCACCTTTTTTCCTTTTCTATTTTACAGAAATAGCAATCTGGGGGAGTCTATAAAGCAGGGGGAGGAAAGCAGCCATAGGGCCCACATGTGGCTTTACATTTTGCAAACAACTGCTTAGGATCATCACTGGACATCAAGACAGTAAGCCAAGGGTGGACAAAGTGTCACATTCATAATGCCACATTTGCCTAGGCTGACTCAACCCCCAAAATTGGAGGCACAGCCATATATTTGCCATGTTTGGGGCCATTCTCACAATTTTTAGACCTATAGAGATGATCTCTAAGAGGTCTTCATCCAATATTTTCTCAGACTAAAAAGTTATTAGACTTCATAGTGTAGTCATTTCTTGAAGAAAGGTATGTAGTAACCTAAGGAGAACTTCTTGGGGCCTTAAAAAATGAACGCAGCAAATGGCCAATAACAATATACTTCCATATACTGCTGGCTATATGGATCAATTTCCCCCCAAATTATATCGCTCAGTTTGGGGTGGTATGGGGTGAGGCTCACCAGGATCTTGTGTGGGCAGTATTACTCCCTGACTCTAGCATTTCCTTCAAACCCTCAACCCTTCAAAATTTCATTTTAAAAAAAGAGAGGCAACATACCTTCTTAAAAACTTTTCCAGATGGCTGAATTTCATCTTCCTCCTTTAAGATTTCCCGTGTTCCCAGAAGATTTTTGTCCTTAAATTTGCTTCTAGCATATTTGAAAGCTTTGTCAAGTGTATCACATCCAGGATATAATACAGATGCTAAGCAATGCAAACTGTTAACTGATCTGTATGGACTACCTGGCTTGCTATTTACAGGTTTAGCTTTAATTTGCTTTGATTTGGCTATGGCATGTCTTGATCCAGAAAATAAATACCATGGAACAAATGTTATAACTGTGTATAGCCAGATAACAAAGTTTATAATGTAAAGAAGGAACGGATTAATTTCATGCTTTAGCTTCATTGCATCCATCTTTGAAGAGTGTATGCTACTCAGAGGAGCTTGATAAAGTTCATCACATAAAGATCCACAAAGTCCTGAAACAAAAGAAAAGAAAATCATCATCACATACTGACAGCAGTTAAAGGTTGTAAAGTTGAAAAAGATGTTCTCATAAATTTTGTACATTTGCTTTCTTGAACTAATATGGTTTTCAGTGTTTTTATCTTCCAGATGTTTTGAATTTGGCACTCTAAGAAACCGCAATCATCATCAATGAGTAAAGATTCTTGGGGATGACATCCAAAGTACGTTAACAAGCAAAAGTACAGAACCACAACTTCAGCATACCATTGATAAATGAGACCCTTGGTTTTGGGTCACAACACCTTTACAGACAGGCAGTTAACGAGCAGAATTGGGAAAGACATCCATTAGACCACGAGAGCCAGATTTGGGACCAGGTGTCAGTCATGGCTGCTGACAACAGCTGAAACTGTCATTGTTGGACCATAATTCAGTTCACATGTCACAAATGTGATCTTTCAAGCCAGTGATACGTATGGTGGTGGCCCATGGACTTGGCCAGAGGAGGGAAAGCAACTGTAGTCAAATGGCACAAATATGATTACGATCCCAACACACTTTGGATGCCAGTCCCCCACATCATATAGTGTGAGATGCAGTACTCCACAACCATGGCTCAGAACTATGCTGCAGAATTACATCCTTCTCCATAACTCTCTCATATGCAAGTCCCCTTGTCCACTTCCCAGCAATGATACCCAAATTGAAAAACTGTGGCATACGACTTGACCTTCAACAATTGCTAGAAAATAAACTTGCCACAGTTCCCACAATTTGAAGATCAAGACAATCTGGATATCAGAGCACACCATGGATAAACAAAATTAGTAATTGGGACAGGAAAGATATAAGCAAAAGGAAAGAACAGGTGAGTTCCTGCCATGTTGTGTAAAGCAGAGTTTGGGACATATATAGATATATCATTCATTACAATTCTACATGAAAATAGGAATGTTTAGACCATGTAAACCAATGGTAGAAAACATAATGCCCTCCAGAAGTATTATAGAACAGCTCCCATCTGTCCCACCTTACATGGCCAATGATACAAGGAATTGACAGGAGAATCAAGAATGTTTTCAGATGGTATCTGCATATGTTGGCTTACTCCTGAAATCAAGCACCTGGTGTAGAACTGATTTCAAACATTGTTTCCCCTTTCAATTAGGATACATACCAGAGAATCTATTATTGCCAGTAAGTGAGTACAGGGTTTCCTCTTCCTGGTATCTTACTTCATCACGCATTCCAGAATTTAAATATAATGGTCTTAAAGGATACCATGAACAAATTACTCATATTGCTGTTGCTATACAGAGTAGCTCTGAGCATTGTTAAGTGGGAAAACTTGAGATAACTTTTTTTAAAAACTCAAATTACACATAAAGGAGACAATCCAGTCCCACACCTCTTCCTGCCTCCTCTGTTAGTCATGCAGCTACACACACTGGAACGTTTCTTCAGCCTCTCTTTCCAACTAGTTATAAAATCCCCACACTCACACATGGCATGAAATGAAGAAAGTTACTTAATTTTTGTGATCTAGTCAGGTGTTTTATTCAAATACAAATACAAACATAAAATCTATGCAGTGTCTATCACATGTATTTTTTAAAAAATAATTGTGTGGGTAGTAAAAAGTCTATTTAATTCTTGAAAGTGGCTGCGAACTAAGCTAAAGGAAGACAGGAATATGAATGATACATCGGTCACTCATATTTCCACATAAGCCTTCTTCTTGAACAAAGATCACTTTTCAAACTGGGAAATTATTCAGAATCACAAAGAACCACCAACTTGTTCACACTGCTTACCAAGCCATATTGTTACATATGATATAGACTTTAAACATCTGCTTCATTTATTAGCATAACTTTCATGGACACCTTCTGTAGCATCTGTAAGAGAAAGAGTATGCTTTCAGATGGCAATACAAAGTTCACATACTCTTCTGATGGAAGAGAATGTTATAACCTCAAAAATGTTTTTGCAATATTTGTAATATTAGAAAACAATTATTGTAAAATACCATAAGCTCTTTGAATAAAGTCTTTGTAAATAAATTATACTGAAACCGCAAATAGTATTCCATTTACATATAAGTACATTTTACTGTAACAGCTCTATTTATCCAAGCTACAACAATATTTAGCAAATGCAACGTACATTTTTACATATGCTCCCAAGTAAATAGGTTAAGAACTGTTACAGGCTATATTACAACACAATTTGGGAGTCATGTTAAACATGCCAGGAGTCTGATTAGTTACATTAAAGTTCTACTAAAAGAAAACAAACTTGCTTCAAAAATAATATGCTTCAGTTTTAATTTAAAAAAAAATAAAAACAAGTTAGCTAAATTTATGCACGAGTTCTGGGAAATGCCTTAAGTATTGCTAGACTTGATCCCTGTTACACAATGTAATCTGTTATTTCACCTGTTACTTTCAGAAGTATGCTTGTTAATTGGAAAATGAAAAAACATCCAGCAAAAATGTGTTTACCAACTGATCTGATAATCTTGTGATGAACAGTTGAACTAGAATAAAGCACAAAGCGTCAAGTCAAAGAAACCTTAAATGACTTCTCATTGTTGTGGTTGGTACTGATGGGAGAGCAGTTTCCAGTTTCCTCAGCTGGATTTGTCACAGGCAGTGCTGCAAGAACCTAAAGATGAAAAATTAAAACAAAATTAAACAACTTTTAAAAGAATTACAATTGCTACCCTTTCACCTAAATAACTGTTAATATTAATAAACTTTCCAAGGTGCATTACAATAATCTGATACTCATGTACAAATAAATATTTTGCTAGTTTGGAAGGATTACACCCCATAGTCCACTGGACCATTTTAATTTTTAATGTAATAACAAGCACCCAGGGAGAATCACAATAAAATAAAAAACTATCCTCTGTAATTAAGCAAATTATATTGCAAATTGGTTCCATGTTCATGCAATTATTGGACTCATTGAAGCCACCAGTATCTCACGTACGCTGTTTTCTAAGGGTTTGTCCACATGGGTACAATGGCCCAGGTTCTCTCCATCTTCGTGTCATTTTACTTGCTTACTTGCTAATTAGCTTACTTGCTGTTCACCGCTATGATCTTTGGAACAGCGGTATATAAATAAAACAAATCATCATCATCATCATCATCATCATCATCATCATCATCTAGTTTAATGGATGCAGGCCAAAATGGAACAACAAGCCTGATCATGGCAGTACAGACATGGATGCAGAGCCTTTACCCTGGGGTAAATTAGCCCTGGTTTTACATTGAGTTTCTAAGAAACTCTGTGGCAACCCCCCCACACACACACACACTCCCTACTTTATCAGTGTGCAAACCTTTTGAAAGCCCCACATCTGATGCAGTAATGTGGCATCTGGTCACATGGGTGCCACCAGATGCTCCATTTCCACATCAAATGCGTTGACTGGGGATGGTTACCATTCTGGCAAGGTAAGGAGCGGCCCCGGGTCCAGGGCCAGTGCAAGAGCAGGTGTGTGACCCACCCATCTCTTTGCTGACCAAGGGACTACTTCAGGTGAGCACCAGGGATAGGATAGCAGGAGCTCACCCCATGCTGTCCTGTCCCATCTTTTCTGCTATCTTGTCCCATCTGCTCAGGCCCCAATTAATGGGTTAGAGATTTCTTGAAATGAACAATTCAGTCTTTGGTTCTCCACATTTAACTCCCTCCACCTCACAAGAACTTAGCAAACACAGTCTTCCTCACAGGGCCTGAATTCTGGATACTGGAACATGCAGCATCTTCAAGTGTTTTCCTGCACAAAGCCAATGATGGCACAAAGAAGTCACAGTGGTCTGTAGCCTCAAATCCATGAGCCCATAATTCTAGGTTAGCACGAATTATAAACCAGAGTTCCACAGAATGTGGGCTTCTGTGTGTTGGTGTACACTTGAAAGTACAATGGCTAAACAAACGAGGAAAGCTTAAGATGTCAACCAAACCAAGATTCCCGATTTGTTGCTCTAAAACAAGCCAGGAGTCATAAACCAACAAGGCAATACCACAGCAATGTCGCAACTATGCCAACTCATTCTTGAGGGATCTACTACATTACAGTATACTGTACTTGGCTGAGTCAAAGAGCTCTCATAATGTCATTTCCCCCTGGAATACTGTAGGGAATAAAGTTGGCAGCTCCAAGACATCTATTACTAACCTACTTCCAAGACACCTAGCACTTGCTACTATTGGACTTCACAAACACAGAAGTCTGTTGAGGTTTCTCAGCATAGAAAAAAGCCTACCAATAACAGCAAGTCCCTAAATCGGGAGCCAGACCTGGTTCAGTTGGCTGTACTGATCAGGGAGATATGTTTCAGCAGCCCAATAGATTTATAATCTCAACATTGCTCCATGATTCTCACCTGATATCTTTGAAACATCCCCCACTCCTACCCCTGCTTGACATAAGCTTGCCCTAGCTATGACACATAAGAGCACTATATGCAGGGATACCTTTGAAGAGTCTTCAGAAATTAAACCAGGCCCACAATACAGTGGCCCACCTATTAACATCAATTATACAAATCTTGAGAGATCAGAGCTTACTATCAGTTTAAGGATGCCTTCTCAAAGGTACTGATTCTGCTTTCTGAAACATTAGACTCAGACAGCCTCTACAAACTAGTGTTATGCGCCGGTGTGGGGGCATGGCATATGCATACTGGCTGCCCCCATGCCAGCATCACGCCACATGCCCAACCGCACAGGGGGGATGTCAAAGTGTTTGGTTGATTCACACCAAAGAAGTGCCGAAAAGTGGCTTCTTTTTGCGCTGTGGAAAGGCCAGATCAGGGCCTCAACGTATGGTTGCCCTGGCCTCGATCTGGCAAGGAAAGGGGTGTCATAGAGCTGCCCCTTAGGGACCATCTGCTGACCCTTAAATGATCTAGGCTCTGGACATTCAAAGAAGCATCTCCTGTTGTAAGTTTTCCTACAGTCCCTCAAAAGAGACCTTACTTCAGCTGTACACACCATCTCAAACTCAAATTAAGGGACTTCTTGATGACTTCCAGATCTACAGAAAACACTTTCCAGAAAAATGTGTCACATCAACTTTCTTCCAACTTTCCACAGAATGCCAAGAATTTTCCTCCTCAGAAACATACTTACTGCTCAGTTTGATCTTAATGACTTTGTATGATCCATATGTACCTAATTTTAGTGCTATTTCAATGAATTAGTTCCCAATACCATGTTTATTGTTTCATTGTGTTGTTTTTCCTTGACTTGTGCCACTGAGGACCAATATTGTTGTACAAGACACGTTATGGAGCTACATTTTAAAAAAAAACTTAACATATATCTAATTAAATTCTGTCTTTTAAAAAATGAGATGTTTTTTCTTTTAAAAAATCAAGTATGTACAGTACACTTGATTATACAGTGCGCCCTTCTTTTACGCGGGGAATCCGTTCCGCTGCCCCTCCCCTGCATAAAATAAATTGCACATATGCTTGAGCCCCATTACAAGTAATGGGGCTCGTGCTCGCTGCAGCGCGGCAGCACACGCATGCCACTGGCGCACACACCACTGTTTCTTCCAGCACTGCTTTCAGCAAAGAGTTTTTATTTAATGCATGAAATTCCCTAAAACTATGTTATATGGCATGGTTACAGGCAAGACTTAAGGAGCCTAGGTACACTCAGCTCTGCAATAGTTAGGCTGTTAGGGTCCTTCAAAAAGATTGGATACATTAATGGAGAAAACAGCTATTTGTGGTTATTAGCTAAAAGGACTCTGTTATGTTCAAAAACAATACATTTTTAATTCAAATATTTTGATGACAAGCCATGGAACATCCCATGCCAATTTGCTGGGCAGTGTTATAAACAGAATGCTAGATTTATTTCAAAGGCAATCCTGTTTTCCTTAACACCATTTACTTCAAGTTGCAAGGCAGTGGGTCATGTTTACAAGACTTAAACTACAGTATTTGCCTCAGCCTCAAACCAGAACACTGGAAATACCCATGACGACACTAAAACAGAAGTTACAGCTTCAAATAAAATAGGTACTAATTATTAAAACTAAATTATAAATTGTTCAAACATATTCTTTTAACTCTTTTCATTTTTACTAACATACTAAAAAGTAATGGTTGAGATCACATTTTACAAGTGATTTATCATCATAAAGTCTGAGCATTTTATTTTGTGGTGTTGCTGTATAGGTATTACTACAACCATTTAATTATTCACTTGAATTTAGTTCAACTAATGGGGTTACTATAAGAATAGAGTTAGTCCTGGCATTCTATCATGCTGAGACTTTTGAATACAGCAAAGCTAATTGCATTGTAACAAACCAATTCAACTCATTAGTCCACTAATCCATCTTTACTATACAGTCAGTCATTTACTCAAATGTATAGAGCATTGATTTTACTGTCTGCTTTTGCATTTACGCCATAACCAGTTAAATTTAAGTAGTTTGCTGAAAATAAAAAATATGTTACAAGACTGCTTTGTCAGAACACAATTAGGAGAATACTGCACTACACTTTTTATGGTGCTGCTATTCCACTTTTACTGCTATAGCACTCTGGGATTTGCAGTTTAGGGAAGAGAATTTAGAATTCTCAGTCAGAGAGCTCTTAGACGTTACCAAACTACAATCCCAGAATGCCACAGAAAGTAGCCAGAGCAATAAAAGTGGAATAACAGCAGTACAAGGGTGTAGTATGTTATTCTTCGTGGGTGGGGGGGGGGGGGGGGGGGGGGGGGGGCAGATAGTGGATATAATGCCGAAATGTTTTATAACACCCAAATAAAGCAGAGAATTCCATAACATCTTTAAGACTAATATATTAATTATAGGATAAATTTCATGGACTGTAGCATGAAATCTAATGCCATAAAAAGTCTGCTAGTCTTAAAGATATGAAGCGTCTTTGCTGTAACAGGCCAAGATACCTACCTTTCTGCAAATAGTCAGATACACATTTTAACTACTGATCCACTATATCCATTCAGTTTTGAACCCAATATTTGCTGAACAGTGATTATGAGTGGCGATAACCCTTTAACCCACGCATAGCATCATAGAATCATAGAGTTGGAAGAGACCACAAGGACCATCCATCCAGTCCAAACCCCTGCCATGCAGGAAATCTCAATCAAAGCATCCCCGACACGATCCAACCTCTGTTTAAAGACCTCCAAGGAAGGAGACTCTATCACCCTCCGAGGGAGTGTGTTCCACTGTCAAATAGCCCTAACTGTCAGGAAGTTCCTCCTAATGTTGAGGTGGAATCTCTTTTCCTGTAGCTTTCATCCATTGTTCCAGGTCCTTTTCTCTAGAGCAGCAGAAAACAAGCTTGCTCCCTCTTCAATATGGCATCCCTTCAAATATTTAAACAGGGCTATCATATCACCTCTTAACCTTCTCTTCTCCAGACTAAACATCCCCAGCTCCCTAAGTCTCTTCTCATAAGGGATGGATTCCAGACCCTTCACCATCTTGATTGCCTCCTCCTGGACATGCTCCAGCTTCTCACTGTCCTTTTTGAATTGTGGTGCCCAAAACTGGACAAAGTATTCCGGGGGGGGGGGGGGGCAGGCTGACCAAAGCAGAATAGAGTGGCGCTATTACATCCCTTGATCTAGACACTATACTTCTATTGATTTTTGGACAATGCACATCCAAAAACTGGTTTTGCTGCAAGCAGTCTGGGTGATGTCTGGCACATTCTGCATCTGAACTAAGGTATATAACCTTTAACTGGTTTGAAATTATATAACTGTTGCTCTGCATCTTCATATTTCCCTTGATCTAGACACTATACTTAATAAAAACTTGTTTTATTTGTATCTCACTTTTTGTAAAAACAATGAAAGCGGCGAACAACATATAAAATCATATAATAATATACACAATATCCTCCTTAAAAAGAATTACAGAGTGAGATTAAAATTATATAAATAACATTAAAATCTAATGATCGTGGACAAAGTCATCGTATAGACCAAAAGTGTCCATGGTATATGGGAGTGATCGTTATGTGGGTGAGGACTTTATTCTTTATACTTCTATTGATGCAATCTAAAATTACATTGGCCTTTTTAGCTGCGACATTGCACTGTTGACTCATGTTCAAATTGTGGTCTACTTGGACTCCTAGGTCCCTTTCACATGTTCAGCCAGGTGTCCCCCATCCTATATCTGTGCATTTCATTTTTCCGCCCTAAGTGCAGTACCTTACATTTCTCCGTGTTGAATTTCATTTTGTTAGTATTGGCCCAGCTTCCTAATTTATTCAGGTCATTTTGAATTTTGATCATGGCTCTGGGGTATTAGCTATTCCTCCTAATTTGGTGTCATCTGCAAATTTGATAAGTATGCTCCCAATTCTTTCCTCCAAGTCATTGATAAAGATGTTGAACAGCACTGGGCCCAGGACAGAGCCTTGTGGGACCCCACTGGTCACTTCTCTCCAGGATGAAAAGGAGCCATTGCTGAGCACCCTTTGGGTTTGGCCAGTCAACCAGTTACAAATCCAAGTGATAAGTTTCCACCACCACTACTCCATTTAGGGGGAACCTATCAGTCTGTAAGGGATCAACTGAGAGCAGGCTGGCCAGACATCCTCCTTTTCCTGGACATTTCCTACATTCCAGCCTTCTGTTTTGGAGGAATTTATAAATGTCCTCCATTTTGTGCATGACTAAGAAGCATGCATTTATATTCCTATCAGTGTTTTTACCTTTTATTTGGTCATCCCCCCACTTTTCTAGCATGTCCTACATTTTGCAGTGCCTTGTCCTCCTTTGTGGTTAGGACACTGAGATCCAGAACACACTGTAGAAATAACCCTGCTTTTAACTACTCTGGCTCAGTGCTGTAACCCTGGGAATTGTATGCATTTTTAATTTTTGCTCTGTAAATTAAAAAAAAATAAAAAAAAATAATTAACAAATAAATAAACATTTGTTATAAATAAATATAAATTTATAAATAAATAATATATAATACAAATATAAATAAAGTTTATTATTATGTTGTTGTTGTTGTTGTTGTTGTGGTGGTGGTGGTGGTGGTGGTGGTGCCAGAGCATCCTTAATCGAATTATTCATTACGGCACACAGCCAGCACAAAATAATAAAATGTTTACAGGGCGCCAGAGCTCTCTGACGGAGGCGGCTAAATAAGTCTCACAGAACTACAGTTCCCAGAATTCCCTAGCGCTGAGCCAGGGCTGTTCAAGCGACCTGAACCCGGATTATTCCTGCAGTGTAGCTGCACCTTGATGGAGCCCATTTCATGCCACAGTGTTCACCTGTTGCATGGGAGAAAGAGCCTGCAAGAGGGAGCCTTGAATGAATGGATGGATGGGGAGAGATCCCACTCAAAGCCTGGCGTGGCGCCTGCCTTTCGGCCTCTGACCCCGGCCGGAGGCTGGAGGGCAAGGGCCTTTACCTGGGCTCCTGGTGGGCGGGAGGGAGGGCAGCCAGCCTTCCTTCCTCCGTCCCCCCACCCACCAGCCGGCCTCGCCGCTCCCCTTCTGCAGCAGCAGCAGCAACAGCAGCAGCAGCAGCAGCAACGAAAGGGAGGGGGTTAGAAGCCTCGGAGGAGGAGGGTTGCTGTGGAAACAGACAATCCTCTTTGTGACGCGGTTCCACACCGGACATCCAGCATCCAGCATCAGCTGCTGCCCTCCACTGTCAGGGACCCAGGCAGAAAGGCCCTCCTCCTCCTCCTCGGCCGCTCTCTTCCTTCCTTCCTTCCACCAGCCTCCCCCCCAAAAGCCAAGCCGCCCTCAAAGCTGGCTCCTTCCACCAGGAGCTCCCGCTGTCACCAAGCTAAGCCAATGGGGCAAGTCGAAAAGGGAGTAGTCGTAGGGGTACTGTGCAGAACTGCCTGCATCCACACTGGAACAATAACTGCCCTGGCTCAAGGATATGGAATTCTGGGAGCTGGAGTTTCCTGTTTGTGAAACTGAAGGCTTTCCTGGCAGGCATTCAGGGGGGGGGGGGGGGGTGGGGGGGTTTCAGCCTACAAGGCCATATTCTAGAAAGGTTTATTCCTGATGTTTCACCAGCATCTGGCTGCCATCTTCAGATATATATATATTGCAAGTATTCCCCAGTGTTTCCCTATGGGCAATTTATTCTCCTATGCTTCCCTATGGGCAACTATCCCCCTATGTTTTCCTATTTGATTTCTATGCCACCTTTCTCCCAGAAGAAACCAAGGCAGCTCCCAAACAAAAACACATTAAAAAGGTATTACAATTAAACAATTAAAATGCATCTGAGGAAGTAGGCTCAAGTCTAGGAAAGCTCATGCTGCCAATTTCTTTCAGTTAGTCTCATGGGTGCTACAAGATGTCTCTACACACTGATTCTACAGACTAATAACTCTATTCCTGTGAACAAATCTTGCCAAGAAAACCCCAAGATATCCCACACTGCCTTTGGGTCGCCATAAGTTGGAAATTACTTGAAGGCACACAACAACAAAATTGCCAGCCACGATTTCACCACAAACTACTCTGAATGACCATCAGGACAGTGACATCTTAACTGAGAACCCAAGAATGACTTCATGCTTAGCCTCAGGGAGCCCTGTAATCTGTCTGCAATTCAAGTCCCAAAGTGCATCTTTGCACTGACATAATGGCATTTCCTTCCCTCCTCTTCAAATGTTGCAGCCTCTACATGGTGTATGCAGAAAATGAGGCTGCAAGCTTAAACCATGTTTAAATATTTGAAGGGCTGTCATAGTGAGAATGGCGCAAGCTTGTTTTCTGCTGCTCCAGAGACTAGCTGATGAAGCAGTGGATTCAAACTACAAGAAAAGGGGTTCCACCTAAACATTAGAAAGAACGTCTTCACAGTAAGAGCAGTTCCACAGTGGAACATGCTGCTTTGGAGAGTTTGGGAATCTCCTTCTTTGGAGGCTTTTAAACAGAGGCCATCTGTCGGGAGTCCTTTGAATGTCTTTTCCCGCATGGCAGAACAGAGTTGGACTTCGATTCTATGATTCTATTTATCTTGCCCACACAAAGTCCTATTTAAGTCCTACATTCAGCTACAGCAGCTGGCATTCAACATCTAAGGCAAATAAAATATGTAAATTTGACTTCAGAATGTTTGCTTTGATTTCAAAATGTAAAGAAAGTGCACAGGTAAGATTCAGGTGTCAACACAATAGGTATTTGTATTGCAAACTGGAAGTAGAACCATATTCTCAAATGTGCCCTTGTAAATTGGAGTGGGAATAGTGTGGCCTTCCACATAAATGAAAAAAATATGGTGATCAAGAAGTGTCCTAATACTACTATTACTACTGGGGGGGGGGGGTATTGTAACTCTAAAAGCAAAGGATTTGATAACATAAAGCATGTTTTCTTCGACATTTTTATTATGTTGTTATGATAGCAGAAAAACTAACGCTAGCTGCCCCACAGAAACAGGAGTTCGGTGGGGGGGGGATCATCTATTAGACCTACCAATAGCACATTTATGAGTATATGTCACATTCTAGATGTGAAGATCCCAAAGAACTGTTGAACACCCTGACAAGTAAAATGAGTATTCACACTAAAAATGGTGTCAATAATGGGCTCTTTGCATATGCATTTTACTCTACAGTAAAGATTACATTGAGCCAGGTTTGAGCATTAGACTTCAACTGTGGAGACTCTGGAGGCCAGGGTTCAATTCCCAACTCTGTCATGGCAAGTCACACACTCTCAGCCCCAGAAAACCCTGTGATAAGGTCACAGTAAGTTAGAAATGCATACAATAAAAAACAAAAGTCTGCATTCATATACTTCAGCATATACACTCATATACTTTCATACCAGGTTATTATACTAATTGCCACATTTACGTATCAAATATTAAGAATGCTATTATTCACTTTCAGCATTTGTAAACATACACCTCCACATTTGCTATCAGTAAAATGGCAATAAGCATCTTTGCCTCTATACTTTCTCCAGCTAAAAAAAAATAAATTCAACCAATGCCTTTATCCCAAATTGCACTTATAAGAAAAAGCTTTGCCTGGAATTCACTTGGTATAGGATAGGAAGTATCTACGGCCCACAGATGTTAGGTTGCAACTCCATTAGCTGTAGTCACCATAAGCCTAAAGACACACTGTTAGGAAATGTGGCAACCACATTGCTATAGACTAGTGGTCTCTTTTGTTGAGCATTCTGCACCAACAGAGGCTAACCACCTAAAAGTCTTAATGTTGGCTCCTCCCTAATTTGTAATACTCCAATTTAGCTCTGGAAAACGTGAAACCATCAATACTGTTCATGGCAGAAGGATCTTTTAATGGAGCATACTACTCTGTTGCCTTCTGTGTGTTTTAAACTGGCTTAAATTTATGTTTTTAATAGGGTTACTTATTTAACATTTTCAAAAAAACTTTTTAAAATTACAGTAGTTTTTTTTTTACCTGTATTCTGTTTTTATTCTATATTGTAAACTGCCTTGAGTCTCATGCCAAGATAAAGGTGAGATATAAATTGAATAAGAATAGGTTTATTTTTAAAAACTGTGATTTAAGTGGCAAGAGGTGGTCTGGGAATAATTCCAAATGGACTGACAAAACATCTGAATGAAATAGTCATACAAAGGATCAGAATACTACAATTACAAAAATTGACACTATTTGGGAACATGACACTTATCTGCTGATACCTCACTGATCACTAGATTGTTGGATAAAATCTGAATTACTAATGGTCCAAAACTTCAGCCAGAACACCTGGTAGACTGTGAAACTGAGGAAGAAGACAAATAAGACTGTTCTTTTCCCAGAGGTGCTGGATTTCAGTTTGTCAGTCTTGGTATTTCATAATCTTTCCCTTTTCTTTGTCTTCAGTTATCCTCAACAATTGCCACACTAATAATCCAAATGTTATTTTTCTCAACCACAGTTATGTCGGGCATAATATGTTCTAATTGTTTATCAGCTTGAATTATGAAGTCCCATAAGATTTTTACTTCACCATTTTGGACAACTTTTTCTAGCTTATGTTCCCACCAGTACTTTGCAGATGATATTTATTTTATTTCATTTGCTTGCATATATTCCAAGGTTCAATCGCTTTATCATGGTGTTTAGTGTGATCTTACTAAGGGCCTGAACAGACAGCCCTTTAAAGCCACTGCCTGGGTGGCTTTTGAGTGTGGTGTTTTGACACCCCACATCACAAGGCTCCCTGAAGCTGCCCAGAGTTTGGGAGGCTGCCCAGATGTGGCTTCATGACTCTCCAGAGGGGTGGTGTTTACACACTGCATGATGCTGGAGCATCATGAAGCTGCCATGGGGTCACAGCAGGGCTGGCAAAGCCAGCTTTTCCTCAGCCAAAAAAGGAGCGGATCTCATCCGCTCCTTTTCCGGCTAGATTCAAGGCAGTTTGGGGCCACAGCGTGTGTCTGTGCAGCCCCAATCAGTCTTCAGAAGGGGCCTCTTCAAGCTGCCCCTTCCATCCCATCTTTTTCTCCCTACAAGAACTAATTTGGCAGTCAACAACTTGATCTTTTTCTTTATATACATGACATTTACTATCTGTAGTTATTTTTTCACCATTTCCTTGATTCAATTTATCTAGAGCACCTAATCTAGAGCTGCAAATATACATCCTTCAGTTTCTATTTTTGGTATCCTGTTATACATTCATTTTCAGATGTTATCTTTCTCACCTTTTCTTTCTGTGGGTTTAATATATTGATCGTATAGTGGTTTGTTTTGCCAGACTTCAATGCTTTCTTTTGTTTCTTCAGTGGTCAATACATTCTCTTCATATAAAACTATTACTGTACCTTTTTTTCCTACTGCTTTCTTTGGTGTATTCTCGCACGGATCTTTTCCCTTAAAAAACATGTATCACTTGTAATCACCACCACAACCACCAAAGCCACCAATATTATGTGGTAATATAGTCAATATAACTGAGAATATAAAAGTGGGACCTAAATCCTATTGTTAGCCCTGATTAAAGTAGAGCCATTGAGTTAACTGAGATTTACATATGTGTTAACTTGCCAATCAATAATTGATTCAGATAATCTGCACTAACTGGAGCTAACCAATAACATCTCAATGATGGTGTGCTGTTATAATTTTCCTATCTTGTACATTTTGTTTAAGTCCAAATTCCAGCCCTATACTGACTAAGTAGTACAAGCCAGGTATTATTGCCTAAACTGTTTCTCCTGTGAAGTTTGATTTTAAGATTTTGCTTGCTATTTTTTAATATACTGAATACTAGTAAACTACTGTATCTCATTTTTACATTGGATATCCCAGCTTCCCAAATATTTGCAATTTCCATTATGGTTAAAGCTTTTAATGATATTTCTATCATAGAGTTTTATTTGTTGCAATTCATTAATTTTACCTCTTTTATTGATAGCATGTCACATTTAGCAGTTCTACATTCCACTTGATTAAATATTCTTACAGTATTCAATTAGAATTCAGTTTCTGACAGTGGTTTTCCATACTGTTTTAAACCATTCAAATGCCAGAAACAGTTTATCTTTCAAGCTTGCTTTGACATTCCTTTCTGTGATGTGTGGTGATAGGTGCTCTGGGAATAATTCCAAATAAAACTGGCAAAACATCTTAATGAAATGACATGGATAGAATCAAGACAGCACAATCACAAAAAGTGGCACTAAACTGAGTGTGCCACATTACTTGATCCCTCTGATTTCTAGATTCAGATTCCTCATGCTCCAAATCTCCAGGAAGTAGCACTTGGTAGACTGTAAAACAACAAGACAGCAACAATAAGGCTAACCTAGCTACCATTCTAGAATGGAGCAGATATGATGTGCTGCTTACCTTGTCCTGAGGAATTATAGTGTTTATTACGTCTACCAGGAATACAAAACAGTCTAGTTGATCACCAGTATGTAAGATGATAAGGCTTTCCTTATTTTATTATTTCCAGGCTATGACTTTTAGGATGACTGGTACCCCAGCACTGTCCATCCTAGCAAACAATTCCTAAACAAATGTTTGTACAGAATTTCACCAGAGCAGCAACATGACACTATTCATCAAATTAATTCTTACTATCCGATAAACAAAAGTATGCTCTCTCCAAAAGGAGGTGTCCTTTGGACCACAAATACATCAGTCTTTCCCTAGCTGTATTGTGTTTTAATGAAGCTATTTTATCAAGTGGACCACATGAACATTCTCCATGGGTCATTGACAGACACCTAAGAAGCCACAGCTTTGATTTGACAAAGGAAAAGGTCGAGTGTCATTGATCATGTGGGTTGTATATACTGTAATTATATATATTGTTTAAGGCAGAATGACCAAAATTGATTGGCATGTAACATTTTGTAGATGCATGTACCATAAGAGTATATCAAAGAGATTAAGACTATTTGAGAAAATCTATCTTGGGCTATTTCACTTATTATTGGTAGAAAAATATTAGAGTACTGTACATGATTATTATTACACTATTTGAGTGAATGAGAAAAGCAATGCTACCTCCTAAAGACAGCAAGAAAGCTTTTCTGACACAAAAGCAGGAGAACACAAATACATTGGGTGAGGAGGAAACACATTCCTTAACCCTGCTGCACTTAGTGTGCACTAAGGATTTATAATTTAAGGATACAATTATTTTCTCAGTACTTAGGATTCTTACATTCAAAGTTATAGTTGGAGACTTGCTGTCTCTACGTCTGTGTGTGCCTTCAAATCACCTGTCAACTTATGATCCCATGATTTTCATAGGGTTTTCTTAGGCAAGAAGTGCTCACAGAAGATCTACCAATTCCATCCTATGACATAGAGCCTACACCACCTGGCATTTATTGAAGCCACACAAGCAGACAAAACCTGGACGAGAGAATAAGATGCAATACATGTTCTTCAAGCAATCCATGAGGGCAAAGCCCCTTGAATCCTCAATAAGGAAAAAGCCTCATACTTGCTCAGTCTGCAAAGCCTGCTAAATACAACTAAAAGTTCATATCACACATAACATATAATCAAACTATCAACAGAATTAAAAACATACCCATTTAAAAAAGGAAAAAGCTACAGATGATACAGACATTTTCCACTTGAGCACAGTACTCAAGACCTGCTGAAACAGAATAAATTTTCACATTACTAAAGGATAAGTAAGAAGAAAGTTCCAGAACCTGTAAGCAGCCATCAATAAGGTCCTATCTCATGTTGCTGCCAGATATTTCTGTGAGAGTAGTGAGACCAAAAGAAGCAGCACCTCAGAACATGGGCAAGCTCATCTGGGAGAATAGTCTGCTGCCCTCTCCACAGTACAGGGCTTTACCGAAGCATGTCTCGTGGATTACAACAACTCTGTTTCTATCACAACATGACCATCACACTTCTGTAATATTTGAGAGAGACGTGGGCATTTCAGATCTTATGTTGAATGCTTACTATCTGAACAAACCATTTATCTATAGTTCCTGAATGCATTAAATACAGTATGTGTTTTCCCACTGCTGAGTAAACTTCCAAGCCTTACAGAAAGGAGTGGTCCCTATTTAGTGAAAAAAGGATAGGTCCATCTCTGCCATAACATGACACACAGCCCCAAGACTCGCATCTATTTTGTAATTTTCACTATGTTTTTTTCATGCAGCAAGAATGTAAATTGCTAACATATTTTGTAATAAGGTTACAAAACAATGAAAAACATTACTGAGCTTTTTAAACCTCATCAAGAGGGACAGATAACATACCTTACTTAAGATAACAACAGATACAATTTATCTTCAGAATTAGAGTATCATTGTTATTAAGGATCGTTTGGTAGTTAACCAAGATTAACTGGATAAACAAAAGACTATAGTTGTCTACTCTGGATTCTCAGACATGTTGGGTCTGATAGCGACCGCACTGCAAGGAGGTGGTGGGAAGAGACGTAAGCCTTTCTTGTATAGCAACTAGGCAAGTAGGGCTTACTGAGATGGTGAGTCCATGTCTAGGCTCGTACAAGCATAGCTCACTTAACAAAGCTTTTGATGCAGGTGCTCTTTCGTATAAAGTTTTTTTACACCTACCCAGCCCCAACATTTTCCTTCTTATCCTCTATTTAGCTGGAAATTTTTTAGCAGTATCAGCATAAGGAGGATGATAAAGGAGGGCTGAAATAACACAGATTTTTGATATCAAGTTGCAGCAGTGTGTCTGCAGTAGAACCTCCAATAAAGCTTCAGCTGAGAAAGAATAGGGTTCTATGTATAGCCAGCCCTACTGTAGTTGTGTGGGCCTGCCTACAACAAGCAAAGTAAATTGCAGCCTTTTCCAAAATCCCTTACTGAGTATGTGTGAACATCAAATCTGAGAGTAAATGGGAAAGCAGATAAGCCTACCTCAACACCATCCCACAAAATGTTAAAAAAGCAGAAATCTATTAGTACAGCCACCAAAATGTAAACCATTAGAAAAATAGAGACTAGTGAAATAAAAAGATATGCTTGGATATATTTTGGAAGAAACTTTAATATGATCTCTAGGAATTTCAAAGTGTTTGCTTGCTTATGCAAGGCTTACCTAACCTAATTTTTCAATTCACATGTGCATATTATCAGTTTTGAATAAAAACTTTGCTGAAACACGTTGAACTGTTCTTTTCTTTTGTGATGTAGGAATCTATCCCTATTCATGTTATTTCTGCCTCTGCTACCAACCTTTCTGTTAGAGAAGTAATGTCCAAGAACATATCTCCTTCATTAAGTGAGGAAAACATGCCATGGAAAGAGGCGGATAAGAAATTATTATTAGTATTAGTATTAGCACTAAGTGGGACTCATCTGTTTGAACAATTTCTTGAAGTCCCTTCTAGTCATAGAGACCCTTCCATCCCTATCTCCTTCGCAGCTTTGGCAGCCATTCATCCAATGTGGTGTTATGTCTCCTATAAGCAAAATACTGTATATGCTGCTAAATAATTTTTTTTGGGGGGGGGGGAGTCTGGATACAATAATTTAATTCACAATTTAATTCAAATTCCTAGTAAACTGCTGGACTTTCCATACACTTCTAAGGCATACAAGATATGTCCTGCAAGAGTGATAGCAAGAAAAATAAACTAAGATATACAAACTATTAACGATGAACTAGTATGCAAGTTTTCTATCAAGACAGCAAACAAACCTGATCCATACATTTTTAATGTTGATAAAGAAGTGCAATCTATCTTTATGAATACAGTTTGGCCATGAAATTCAAAATAATGGGGACCTGGGATCTGAAGAAACACACCAAGATTTAAATATTTTCTTTTTCCTCATTAGGAGCCAGCTTCTCTTAAGACACGACATACAGGTCATCACTTCTAACAAGTTTATTACATATACCCAGACTATCAAGATAAAATTGATGCATACATATGGTTATGATATGTATAAGCTTTGAAACAAGGAATGCAAAGGGCACAAAGCTATATGAACACACACCTGTACAAATTCCAATTCTATGAATTACAGGTATGGAAACAGAGATAAACTTCTACAAGATTATAGTTGTCCTTTGAACAACTGAACAGACACAGTTTGTAGATCACATTCTTCCCCTCCTCCACAGATTGCAAATCCACTCCAAAAGGTTGGGGAACCCTCCAAAAGAGGTGCAGGTGATGTGCAGGGGGAGAGGGGGAGATTCCCACTGCATGAACAGAAGGCTTCTTAAAAAATATTTCATTTGCTCATTTATGGGGATCTTTAGGATTGAACTTTTCATCAGATTTCATCCATAAAAATCTAATTTCTTATGAAATACTTGCTAAAGTTAATTCAAGCTACAGATGTAGAGGGAGAAAGGATATCTATCTGTACATATTAGTAAGTGTGCCATTAGATTTAGTTTCACTCTGTTTTGGAAAATCTAGCCTAGGTTCATATCATTTATTTAACTGTGTTATACAACTTTTTCTGAAAATAAGAAATTGCCCAATTACTACAAGAATGCTGTTTTTGAAAATAAAACTGACTTGCTACTTTTAATATATTTTAAAATAATTGAGATAGGAAGTACTTTTATCTAGTAATTCAACATATTCTGGAAATATGTAATGAAACAAACAAGCTTGGCCAGTATACCAAATAAAATGAATATGCAAGCTTCATATTCATGCAATTCCCCCATCCCTTTAGAACTGCAAGGCTACACGGAGATCTGAAGCTTTGGTTTCTTCTTCTTCTTCTTCTTCTTAAGTAACAGCAATTAGTGTTATGTCTAGACCTGGATAAAATGTCCCCAGTCTTAACTACTTTAGTAAAACAAACCATGTTCTATGAAATAAGTGTATTTCAATAAAAATGCTGAATAAGCCAGAGTTAAAATTAACCATAGTTTTGAATTCAAACAAAACGCTAAACTGCTCTTAACTGAAAACAGAAACGGAGACTTCCAATCTCCTCACAGCCATGCCAGAGAAGGAGGGATCACGTGAGTATATACGGCTTGTGCAAGCAAAGCTAAACCACAGCTTAGTATTATGTCTGAACCAGGCCAATATGCATTATATAATGCCACTCAGAATCCTGTGAAATACACTGGGGTCCTTCCAAAGAAGTTGATGTTGAAAGTGTTCTGTGATGATCCAGTGTCTGAAAACACTCCTCTGTTCCTAGACATAGTCATATGCAGAGAAGAACCACTGAAATCATTGGTAAAGGTAAAGGCTTCATGGATAAAGGTTTCTCCATTCAGTTCAGCTGAGAGACAAGTCTAATGCAAACCATGCAGGGATTCTGTGTACATGTAACAGCACACTTAAAGCCATAGATTAAGACAAGTGATGATAATTTCTGAGATTTATATAACATTATCAAAACGTTCTCCTGATGCTACAAGAATACAATATTTACCACCACATAGGGCTTAAAGGGCAGTCATTCATCACCTCCTACTAAGAGGGGATAGATATAACAAAAGAAATATTCTTAGAGAACATTTTGAACCTTGGAGTTTATATAGTTTACTGTCCTTTGTCTTAGTACCCATTGGCCAAGAGAGGAGTGGCTTTTGCCTGCACTAAGATCCCCCCAAACCAACTGAACTGCAATAAAGACAACATCGAATACAAAATGTAGACCTGTGACTCCAACATCACTTTTTCCCCTTCTACATGATTTTTTAAAACATATTTTGCCTGACAAAGAAAAAAACAACGCTTTGAAAGCTTGTATTATTCATTTTTTGTTGCATTTTAATTGGCAAATAAAGGTGGGGGTTTTTGTGCATTTTGGATTTTGTTTTATTTTGCTGCATGACCAGTACAGCTACCCCAAAATATGCTTGTTGAACCCTGGGAAACTGATTTTTGGTAAGGAGATTTGTTGTTTTCGCACATCAACAACAATTGACTACTGTAAAGATCTGAAATACCTTATCACCTTCTGAAGCCACTTGAAGATTTAGGACAAGGCTCGTGATTTGTATCTTTCTGGATCCTATTCCATTCTATCCCACTTCCACAACAGTATAAATATGCTTTATCCCTGAGGCCTTAACACCACTTGGCATGCATCTAAAGAAGTGGGATTTTATCCATGAAAGCTCAATGCAAATAAAAACCAGTTGGTCGTAAAAGTACTGTCACATCCCCCCCCCCCACTTCCTTCCTCCTTTTTATGCTCCTGTTAAGGGGTCTCTATTTGCTTGCCAGAATAAGAATTTTCAGAACCAACTAACTACTGTAGACTCAAGAGAGTTTTGCTCATCACAAGAAATATATCATTACTACCACTCTTACAACTGCTTTTCATTTACTGTTTTGAAACTTAAAGAGACTGTGTGTTCTTCACTGGTAACATACCATTATCCCTTTCCTGTTAATCAACACACTGCAATATCAACAATTCAACACTTAAGAGTGCTGTAGGGCACCACAACCTACACTGATCTTCATATGACCAGGAGCTATCCCATTAATTTCAACAGCAGAGAACACTCATTGCATTACTCAGGCTGTGTTTGTAGAATGCTTTCTAGCCATGAGGGAAGTGGACTCACTGCCAGTTTCAAACTGTGCATGTATACTGGAACCTGGTATGCACACAAGAAGAAATGGACTGGGTTGCCTCCTCTCTCCTATTCTGGCTTTCCTGATAAAAGAAGCTGTAACTTATATACAGTGACTTTCCTGGGCCTTGATGACACGTTTTTGTGTGCCTTCAAGTCGTTTCTGACTCCAGGCAGCCCTTAAGCAAGCTTATTACAAGATTTGTTGAGAGGGGAGATTATTGGCCAGATTTGTTCAGAGAGGGTTTGCTTTTACCTTCTTCTGAGGCTGAGAGAGCATGACTTGCCCGAAGTCACCCAGTGGCATCACATGGCCAAGTGGAAATTCAAGCCCTGGTTTCCAGAGTCGTAATCCAAAGCTCAAACCAATACACCACCCTATGAAATAGTAATCCGTAACGTTATGAAGCTTTTCTAAAGTTCTCTATTCCTTACTGGAGGAAAAACCAGTTTCACAAAAGGTGGCAATTTATATGTAAAAAGAAGCCTCTAAAAAGAACACATCAAAACCTTCTAGAACTATGATCTGAAATCTTATGATTTCAAAAGCTATGCAAGGATGTTGGGATGCTCACTTGTGCACATCTTAGATAAGACACAGCCAGCTATCTGATCTTCCTGCAAGAAATTCCTGTTAATTCAAAAATGGCTTATATTATTAAATATTTCAAAAATATTTCCTAAAAGTAAAACACAGCAGAAGAAATACATCCAAAGCTACAATTCACATGCAAAAAGTTGCTAATGATTTTATGTTAATCTACTTTAAAGGAATGGTCACCTATAAAACATGAATACTTACCATTCCAGCTCTAAGGCTGGAATTCCAACTCAATACCATGCTGGAAATGCAATTACAAATTCTATTGAAGTTGGCTGCCAAATTGCTGATACACATCCTATGCAAATCTATCTCATCAGCCAATCTTATTTCCTTATTTTATTATCGATTTGAGTCTAAATTCTTGCCAGCATAATTTCAAAGCCAATTTATCCATCAAGGTTCAGCTTTAAGAGTTATTGTGTTCACTCCACTGGTGGGTCGGTGTGTATGTGCATTCAAGTCGCCTGTAGACATATAGTGACCCCATGAATTTCACAGATGTTTCCTAAAGAACCAATGCTTAGAGGTCATTTTGCCAGTTCCTTGTTCCTGGCAACCTGGAATTCACTGGCAGTCTCCCATCCAAGTTCTAACCAAGGCTGACCCTACACAGCTTCTAAGATTAGACAGGATCTAGTGCCTTGAGGTTATTTAGGCCTCCACTAACTGAATTTCTCACCTTTCCTATCACTGTCTTTCCTAGCAGTCTCTTTTCTTTGGAATCAGAAAGAAGAAGCAAAACAGAATGGAGATACAGTAACTCCCCAGTTTCACATGCTGCTGCAACCTGATATTGGTTTTTATAAACATACACATTTTAGAGCCACTCACTCACACTATCCTCTATCATGCCACCTTCTGGCTATATGAGCACGCAGGAACCTCAAATATCCAGATGACTGTAATAACAATTTATGCTCACTCCTAACAACCCCACACTTGAACATCCTCCAATGACAAGAAAATGTTTAATATTAACGAAGCATATTTTAGCATGTTCTGCGCTTCTAGACAATTTGTGTTAATGAACGTATATTTTGCTGTTTTGTTTTTGGTGAAAGTTGCCCAACATGTGGTGAAAGAGAGAAGTCTTACACACTAGTTGTCATTTTATACAAAACCACAGCCCAGAGTGCACTGTAAAAAAAGTAGTTTCCTTACTGGTTCAAAATAATTTACATTTAAAGATACACATTTAATTCTTATCTCCCACCATGATCATGTTAAACAGCAATTTCTTCTTTACATACTAAAGGAGAACTCACGTCTGGCCACACTATTACATTTATAGAAAGAGCTGTGTTTCCCATTTGCTGAAGTGTGTGTGTGTGTGCAGGCATGTCTGTACAGCTTGCAGAATCATCATAGGCCTTTTATATCCACCTTCTCCAAACAAAAAATAGGACCTGTGCTTTACTTGCTAGATGAACTCAGAAGGAAGTGTGAGACCTTTTGTGTTTAATACAATAACAGCAGAAATGTCTTGAGATCCTCCTGTGCTCCCAATAGTAAAATCCAGGGCATCGGAAGTTCCATATAATACAATTCCCTCCATTACATCTTTTATTTTTTAAAGGCACAGAAAGAGGGGAACAAACCCTTTTAGGATTGAAAATCAGTGGTCAAAGGTGACTGAGGCTGCATCCACACTGCACAAATGATCCAATTTGACACCATTTTAACTGCCAAGATTCAAGGCTATGGAATTCTGTGAACTGTAATTTTGTAAGACATTCAGCCTTGTCTGTCAGGGAGCTCTGGTTCCACAACAAACTACAGTTCCCACAATTCCACAGCACTGAGCCATGGCAGTTAAAGTGGTGCAAACTGGATCATTTCTGTGGCGTAGATGCAGCTCAAACGACCAGCAAACCTAAACCTATGTGCAATATCAAAGGACAGGCACAGCAGAGCTGCCTTCTGGGCCCAGGGTGACCAGAGGGCTGAACTGCAAAGGCACCATCAAGGAAAATGCAGGACATTTATGCAATACAAGCTAAAAACACTCATAGAATCATAGAGTTGGGAGAGGCCACAAGGGCTATCCCGTCAAACCCCCTGCCATTCAGGAACACAGAATCAAAGCGACCCCAGCAGATGGCCATCCAGCCTCTGTTTAAAAGGCCTCCAAAGGAGACTCCACCAGACTAAGAGGCAGCTCTTACTGTCAAACAGTTCCTCCTAATGTTGAGGTGGAATCTCTTTGCCTATACACTTGTCCCTCCATATTCGCTAGGGTTAGGGGCATAAGACCCCTGTGAATATGGAAAAACTGCAAATAACAAAAACACCATGTTTTTATCTGAGAGGATACCTCTCTGTGAATCTCTAGGTCTCCAGTGCAACTCTGTGGTCAACGTCTGACAGAAGCTGGCCATAGAACTGCCCTGGAGGAGCTACAAATGCCTAGTAGAGTATTCTCTCTAGGAATCTCTAGGTCTTTCAGTGCAACTTTTAGTTAAAGTTGATCACAGAGTTGCACTGGAGGACCTAGATATTCCTAGAGAGAACTTATTAATCAAATCTGTGAATAATCAAATCCGCAAATATCAAAGCCGCAAATATGGAGGGATGAGTGTAGTTTGAATCCATAGCTCTGGGCCTTAGCCTCTGAAGCAGCAGAAAATAAGCTTGCTTCATCCTCAATATGACATGCTTTCAAATACTTAAACAGGTATCACAATCACTTCTTAACCTTCTCTTCTCCAAGCTAAACATACCCATCTCCTTCTCCTCATAGGGCACAGTTCCCAGGCCCTTCACCCTTTTGGACACCCTCCAGCTTCTCAACATCCTTTTTGAACTGTGGTACGCAGAACTGGACACGGTAGTCCAGGTGAGGCCTGGCCTGTAAATCTATGCTTCTTGGCCATGCTCAAAATGGAGGACATTTTGACATCCCACCCTGGACAGAAGTCTGAAATGAAGGGTGTGTCCTGGGAAAAGGAGGACATGTGTTGTCACCTGGGACAGCACCGTTAAGTTCCCTGCTGCCCAGACACAGAGGAGGCAGGTCATGCATTCAGCTGCCAAACATGGAGCGAAGAAGAAGCAGAATGCTCCACCTGAAGCCGGCTGAGAGAAAGGAAGGGAGGGAGAGGGAGAGACCTTCCCATTCCAGCCAGATTCAGTCCCAAGTGAGGTGAGGCAGCCTGGCTGGGCCTGAAGCCCTCTTCCTCCCCATAAAAAGGGAAGGCCAGCTGGGTGGAGGAGTCTGGCTTTGCTCAGGATGAATGGCCCCAGGCCACCTCCAACAGGCCTAGGCTTCAAGAGCCCCCTCCTCCCCTGGATGGCCTTTTCCAGGACATGTCCTACATTTCAGCCTTCTCTCTAAGAGGAATTCCATTAGGTCCTCCAATTGGAGCAAGGCTAAGAAGTGTGGATCTACACTGACAGGAGTGTTTTTAGCTCAGTGTGTCAGAGGTCCTCCTTTTCCAGGACATGTCCTACATCTCAGCCTTCTCTTCAGGAGGAATTCCAAAAGGTCCTCCATTGTGAGCAGGGCATGGATTTGCACTGAGCTGGGGGTGGGTAGCTTTTATTGGCTCATGTCCTCCATTTTCCTCCCTTGAATCTCCTCCCTTTTGAGCATGGCTGAGAAGCATGAATTTACATTGATGAGTGGGGTTTTTTTAAAGCTTTTATTGGCTCATGCCCTCCTTTTCGTTTTTCCCCCTTGAATGTCCCGCATCAGTATGGCTAAGTGGCATGGATTTACACTGACAGGAGTGTTTTTAGCCCAGGGGGACCAGAGGTCCTCCTTTCCATGACAGGTCCTACATTCCAACCTTCTCCCCAGGAGGAGAACTCCAAAGCATCCTCCATTCTGAGCAGCATGGATTCACATTGATAGGCGTGGGGGCTTCTTTAGCTTTCATGGGGTCCTCCCCTTCCTCAATGTCCATTTACAGTCACAGGAAGGGGGTTGTTTTTTCATTTTAAAGCAGCTTGGATTGGGTCGCGTCCTACATTCTTTCCTGAGAGCCCTCCATTTTGAGCCAGGGCAGGGAAGCACGGACTTACATTGATAGGAATGGGGGGGGGGTGTGTGTGTCAGGATCCTTCAGCTGGCATTGGCTCCTCCATTATCATTATTACTCCCCTGGAATGTCCCCCCTTTTGAGGGTGGCTCCTGGGCTCCTCAGCCCCCATGTACTGGCCTTCCTTTTCCTCCCACTCCAAAGCTGCCTTGGCCTGGAAGACCCTTCCCCCAACAGGAAAGAAGGAAGGAAGGAAGGAAGGAA
>NC_056524.1:231403755-231453404 GCF_019175285.1 Sceloporus undulatus | reverse complement strand
AAGGAACCCTCCTCCCTTCCTCTGCTTTCCTTCCTTCCCTCTTTTCCGCCTTCCTTCCTTCCTTCTCTGCCACTTCCACCGCGACCCTCCGACATACCGGTCCTCGCTCTGCCTCGGGACAGGCCGCCTTCGCCCAGCCGCATCTCTGCGCGTGGCCGACTATGGCCTCGCGCACTCAGTGTTCTAGCCCCAGCCTTAAGGGGCGGGGCCGACCCCGCTCAGCCAATCAGGAGGGCGCGTGACAGACCGGGGTCCCGCCCCCTTGAGTCTCCGCCCCTCCCAGGCCCGCCCTCTCCTTCCGCTTCTTTCGCTGGCGCACCTCACATCGCCGCCGAGGAGGCTCCTGATTGGCTGGCTCCGGGTGGCGCGCGAGAGGGGCTGGCTGACTCGCTTGGTGGACGTCCTATAGAGGGACCGTTAGTGGGTGTGATGAAACGAGGATGGCGCGTTCTGCCTGTGGCGCGTGCGCGAGGCGAAGCTGTACAAAGGTTACTAGCGGTCAGCTTTGGCTCAGGGTCACAGGCGGAGCCTCTTCTTCTTCTTGGAAGCGTTTGAAAGAGGCAAGGCAGAGCGACAGGAGACCCAGCCTGGTCAATGCCTATGAAGACTCTGCTCCCAGTAACTTCTCAGCTGAGCCACGATGGAAGACACCCTTGCCTGGCCCATTTGCTTTGTTTTATTTGTTGCAATCCCGCCTTTCCCCAAATTGGACCCAGCGTCTTGGTTGCACAGCTTGGGAGAAAGGCAGGTATAGATAAAGATAATGTATATAAATATAGAAACTACACTTCCGAGCATCTTCCCAGCATGAGCAGTCAAAGCAGGCTCAGAGTGGGTCATTTCTGCAGGCTCTTCTGGACCTTAATCGCAAACAGAATAAAAGTGCTACAAATATTATTATTTATTACTTGTCGTTGTTGTGAGAATGTTGTCTGGGTGGTGGATGTGTTGTTGTCTTTCCCCAGTAATCCTCTATGGGCAAAGAATCCCAATGATTCAACTGGGCAAGTATTCCCCTATGTTTCCCTCTGGGCCCGTATTCCCCTATGTTTCCAATGGGCCAGTATTCCCTATGTTTCCCTCTGGGCCAGTATTCCCCTATGTTTCCCTTGGCCAAGTATTCCCCTATGGTTCCTCTGGGCATATTCCCCTATGGTTCCCTATGGGCCCCGTATTCCCTCTGTTCCCTCTGGGCAGTATCCCCTATGGTTCCCTCTGGCCAGTATTCCCCTTGTTTCCTCTGGGCAGTATTCCCCTATGTTCCCTGGGCAAGTATTCCCTATGGTTCCCTCTGGGCCAGTATTCCCCTATGTTTCCCACTATGGCCAGTATTCCCCTATGGTTCCCTATGGGCCAGTATTCCCCTATGGTTCCCTGGGCCAGTATTCCCCTATGTTTCCCTTGGGCCGTATTCCCTATTTCCTATGGGCCAGTATTCCCTTATGTTTCCCTCTGGGCCAGTATTCCCCTATGTTTCCCTCTGGGACATTATTCCCTTATTATGTTTCCCTCTGGGACAGTATTCCCCTATGGTCCCTCTGGGCCAGTATTCCCCTATGTTTCCTCTCGGACCAGTATTACTTATTTTCCCTCTGACAGTATTCCCTAGGTTTCCCTTGGCCAGTATTCCCCTATGTTTCCCAATGGGCCAGTATTCCCCTCTGTTCCCTCTGGGCCAGTATCCCCTATGTTTCCCCTGGGCCAGTATTCCCCTATGTTTCCCACAATGGGCCAGTTTCCCCTATGTTTCCCTCGGGCCAGTATTCCCTATGGGTTCCTACTGGGCCAGTATTCCCACTATGTTTTCCCAATGGGCAAGTAGTATTCCCCTATGTTTCCCTCTGGGCCAGTATTCCCCTTATGGTTCCCTCTGGGGCAGTATTCCCTTGTTTCCCTCGGGACAGTATTCCCCTATGGTTCCCTCTGGGCCCGCAGTATTCCCCTATGTTTCCCTCTGGGCCAGTATTCCCCTATGTTTCCCATGGGCACGTATTCCCCTATGGTTCCCTCCGCCAGTATTCCCCTATGTTTCCCTCTGGGCCAGTATTCCCCTATGTTTCCCTTGGGCAGTATTCCCCCTATGTTTCCCCTCGGGCCAGTATTCCCCTATGTTTCCCCCTGGGCACGTATTCCCCTATGGTAACTCCCTTGGGCCAGTATTCCCTATGTTTCCAATGGGCCAGTATTCCTATGGTTCCCTATGGGCAGTCATTCCACTATGGTTCCCTATGGGCCAGTATTCCCCTATGTTTCCCTCTGGGCCAGTATTCCCCTATGGTTCCCTATGGGACCATTATTCCCTTATGTTTCCCTCTGGCGCCAGATTCCCCAATGATTCCCTCTGTGACAGTATTTCCCCTTCTGTTTCCCTCTGGGCAGTATTCCCCCATGGTTCCCTCTGGGCCAGTATTCCCCTATGTTTCCTCTCGGACAGTATTCCCTATGTTTCCCTCTGGGACAGTATTCCCCTATGGTTCCCTCTGGGCCAGTATTCCCCGTATGTTCCCAATGGGCCCGTATTCCCCTATGTTTCCCTCTGGGCCATGTATTCCCCCTATGTTTCCCTCTGGGCCGAAGTATATTCCCCTCTGTTTCCCAATGGGCCAGTATTCCCCTATTTCCTCTGGGCCGATTCCCCTATGTTTCCCATGGGCCAGTATTCCCCTATGGTTCCCTACGGGCCAGTATTCCCCTATGGTTCCCTATGGGCCAGTATTCCCTATGGGTTCCCTCTGGGCAAGTATTCCCCTAGTTTCCTAGGACCAGTATTCCCTATGGTCCCTCCTGGGCCAGTATTCCCCTATGGTTCCCTCTGGGCAGTATTCCCCTATGTTTCCCAATGGGCCCGTATTCACCCTATGGTTCCCCTATGGGCAGTATTCCCTATGGTTCCCTATGGGCCATATTCCCCTATGTTTCCCTCTTGACAGTATTCCCCTATGGTTTCCCTCTGGGACCAGTATTCCCTATGTTTCCCTCTGGGCCAGATTCCCCTATGTTTCCTTGGGCCAGTATTCCCTATGTTTCCCAATGGGCCGTATTCCCCTATGGTTCCCCTGGGCCAGTATTCCCTATGTTCCCATGGGCACGTATTCCCCAGGATTCCCTATGGGCCAGTATTCCCCTATGGTTCCTCTGCACACCCCTTGCCAAGAAAACCCCATGTTAGGTTTGCCTTAGGGTCTCCATAAGTCAGAAACGAATTGCAGTCTCACAACAACACAACAAAGGCAACCCTATCACAGGGTTTTCTTGGCAGGATTTGTTCAGAGGAGGTTTGCCACTGCCTCCCCCTGAGGCTGAGAGAGTGTGACTTGCCCAAGGTCACCCAGTGAGTTTCATGGCTGAGCCAGGTTACTTCTGCAGTGTGGATGCAGTCCTAATCCAACACTCAAACCACTACACACACACCCCTGGCTCCCTAACAATGCCATGAACGAGGCAGTACCATCAATCCTATACCTTCATAAAATTAAGTATTTAAGGTCTTTGTCTCGTTTTGTAAAAATTATATTCTTATCGAAGTGCCTTTTGATTTCTAAATCAAAATTGAAATAGTATAAAGAAATAAATATCAATAAGGTGCCGCAATTTCTGTGTTGGCTGTAACCCACTTAACATGGCTGCCTCTCTGAAAACTGAAAGAAGTAAAATGATCATTAATCCTGGGAGAGTGAAAGAAAGCAACACAAATGAACCCCCCTATTTACATAATTATAGAGTTAAAATGGAACTTCAGCCTCTTGATTGTACTCTTTGGATGTTGTTCCTTCCAATGTGTTGTCGTTCCCGTTCTGTGTATTCAGGATTTTAGGATTAGGGTGTCACATAGGGCAGATAGACTAATGGCACATAACCAGGAGTTGTTATCTGTATGATAACAGTGCTGATCCCCAGATATTGTTACTTAAAAAAGACCACAAGGGGCTATTTTTTCTCAAGTATAGCACAGTCTAGTGAAGAGCAAACTTTGTATAAGTACATCTTGATTGTAAATATATACAGTCGTCCCTCTACATTTGCAGCTTTGACTTTTGAATATTTAATTATTTGCAGTTTTGATTAATATGTTCTCTCTAGGAATCTCTAGGTCCTCCGGGAAAAGAAACTCCAGGAAAATCTTGAACTGGCAAACTTTATGTTGTTTGAAAATAGATTGTGTTCCTCTTTTTCATGCAAAAAATGGGAGGGGGAAAAGTTTGTAGTACCAATGTTGAGTTGCCAGATGTTATTGGACTACTGCTTCCCGTGTTTCCACCAGCATAGCCAAAGATCAGTTTGTGACAGACTAACATCTTCTTGACGTCTTGGGTTGAGAAAGATGGGTTACATGTTCACTCTTGAATATAGCCAAGATTAAACTGAAACCGATTAAAGTGAAATGGCAGGGAAGAATTACTCTATTGATATCTTGATTTATGTCATTTATTTGTTTTACTATCCTGCCTTTCTCCCAAAGTGGGAAATAAATTTTTATTTATTAAAATATCCACCCTATATCTGAAGTAGGAAATATTAAAATATTGTTGTTGTGTGCCCTCAAGTTGTTTCTAACTTAGGGCAACCCTAAGGTGACCCTATCACAGGGTTTTCTTGACACTTTTTGCTCAGAGGTGTGCCATTGCCATCCTCTGAGGCTGAGACTGTGTGACTTGCCCAAAGTCACCCAATGGGTTTCTATGGTGGAGCCAAGATTCAAACCCCAAAGCTCAAACCACTATGCCACTGACTTATCCTGACTTTTTTTTTTGAAGGGCATCTTACAATAAAATTATCTTGTAGTAACTAGGCTGTCATATCAATTCAGGCTGAGCAGATTCTCTTCATTTTGCAGGTGAAAGGATTTATGCCTTTTGCACGGATATTGCCAAGACATGGGACCATTAGATAGTTGATAAATGTCATGTCCATGGCTAGAGAATGTTCAGAAGCATCTCTGAAGAGTAGCATTTCTAAGAAGATATCAGGCTCATTCCCAGTTATTCTCAGTTATGAACCTGTGCTCACTCGTGCCTCATTAGAATCTCTGCCATTAGATTCTCAGAAATTGCCTACAGTATCACCAATGATTCCCTATGGGCAAATAATCCCTAAGAAGGGCCTTAGGGATCACTGTCCAGCTAAGATGTTAAAAAATCAAAATACCACTACCTAAAACTCAGGTAGGCAATTTGGTGCACTACAGATGTTTTAGATTATAGACAGAGCTTGTAAGTAATGAATAACAAGTAGCACAGTTACCTGTAATAAGTTATTTTATTATAAACATATAAGGAAGTTTCAAAAGCTTGGTGAATGAGAGAAACGCCTTTCCATTTTTGGTGTAATGACTAATGTTTTCTAGCTAAATTAAACTACATTTCTAAAATTCAAAGATAGAGCCATGTTAGTCTATACAATCAGTATGTAGAGAGATCTTGTAGCACCTTTGAGAGTAACTGAAAGAAAGAAGTTGGCATCATGAGCATTTGTAGACTTTAGTCTAAAAAAAAAACCCATGCTGCCAACTTCTTTCTTTCAGTTACTCTCAAAAGTGCTACAAGATCGCTCTAGATTTCTAATGCCATTTTGAGCAGAATGTTCCAGGTTTTATGTCACTGTCTTACCAATCACACTAAAAAAGTTAAAACAGCAAAGAGTAATGTCATATGTTGATTTAGAAATGCTTACAATGATCATTAATTACATTTTTAGCCTTTGCTCCAGGTTACCTTATTTTTCAACATAAAACTTTCCAAACTCTGACAGGAACTCCCATAATCCTTGGCCGTTGGCCATGCTGGATACAGTTTAGATGAGTTATAATCCAAAATATCTGGAAGGCACTAGTTAGCCTGCTGGTGCCCTAGAAGATGCCAATAACTGTATTTAAATACACGGGCCTTTTAAGATGCCCAGATGCTGCACCAGATCAGTTGAGCTCTCTTGGACAAACCATAAAACTCATTTCCTCTGTGTCATCATTTGTCTTTTGGTTGCAGTCTTGATAGCTGTGGTTCTACAGTTGTGTGTGCGCTCATGCACACACCTTCAGGTCAACTTATGGTGACCCCATTCGTTTCATAGTGTTTTCTCAGGCAAGAAATAGAGGTGGTGTTGCCAATTCCTTCAACTGAAATATAGCCTACAGCTTCTGGTCTCTGTTTATGGTCTCCCATCCAAGTACTAACCAGAGAGGAATCTGCTTAGCTTCCAAGGTCAGATGAGATCTGGTGCCTTATTAAACCAGTACCTTCAGCCCCTGTCCATGGTCCTGACTATGACCATCACCCATATTGTTACCAGTTCCCAGCCTTGTCTTTTGCAGTCAGTGAGCTGTTGCCTACCCCTGGTGGTGGAACTTATGATGGAACAGGAAGATTCACTGCAAAGAATCAATAGCCAAATACATAAGAGCTCTGAGGAACAATAGGGGCTCTGAATCATGGATAGGGAAGCAACCACCCCCTTGGCAGCCTTATGGGAATCCTTGGTCATACTTAATCTTCACAGCTGCTTAAGCAGAGGCAGGAAGCCATCTGTTGAAGATGTTGTAGTCTCAAGGTAGTAACACCGAGTGGGAGACTGGACCAGATCAGTGGCCTGGTCTTCAGGATGTCTTAGTTTACCAGCATCCCTGAACATTAGCCTGCCTGCCAGCCTGAGGTTTCCAGGACTTGAACTCCTAGATATCTGGCGTATCAAAGGTTGAGAACAGATGGATTAGAGTACCTCCAAGGTCCATTCCAACTCTTTCTTAGATGTAATTATTATCTGTTTAGAGATAGTCTTTTCTCCATGGGTGCGGGGTCAGAAGAAGAAAATAGCTGCAGAGGGAGTGGCAGCCAAAAGGACAGTTAATGTGTAACAGTAGTCAGGGGGAAATCAGCAGACAGGGTAAAGTCAACAGATAGGATAAAATGTATAGACAGGATAAAGCCAACAGGTCAAGTAATGCTTAAGGGAGGCCATTTTGACAATTGTGGTAACTATTAATCATCATTGCTCTATTGTCAGTGGCATATTTACATGGCTCCAATGACAAGGGACATGTTCTGGAATGGCTGGTAAAAGTGCTCTCATGACCTGACCCAAAAGCTATTGGCAAGGAAAAACCAGCATGAAGAAGCTGTAGACTAGAGCATGGTATTGTTGTGTTACAGACTTCAAAAATAAATGTGTTTTAAATATGGAGATAGTCAAGAAGATGCTAGCTGTGAGCAAAGGGACAATACATTCGTGCCCCCAGATGTGTTTGTTCTCCAATTCCAACAATGCATGTTGTTGTTAACTAGCCTTGAGTCAACCTCAACTGATGGTGACCCCATGAATGCAACATCTTCAAGATTCTCTGTCTTTAGCCTCTGTGCTCAGGTTCTTCAGGCTCAGGCCGTTGGCCTCCCTGACTGAGTCCATCCATCTGGCATGTGATCTTCCTTTCTTTCTCCTGCCCTCCTAGCATCATTGTCTTTTTAAGTGATCCATGCCTACTTACGATGTGGCCAAAATAAAACAGGCTCAGTTTGGTCATCTTGGCTTCTAGGGTGAGTTCAGACTGGATCTGTTCTAGGATCCATTTCTTTGTCTTCTTGGCTGTCCACAGTATCCTCAGCAGTCTTCTCCAGCATCACATCTCAAAAGAGCACCACATCTCAAATCCATATATACCATAACCAATGGCTGTGCTTTAGTTTTTTGTGGATTTTTCTGGCTATGTGGCCATGTTCTGTAAGAGTTTATTCCTGATGTTTCGCCAGCATCTGTGACTGGCATCTTCAGAGAATGGCTGTGCAGTTAGGAAACAATGGTAATCTGGTGATGATAGCAGTTTCCTGCATGTTAATGCCAAGTTAGTGATCATTTTTAAAAAGTGTATAAAAATACACAGTGAAACACCTGGGTTTAAAGTTATTATACATATATGCATGCAATAAATATATACTGGGTATACTCTAAACTGGACATTGATCTCAAAGCAACTAGAATAAACGGAGCTAGCCTTTTGGAGCTAAACACACTTGAACTTTACTCTATTAGACATCTCTCCCTGACTTTAATACCATAGAGTTACCCCCTGCACTTTAACATAATTACCTAAGGTCAAAATACACATCAGACACTCTTGTGTGTACATTTCCCCTGGGATATGATTTGGAAGGCAACAGTGTTGCAACACAGATTGAAAGTTCATGAAGCAGGGAGATTTGGTGTTGGTGTTGGTGTAATCTTCTTTCCCCAGGGCTGTTTTTCTTATCCCAAACTCTCTCCACTCCAACTGATTTTCATTTCACCAGGGTCAAGGAGAGGAATTGGGAAATCTTACATTTTCATCCTGACCTGGAAAAATTATTTCATCTGGGATTAAAAAAAAAATAGCCCAAAGGGAAAGAGACACAAATGTATCCTGCCTCTAAAATACACACATTGAAAGTGTTGAAACTTTATTTTCAAGCCAGAATACAATTTTCTTGAATGGCTTGGGTCCAGTTTGTCTGAAGGACTATATTCTCCCATATGAATCTGCATGTATTTTGAAATCTTCTATGGAGGGTCTCGTCTCTGTCCTACCACACACAGAGGTACATTAGGCAGAAAAATGGGAGAGGGCCTTCCCAGTGGCTATCCCAGACTCTGGAACTCCCTTCCTAGAGAGAGTAGACTATTTCCCTCCCTGCTACCCTTCTGTAGGAAGGTGAAGGCATTTTTGTTTCAGCATGCCTTTGATGGCTGGCTTCTTGGGAAGAAAGGAACTGTACTGTTTATTTGTTTTCTAGACAGACACACACACACACACACGATATATATAGAGATAAATACATAGAAGATAGATAGATAGATAGATAGATAGATAGATAGATAGATAGATAGATAGATAGATGGATAATGTTTTATATATGTAAGTTGCCTTGAGTCCCAAAGTGGGCAAAAGGAAGGCTGTAAATGAGAAAGCAGAATCTCTTGCTCCGGTCTGAGATTTACCATATATACTCAACTATAAGTTGACCTCATACATTATATAAGTTTAGAGCAGATTTTGGGCCAAAATTATGGATTTTGATATGACCCATGGATATGTCATGGGTAAAACATCAGGACATGTAACAAAGTATGCAAATGACAAAGCAACGGAAAACAATGCCAACAGTATTTGTGTTCATAGTAAAGGCTGAATGCATGAGAAAGTAGAAGGGTGTCAGTACTTCCAAGGCAGATTAAACTCTTTTCTTTCCCCAGGGGATGGTTTTATATAGATTATATTTAGATTTAGATTTAAAGTACAGTACTTACATTGATCCGTGGTTAGGTGACTCAGTTTTTTTGGGTCAATTTTTTAACCTAAATTTCTAGACTTATATAGTCCCATAAAGTTAACATTTTAAAGCCCTGGTCCTTTCAGCAGGTACATGTCTTGAGATGTTGGATGAATGACAAGCTAATTTTAATCTATCCCACCCAACACCTATTCCCTACTTACTAGTTCTGGACAAATATAAATCAGTGGGCGGTTAGCTCAGTTAAAACCACCCAATCACTACAGTGAAAAAAGTATATTCCTGAACAATTGTGGGGAGCCCCCATTCTATGTCAATTGCAGCTAAGACATCCAGTAAGCAATCGGCTAATCCCACACTGCTAAAAGGGGATGAGTGGGCAGTGTGATGTGGTGGATCTGAAGAGAACCCAGATCCTGTACCCATCCTTGTGGGCTATCTGTATTGGCCAAGGCTAAATCACTGTTGCCCCAATCTTGTGTGTGTCTGCCTTCCAGAAAACACTGACTAGGAGAAAGTACCTCCTGACCAAAGCCAGAAGAGTGTCCAGACAGTCACAGGACAATTCATTTGATTTCATGTGCAGCTATGAGGGAAAGGGAATTGGATGCTAGATGGAGTCTGGCAAGATGGCATCAGCTAAGCATTTATAATTGTATGCTGAGGACTATAGAAGCAGCAAATAGCACATAATTGTGATTTATAGGCACCAACAATCACATTAAAAATGTTTATCCTTTAAAATAAGATCATTTTTGAGTTTTAATTTACAGCTATCATTAATTTACATCTAAAATGTAATTACAGTTCTTCCTTCTTCCTCAAATTACTTTTGTTTTTAAAATGCTGAAATGAGTTGCCAAAGCACCAGAGTATCACATTTAATACAAAAGCAAATGACTGATCCAACTTACATGTATCATATTCTGTCTTGTTAACATGTTTACTGGGTTCAGAACAAACCCAGTTCAGAAACCAACCTGCAGTTTCAAGTTTTCTTTTGCTCAGCACCTCATAACTATTGTTCTCTAGTACATATATAATGGGAAGCTACTTTCAGGCTCCATTCACACTAGGAAATAACCCAGTGTGGAAACAGGGTTATTTCCATAAATTTGCCATGATCAAATCTCTCTGTGGCATTTAAACCTGATTCCCATTCACACTCAGATAAAATGCCACAGAGAGATTCGATCCTGGCAGGTGTGGGGAGGGAGGAAGAAGAGGAAGAAGAAAGAGGAGGAAGGGGAGAGGAGGGAGCAGACCCATGGCAGGTGGGGGGGATGAGGGGAGGAAGTAGGAAGAGGAAGGAGGATGCAGTGGTGGGGGTAGAGGAAGGGGATGAAGAGAGGAAGAAGAAGAGAGGAAGAGGAGGGCAGAAACAGCAGCAGGGACAAGGAAGAGGAAGTAGGAGGAAGAGAAAGAGCAGCAGTGGCAGTGGGAAGAAGAGGAGGAGGAAGAGGAGGAAGAGTGGAGGTAGCGGTATGCTCCGAATGGGATTGACTTTGAGTTCCCATTGGTGGCTCCCACAAAAAAACCCGGTTCTTTTTAAAAAAAACTGCTAAAATATCCACTTCCAAAAAACGCAGTTTAAGGGGGATTTGTACCTGGGGCCTCCTGATTTCAGGGCAGGAAAACCTGGTGCAAGTGTGAATGACCCCAGTTTAAACTGGTTTGCAAACTGGTTTAAAATGTAGTGTGAACAGGCTCTGCATTAACTAATCTTCAGTCACAACATGCCAAGAAGAGAAGATAAAGCATACTTTCTAATGGTCCATATTTGGCAGGGATAGGTCCAGTTAATAATCTGTCATTCCACTTTTTCATCTGCTTTTAAAATATCCTGGTTTCTCTTTCCTCTTGTCCTCAGTTTACTTCAATTGCTACAAACCGAGTTCAAAGTGCAAAAGTAGTTTGTACTCGGTTAACTCAGTTGGAGGGAAAGGGGAGGAGAGAACTGGATCTTGCCATTCATGGTAGGTTCAGGCAAAACCAAACTGCCTCAGCCTCTTCTGCTAGCTTGTCTGTTTTTCCTCATTTATAGGAGGGAGAACCATATTCTGATGTCGCCTGGCCACACATGTCCTGGCTTTCATCTGCAAAATGTATGATAAAGTTACATGTGTCATATTGGGAACAGGTCATTTGGTACAGTTAACCCTTTAATCAATACTCACAAATATTTTCAATATAGCAAAGATTTTTATCTATGTAATATAATTAATAATGATATAATTTATTTATATTCTGCCTTTCCCAGGGGAATCAAGGCATATTACAACAAATCATCCAGTTGTGGTGAAAACATGTCTAACTCGAAACTGAATCTCCATCTTGCAGCCATGCTGAACTTGAAGAGGGAAGAGGGAACATATATAACCAAGGCTTATGAACATAACAATAACCACTCTTTGTTGTTACATTTGAACCAGATCTACATATCTACATTACTGTCCATTATAGAAAAAAACCTCAGCTATGCAGTATTGTTACAGGCTGTAAGCCTTCAAGTCATTTCCAGTTTATGGTGACCCTAAGGTGAACCTATCATGGGGGTTTCTTGGCAAGATTTGTTCAGAGGGGGGTTGTCATTGCCTTCCCCTCTAAATGGATAGAGGCAGCATAGTTAATATTAATAGGGAATGTTGCTGCTCCTGCTCCTAATCCAACCAAAATTACTATCATTATAAAGCTTATGTAGCAACAATAGTGCTCTGGGTACTGGACAAACTACAAAAACAACACCTACCTTGAATCTTGCATAGAAGAAAAGCTTCAGGTACTGAAGTTACAGATCCCTTACACAGTTACATTCGACATCACTTAAACCATCACAACTGCATCCTAAGGAATCTGTATACAGTATGTTACTTTAATGAGATACTTAGCATTCTTTGTTAGGGAGCACTAGTGCTCTACTGAACTATAATTTCCTAGGTACCTGAAAAGAGGTATGTTATTGTCATGTACCTTCAAATAGATTGCATCTTGTAGAAAGCCTGTCATTGGGTTTTGTTGGCAAGATTTGTTAGAGAAGGTTTGCCATTGCCTTCCTCTAAGGGTGAGAGAGTATGACTTACCCAGAGTCACCCAGTAGTTTTCCATGGCTGAGTGGAGAATTGATTCTCAGTCTCCTAGAGGCCTAGTCTATCATATAAACCACTCCATCATGCTAGGAAGAGTGAGAATTAAGTCAGCTAGCTTTAAAAAAGAAATAGTGACCTGAAGAGACATCTTTGATCTGAAACACCTGAAAGGTAAATCCAGTGCCCTTGGAAGGTTTTGTCTCTTGTCATTGCCATGTTCAATGCTCTGAGGAACTCTTCCTTTTTAGAGCTTTGTTATGCCAACATAGATACACACAGCGCAGCCCTCCTGAGAGGAAATGAAGTCTGAGAAGAGAAGAAGCATCATTAAGGGCTGTGAGGAGAGAGAAGTGGGGAAATAAGAGGCTGATGAAAATTTAACAAGCAGCCTAAGAGTGGAGCCTATAAAAGCAACCTTCCTGAGACAGCCGTTGAGTTGTGCCATGCAGCTCCATTTGGGATGATGCTGGCATGTATGGCAGCTCAATTAACATGGATCATCATAATGAATAGCCCCTAAAATGACTACCATGTGACTTTTTATGTTTTGAACATTTTGAATGACAGCCCTCACAATCCCTTATCATTGACTATGGTGCCTAGGGTTTCTGTGAGCTGAAATCCAAAACATCTGGGACACCAAGATTTCCTCACACCTAGTTTATGTAATGTTGGAAGCCATCGGTAATATTATTACTGTTTAATTCTGTTTTAGTACTGGGAATGGGGGGGGGGGGTAGGTCTAGGGTTTGATTTTTTAACTCTATTGTAATTTATTGTATTTTATTGTTGTAACCTGCCTGGATTCTTCGTGATTGGGCGGGCTAGAAATAAATCTATTATTATTATTATTATTATTATTATTATTATTATTACCCAAAGTTATCTTCAAAATATACTCATTAATTCCATTTTTGTTGCTGCAGTTGTTCCTTGTGTATGCCAATGAACTAAACATTTTAGTTCCCTGGCCAGACCTTAATTCAAAGAACATCCTGTAATTTTTCACCTGAATGGATGACATAAACCCCAGAAAGAAATATCTGAAGTACAATGAGACCTGTTCTGCAGGTTGGCTTTCAAGGGTTGAATGGTGGAAACTAATGAGTCACAGACAAAAGAAAGAAAGAAACTATTCATTGTAATATTTACAATCTTACCTGCCCACATCCTCTAGCTCCTCAAACATAGGCAGACAGAAGATGTTGGACTACACTATCTTTTCCAATTTGACACCCTGCAGATGTGTTGGACTACAAGTCCCATCAAAATACAACATAGCCAACAGCCAGTGATTTGGGGGAATGGCAATCTAAAATACCTGGAAGATACCAGATTATACCAAAGGAACAAGAAACATTCCTGTTGTTTCCACCTGGATGCATCTGAGGAAGTACACTCAAGTCTACAAAAGCTCATGCTACCAACTTTTATCTTTCAGTGAGACTCAAAGGAGCTGCAAGATCCCTTGCATACTGATTTTTCAGACTAACATGGCTATGCCATTTAATTCTATGATTGGAAAAGGTGTCCCTGAAGGGACTGTAGAAATCATTTATCCTAGTGTATATGCAAATGCATTCAAACAATATTACTATACCATGTGGATAATGCAAAATGGGTGAGATGGTATGGTTAAGTGAGCTGCTTTCTGTTGTTTGTATAAACATAATTATTCCCCTGATCTCTAAACATTGACTGCACTGGTAAGGGTCAAGGGTAGCCAGAATTCAAAATATATATGTTGGGGAAAACTGAAATACACCAGTAGTGTTTGTGTGTTTCATCTTCATTTAAGCCACTATTCTTTAACAGAGTATGGGATGATCTACAGACATTTTCCATTTGAGCCCTGATAAGACAAACAGGGAGGATGTGGGGTATATTTGTTGTGTGTTGGAATGCTGGGAGACCAGGGTTCAAATCTCTGCTTGGCCATGGCAATCCACTGGGTGCCCATAAACAAGCCATACACTCTCAGCCTTGGAGGATAGCTATATTGTAAATACTTTAATTTGTAAGCCTCATTGAATCCCAATTTTGGGGGAAAGGTGCAATATAAATACAGGTCATAATAATCTTGTCAAGAAAACCCCTATGACTGTGTTGCTTTAAGTAGAAGTCAGCTTGAAGTCATTTAACAAGACACAACAACATAAGATATCAATGAGGTAGACCCAGTCTACAAAAGAATATGCTACAAATTTATTTCAGTTAGTCTCTTCCCACACTGCAGAATTAATGCAGTTTGACACCACTTTCACTGTCATGGCTCCAGCCTAAGTAATCCTGGGATTTGTAGTTTATTGTGACACCAGAGGTCTCTGACAAAGAAGGCTAAATATCTCACAAAACTACAAATCTCAAAATTCTATAGCATTGAGCCATGGCTCATGGCTGTTAATGTTTATACTAGTGAAGTCAACAGATGCCCATTCATTGTTTACTGGCTTCCACTTGGGAGACCCAGGTTCAGGTCCTCACCAAGTCATTAAACTCATTGGTTGGTCTTGCTCTAATCACATGCTTTCAACTTGACCTACTTCACAGGGATTTTGTGAAGATAAAATGAGGAGGCAGATTGCTGCATATGCTACTTTGAACTCATTGGAAGCAAGGTGGTACTGTATAGACATATAACACCTAAACAAACATACTGGCTGTCACCTTTGTTCCTAATATGACTCTAAAATTTCTCCCATTATTCTGGAGTAAAACAAAGGTCTAAACAATGCACAACATATACAGCATGTGTGCCTTTCAACTGAGGAGAAATTTCCTTTGAGTTTCCAAGTAGTATACTGTACTAGGATTCCAGCTTCAATTAATTTCACAGAGTGACCGTTTCCCCCTTTACTCACAGTACAGTCCTAGGCTAAGCATAATTACGCAGATGTAATCCCTCTAAATTCAATGGGACTAATTGTCTAGTAAATGTATCTAGGACTGGGCTGTTGTGCAACTTTCCCAGTTGTGACTAAATGTATAGAATAGACTAAAATGATGCAGCCTGTAGCATATAATTAAAAAAAAATAAGGTAATAAAGGTTGTGTTTAGATATTTTAGTGGTTGTAAAGCCCACATTCAGGTATTACCTCTTTCTTTAACCAAGAGGTATAACCAAACAGAGAAACAATACTTTGTGGTTAACTGCATAATTATTTTAACAGACCAGTTTACTGCACAGGCCTATGCATTATTTGCAGAAGAACAAGTTTCTCATTTAAATTTTTAAAGCTGTTTGTCAGCTTTTCATTTTAGACTAGAAAAACACCCATGACCTAGAATGATTCATTATTGTTGCCAGGTTCTGCTCTGCACCCTATGATAGTGCAGTGCGCCTCTAATGGTTAGTTAGGATAGGCACTGTCATGGCATTCTCCTCAAAGAGAGTATTTTCTTCCAGTCACCAGGAGTAAATGGCAAGAATTAACTTACTTACCTTACTTGCTAATTAGCTTACTTGCTGTTCACCGCTATGATCTTTGGAATAGCGGTATATAAATAAATAAAAAATAAAAAACAACTCATAAGGGAGAAACACAGGTACAGGCTCACTGACATGAAGATGAAATCTGCTCCCCGCCTGTGATTTTCCCAGCCACTGAGAATTAAGCCTGAGCTCTATTGTGGACAATGGCTTGCTAGAGGTTGGAAGGGTTGCTAGAAGCTTGAAGGCTTGCTAGAGTTTCCTGCTGTGTCCAGAAGAGATTTTCCCCCCAGCCTCGTGAGCATCTACATCCATGGAGATAATGCAATTTGACATAACTTTGGGCCAGTACACACCACCATAAAGCGGCGTGCTGCCGGTGATACTAAGGTTAGGGAGCGTGCACCAAATGCAAGCTCCCTAACCCTAAACCGTGTCAGTGCTGGCATCATGGTGGCCTCCCATCCACACAGGGGCCACCATGATGCCGGCGCTGCCATGCAGTGTCCCCACAGCCATGCGGGGAAGCGATGTCATAAGGGCTGCAATGAAGCCCTTATGACGTTGCAGGAAGGAGCTTCCTAAAGCGACTAGTTCCAGGGATGTAGGCGGGGGGAAGGTCCGTGGGGTCGGCACCCCCCTCCCATTAGATACAATTAATGGTGCATGCTTCCGTGCCGCCACACCCAAGCTCCATTATAATGGTGGCACTTAGTCTGGACTCCCCCTTCCTAAAATCCTGGCTACATCCCTGCTAGTTTCCATGGCAACTACACAGTCATGGAAACGATTCTGAGGGGAAAGGGGCCGCCTCTTTCTCCTCCTGCCTGTCCAGGCGTCTGGGGGCATGAAGTCCCAAGGACACCCTTTTCTGGGCCATAGAGAAGCAACATTTTGCCGCTTCTCCGTGGCCCGGAAATCCCAGATTGGGGCCGCAGGGCTGCCAGTGAAGCTGCCCTGGCCTCAATCCAGCATAAAAAGAGGTGGTGCAGGCCGCCCTTTTGAGGCGGTCTGTACCAGGCTTATGATTGCTATAGCTCCATCCTACAGAATCCTGGGATTGGAAGTTTTGTGAGGCATCAGCACTCTTTGGCAAAAGAGGCTAAAGATATTGTATAACTATAAACTCCAGAATTTCATACAATGGAACTACAGCACTTAAAGTGCATTATTTCTACAGTTTAGATACACCCTTCATTTTAGTTGTTTTAAAGAAGTGGGGTTGAAAGCTTGGTTGGGGGATTTGGTTAGTTTCTTCTAGTGTACTTGCATGAATCCTTTTAATTTCTAAGAGAACTGTCATGCAAATTTCAGTTCTCCTAATTAAAGAATGATATAATTGCTTTGCTCACTGTACACACACACACACACACACACACACACACACACACACACACTTCATCCAATGGTCTCAAAGAACATAGTTCTCTTCCTTCCTGTTGTATCCCCACAACCACTCTGTTTGGGTTTGTCTAGTAAATGAAAGAAAGAGCCTGTACAGACAGGCCAAAATAAAGACTGTTGATTGATGTTTGTGATGTTTGATCAGTTGATCGTAATAAATCTATTATCGAAATGATGCATGCATCCTAAGAGGCCAGAAGCCATGCCAAAGCCACGCTCCAGTCCTAAGGACTAGAGTGCAGCTTTGGTGCAGCTTCTGGCCTCTTAAGATGCAGGTGTAATTTAGGCCCAGTACAGACTGCCAGGATGCAACGTCCTGGCAGTGATAGTAGGGCTCGGGGCCGTGCACCAACCGCACGGTCCCGAGCCCTACTACGTGCAGGCGGCACCATTACAGTGCTGCCCCACCCACACGTCATGCCACATGTCATGCAAAGGAAGAGACATCATAAGGGTTGTAACGCAGCCCTAACGACGTTCCAAAAAGGAGCCGCTCTAGGCAGCTCCTCTTTTGGTCCACAGCATTGCCAGGTGGTTTGGTTACTATGGCAACGCTGTGGACCAAAAACGGACACTTACAGACCACCCTGAAAGGGGTGGTCTGTACTGACCCTGTACTGACCCGAAGCAGCTTTATTTTGGCCTGTCTGTATGGGTCTAAAGCTACAAAGGTTTCCATGCAATGAAGCCTCTCTGTGTGTTTCTGTATATGTGTGTGCTTTAAAACTCTTTAAAACAGAGTTTGCTGATGTGTTATGAATCCTGGTTTGTTAGAGCAAAATGAAACGTAACGCTAGGTCTTGCAAGTGTAATACCAAGCGGTATTCTTTCCAATTTGTTAACCTGTTCATGTTAATGGTGGAACAAAAGGGCTATGCATAGAATCATTGAGCTGGAAAATACCCAAAGCACCATCCAGTCCAACCCACTGCCGTTCAGGAACACAGAATCAAAGCACCCCCTGACAGATGGCCATCCAGCCTCTGTTTAAAAACCACCAAAGAAGGGGACATCACCAGACTCGGAGGGAATGTATTTCGCTGTCAAACAGCTCTTACTGTCAGGAAGTTTTTCCTAATGTTGAGGTGGAATCTCTTTTTCCTGGAGTTTGAGTCCATTCCTCTGGGTCCTATTCTATAGAGCTGCAGAAAACAAGCTTGCTCCATCCTCAATATGACAGCCCTTCAAATGTTTAAACAGGGATATCATATCACCTCTTGACCTTCTCTTCTGCATGCTAATCAATCCCAGCACCCTACATCTCACCTCATAGGGCACAGTTTCCAGACTCTTCACCATTTTGGTCACCCTCCTCTGGACAAGCTCCTGCTAGTCAACATTCTTTTTGAATTGTGGTGCCCAGAACTGGACACATGCCTTAGCCAAGATTCCAACTTTTCATTATGCAGGACTGTTGCTAGTCTGAATCTCATTTTGGAAGAAAGGTCAGATATAAATCCAATAAATAAATAAATTTATTGACAAAGGCAGATTTAAACTAGAGACTCCCTGATTCATAACTCACTTTCTTAACCACTATGTATATTCCACTTTTTATACAAAGTTGTGCATAGGAACATCTGTCAGAGTCTAGATATGAACAGGGTCACCAACTGTATAGGATTCTATATTTTACACTCTGTTGAATAATATAATGGAGATTAATAAATTCCATGATCCCAACTTTTATTGCAAAACTGTAATAATTCCAAAACTGAATAAGGTTGCCACATAGACTGGTTTGTACAAACTCATTATAATTCTTAACCAAGGTACTTCCACATGACATAGTTATAGCACTATGGTCCAAAGCACACTACAGAAATAATCCAGTTTGAGACTGCTTTAACTTTTCTGGCTCAGTGCCAGGGAATTATGGAAACTGTAGATTTGTTTTCTCTGTCGGAAAGCTCTGGTGCCACAATAAACTACAATTCACAGGATTCCATAGCAATGAGCCAGGGCAGCTAAAGTGGTCTCAATCTGGATTATTTCTACAGTGTGTTTTGGACCAAGGATTCCAAATTATTGAACATCCTATGGAATCCTGGGGTTTGCAGTTTAGGGAGGGCTATTGAGAATTCTCAGTAGGAGAGCTCTAATGCCTCACCCACCACAAACCTCTGGATTCCATAGGAAGTTGCCACAATAGTTGAAGTAGAATCCTAGTGCTATAACTGTGCAGTGTGACAGGGCCCCTGGATGTAAAACTTGTGCTCTTGATTGTTATTTGCATAATATAATCATTTGATCTCAAAGTTTAAATGGACTTTGTGCTACGCAGATACAGACCTGATAATATCTACAAAGTTTTATCTTGACTGGTGACTCTTGTTGAGTTTATGACAGATAAGCCTGTTGAGGAGGTAACTTAAGACTTCATCCGTAATCAAGATAGTGACAAATTGTACTTCTCATTACATCAGATCATTTCCCCTACTTTCTGGCATAAGGGTTACAGCTTTAGATTCTACTCATGGTTGGTGTGTTTCACTTAGAATGCACATAACAATAAATAATAATCACTTATATTTTGTAAAGAATTTATTTAAGAAGAAGGAGTCAGTGTTGAATCTTACAGCAGATTAATATAAGACAGCACTGAGAGAGATTTTATATATTATACACATACAGATGCTTTTTCCAAAATGAACCTCACAAGATTAGGAACAGCTGTCCACATGTGCGTCGAAGGAACAGCTGTCTGGCTATTTTGCCCAGATTGTCAGACCAGAGAGTCTTTTAATTCTATTGGTGTCAAACATTCAGTACAAAATTTTCATTCAGTTCAGTATTTGTGAATGGTTGCTCAAATCTCTGCTCAATTATGTACTAGATACTGCATGAGGACAGACCAGAATGGTTTGTGTATTTGTGTTTGTGTGCATGTATGTTTCTGAACAACAACAACAAAAAGATTGGGTTACGTGTTTTGCCATATTTTCTATGTATTGGTTTTCTAAATCCAGGGTGGGGAACATTCAGCCCTCCTGAAAATGGACTACAGCTCCCAGGATTCCCCACCACTGGCTATGCTCTCTAGGGTTGAAGGGAGTTTCAGTGATACAGCATATGAATGTCCTCATATTCTCTACCCCTGCTCTAATCAGTCAACTAATATAGATGCAATGTTTTCTCAAGAGCATATATGAGGTATTTTCTTAGAATGTTTTTTCTAGGAATTATGAATGAAGCTAAAAATGTCGTGGCAAACCAATGGCACAGGTGAAATTGCAAATATATTTTGTAGAGCAAATTGCAGCAATGTTCCAGAACTTGCAAAAGATTCTTTTGGAGTACATCACCTTGAATCCCTACCCAACAAGCCATGGAAGCTGTAATCCATCAGTGCTCTTTTCCATGCACTTCAGTGTTCAGGTGAAAGGGGTATAAAGTTCACTAGTCAAGGTCCATGCAAGCTAGCATATTCTGCAAGAAAAAAAAAAGCACTGTTCAATCAAAATCTTAGTTCTAAGAAATTCAGTTCAGTGGGTGAGAGTTCACTTGATAAGAAGGTGAAAATGTGAGAGAACTGGTTATGCTGTTGTGAATACACATGTATTCAAAAAATGTCCCAGGCCAATCCCAAAATATGGATTCCTCTGCCACAAAAGTAAAATATAAGTTGTTTAGCATAATGTTTCTGAATTGGCTTGTGGGGATTTTGTACTCCTATTTGTGTACTTCTAGGAAAACCCCGTCAGGAATATGTGGCCCTTCTGGGGTTTTTTGGACTCCCAGTTCTCATTAGCCCCAGCCACAATGGGCAGTGTTCAAGGATAATGGGAACTGTAATCCAACATCCAGAGGGTCACCCTCATTAATAATCACATTAGCTGAGCCATAACCAGATATATGCAACATTTAGAGCTTTTCTGTAGTATATATTCCCAAATAGCATGTTATTACAATGGTCTGGGTCTTGTTTTTTTTTTTAATGCTGGTGGACTTCATGTAACAGGAGAAAGAAAAGGTGGGACATCAGAGGATTAGCTGGAACTGTCTCCGCTAATTTGGTAGAGTTGGGGGAATACGGAATAATAGTGTTATAATTTTTAGTGTGGAAGGGCTCTTAGAAGAAATATAAAGATTATTTTCCAGATTCTAAAGCAGGGTCAGCAAAATGTAGCCTTGGGGCACCCTAAGTATTCAGGGCTATTTTTACGACCCTCAACATTTTCAGCTCCTTGGACTGCCCATTTTCTACCCACTTCCCAAGAGATACCTTTGCCCAAATGATCTTCTATCCAGTTTGGCCCGTCAGTTCCATCCCTTGGGCTTCTATCACTCACCTTGTCCTTTTCCCCTTATGGTCCTTCCCTGGGTCTGATACCTGAAGGTGACCACTAAATTGAACATGTGGATGTGTTGATCAGTGGCTTTAGTATGGTAAGGCATGACTGGTGTTCCTTGTCATTTGTTAAATTAAAACATCCAAACAGAGATTAGGAAAACAAAACCAATAAATGCTGGTTCCATACACAGTACCCTATAACATCTGTTCTTTTAATATATATCTATATCTATATCTATATCTATCTATCTATCTATCTTTATTATTATTTATTTTATTTTAAATTATTTATTAGAATACTTATACCCCGCCCTTCAGCCCTTAAGGCTATCAGAGCAGCTTACAATTATTATTTTTAATTAGACGGTTCCCTGCCCTCAAACTTACATAACATTAAAAAATAAAACACAAACACAAACCTAGGTCATATTTATATTAAATATTATATAAATTACATCACTGTAAGCATTCATTTCAAACTGATCTTGCTATGTGATAATGTCATATTTGTAATGGTATTGTTTGACCATCCATAATATATCACAATTGCCTATAATGTCTGAGTTTTGAACAACATAACACTTCTTCATAAACTCCAATATTTTACAGATGAAAATTGGGATACATGTGGCCAAGCAACATCAGTGTGCAGTGAACAGAGTGTGGTCAGGCAACAAGTAAGCAAGTATTACTAATTAGGAAGAACATACAGAATGATTAGTTTAAGAAGAGAAATCCCAAAATGCTTCTCTGCAGTACTGTTCCTATTTTGGGGAAATCAGAAGTTGAGGGGGAATCCATGTGTATGTGAGAAAGAGACACTGAGAGAGTATTGGTGCATATTCCTGGGGGTGGTCAAGGGTGATCTCAAGGAAAGCCCGGTCCCTTTTTACAGGTAAGACATTTAGAAGGTGTGACAGGCAACTAGAAGGCACACACACACACACTTATTCCTTATGAAGAATTTGCAGTCACACAGCACATGATGTGATTCTAAAGCTAGGGGAAGCAGTTTGCTTTTGCTCAGCCTCCAGGAAAGGTAGAACTCTGCCCCCTCTCCTCTCCTCCTTCCTGCTGAGTGAAGTGAATGCAAACTACGGCCCTATTCCCACTCACCTATTTGCACTGGATGGAACTGGGCAGATTCGGATTCCCCCCCCCCCCGAATCCCTCCAGAAGCAAGTTGTGACAAACAACCTTTCTATTGTGGCAGGCGCTTGGGACTTTTGTTATCCCACCGCTGCCACCAATTTATGTGAGGGGCCCCAAGATACTCTCCTATAATGGCCCCACACCCCTGCGTTTCTAAAGATCAGTAGTGTGGTTTGATTTCAAAACACAGACCATGTTTTATTCTTCAAACAAGAATAAAAGTTTATTTTAAAACAGAATGGGAAAACGTAACTTGGTCATGAAGTTGTCACTATGTCTTTCTTGGTTACATATATACAGGTTTGTTCTTAAATTCCAGTTAATAACTCAGCCACTCAGGCTATGATATCCCTCAGGATATTCAACAACTGAGACCCCACTTCCAGAGTCTGGCTAACCCTGAGTTCTTCACTACAAGACTCTCAATTAGATTACTGTCCCTTCTTGAGACCACTAGGTGCTCTCTTGGTCTGTAATCAAAAACCCCTCTGGCAAATTATTGTTCCCTCAGGAACTCCTGGAACACAGTCCTCTCTTGGACTCTACTGTTCCCCCAACTGAACACCAGCTTCCTCCCTCAGGATTCCAAACCCTAACTGGCTAAAACCAACTGCCAAGCAGAATCTTCAAACTCCTCAGCCAGCACCTGATTGGCTTAGGGTCTCTGGCTTCTGATTGGCTGGTTTGTGAGTCAGTTCATCACACAAGTGTCCACTACAAATTTACCTCAATCAGGGTAATTTAACCCTGAATTCCATTGCAGCTCTTGCGGAGAGTTCACATTTACGGAACCGGTTTAAAATGAAGGCCCCTTTGCTGTCAATCAAATTCAGTTCCGCTTTCATCAAGGTGACATTTCCTACAGCAACTGAGCAATCAGATGTGTGCTTTCCCCCCTCCTTTTTTAAAAAACAAAAACAAACAGGCGGCAGTATGTGCCTAATCTGTCAAATTTAAAAACTTCCAGGTGTGTGTTGTGTGTATTTGGGTCACTACAGATTATGGATCTTCCCCTGGCTTCGTTTTCAACCCCAAAATGCAATCTAATGCCATCTCTGCATCCTCCCTCCTTGCCACCCCAGAATGCCTCATACACTAATAATAATAATAATAATAATAATAATAATAATAATAATAATAAATACACCATCCCAAATGCCATCTCTGTATCCTTTGCTTTCCCTCAGCCACCCCAGAATTCCTTACAGACAGTAGCAAAAGCATTTTGTATCAATTTGCCAAATTGAAAGAGAAACATTTGTAACATTCGCATTGTAGCATTCACATATAAAAATTACTTTAGAAAAAAATCTCTTGCAAAGTGCTGTGCTGGGAGCAAGCAAATGAAAGGGAAAGTAGCACAAGCAGACACACATTCTATCTATATGTATCACCCTGTAGTAAAAAGCATGTGCATAGTCTGTCAAAAATAAAAAAATAAAAAGAGAGAGAGAAAGCTGCCTGGTGCAAGATGGAGGCTTGTTCCATTCTGTGCCTTCCCTCTGACCTACCCTGAACTTGACCCTTTCTCTGGCTCCTTCCTCTTGCTCTGTCAGTCACCCCGATTGCCCTTTGCACCCTTCCTCTGGCTCCTTTGCTCCGTCAGTCACTTTGCACCCTTCCTCTGGCTCCTTTATCCTCCTCTTCCTCCTCCTTCATGAAAGGGAGGAATGTTCTGCCCTCTGCCTTCCCTCTGACATAAATCCCTCCCCTGAACTTGCCCCGATCATGATCGGGAACAAGTTCATATTTGCCAGACCCGTTTTTTTGTTTTGTTTTTTAAAGATACAGCTTTCAAAAGACCTGCACCAAGGGGCATTTGCCCCTGAATGGGTTTGAAAACCTCAGATTCACTTGTGGAAGCATCGGGTCCAATATGAACTTCCTGTGGTTAATTCTGTTTCTGATTTGGGGTAAAAGGTAGTCTGAATGGCCCCTACCTTTGTGTTCTGAATTCAATTTGCAACAAATGTAGTAAGCTGAAGAGAAAGAGTGAAAGAGAGAAATGGAAACAGAACCTGGGACATTTTAGAAGCAGCTGAGAAAGCTGAGAAAGTGGGATGGTGGAGGATTTACTGGGGCTGTCCCTGTCAAACAAAGACAGTTGAAGATATGCTTCTGCCTGAACATTTCCCACATTCTCAGCTCCCAATAACCCTATCCAATTTGCCTCCATTCCCACTTTCCTAATTGCCCCATTCAATACTTATTAAGATTTAATCCATTCATATCTGCCGCTATCACTATCTCTATTTCTACCTGGCCCTATTTAACATGCCTCTGGTTTTTATATTTGTCTCCCGTAGCACTCTCCCCTCCCCCAGCTATAACCCAAGCTTGCCAGCTATGTCCAACCTTGCTTACCATCCTGTTCAAGGCAGGCCTACCTTATAAGCAGAAGACAAAAACAACAGGGGCATGTGGGATGGCTGTGGCTTCATGGCATGGCAGCATGTGGGTGAGTGTGTGAACACTCATTTTGTCACTGCACCAGACCAGGGACAGAACTGAATTAGAACTGTTGGAGGGATTCCATGGGCTTGGCCTGTGGTATCCTGCCCAAGCACATAGGCCCAAAGTTGATATGTTCTTGGGCATTATTTGTTTAACAGAAATTTTGGCACCAGAGGGGTAAGTAAAAAGAAAAAAGCAGGGATAGGTTCCTACAGCCCAAAACAATTTGACATGTTTCAGTAAACTCCTTATTCAAAACTAGAAGATGTATTTGGAAAATAGAACAGTCAGGTCAAGTAAACATTGCACAAGTAAACAGAAATATTCTGAACTTTCTAGAGCAGCAGTTCCCAGCCTCTGTTCTTAGGGCGCCGCAGGTCAAAAGGTTTGGAGCCCCTGTTCCAGAGAATACTTGAAAGCTTCTTACAAAATGCATTCAGGGATTACTTTTTCATTCATCAGTCTCAGCTTTTTTTATGATTCCCATTTTGGAGGCTAGACATATATATCTACACAATTCTTCTACCACTACTACTGGAAGTTGTAGATGAGGCAAGCTTATCTTCTTTCCTGTTTTCTCTCTGTTTTGCTGTTTGCAAATGAAAGAATTCTGGAGGTGGCCATTTACTTTTACTGTTGTAAGCAGGCGCACAGAATTAGGATTGGGGAGTAGAATGCCCCTCTTTCCCAGCTCATTGTTTAGTGCAAACAGGTTGCTGCAATGCAACACCAAAACTGTGTTTCTGCACCACCCCAACACTTTACCATCATTTCAAGGCAACCGTTGACTAAAAAACAATTCCAGCTACACAAAGAATGAGAAGAAAGGAGGAGTGGTAGGTCATTAAAAGCCTTACAAGAAAGAGTTGCACTGTCAGAGGCTTTGTCTTTGTCTGCACTGGCCAGGATATTCTGGGGGCAATGGGTACTCTGTCCTGCATCTTCCCTGCCCTGCCCTGCCCCTTATCTGCCCCTCTATTCCTGCACTATGGTAGCTGTCTGCATAGGTATTCCACTGATCTTCCAGGCATGTCTGCCACTGCTTTGGGTCACTTGCTTCTGAAGTCAGCTTCTGAAGTCAGCATGAGGCATGCAGCGCTAAGCACAAAGTTGGGTGCCTCATTCTGACCTCAGAAGGAGCAAACACTGCAGTGGTAGACAGAATGTGGGATACCTATGCGGACAGTCAACACAGTGCTGGAATGGCAGGCTCTGAATTTTTCAGAAGATGCAGAACAAGTTATATAATTTCAAACCAGTTAAAGGTTATAATACCTTAGTTCAGATGCAGAATGTGCCAGACATCACCCGGACTGCTTGCACCAGAACCAGTTTTTGGATGTGCATTGTCCAAAAATCAATAGAAGTATAGTGTCTAGATCAAGGGAAGTACGGTAATAGTACCACTCTGTTCTGCTTTGGTCAGGGCTCACCTGGAATACTGCATCCAGTGCTGGGCACCACCATTCAAAAAGGATGTTGACAAGCTGGAGTGTGTCAGCGGAGGGCCACCAAAATGTTGAAGAGGATATGTTTAGCCTGGAGAAGAGAAGGTTAAGAGGTGATATGATAGGCCTGTTTAAATATTTGAAGGGATGTCATATTGAGGATGGAGCAAGGTTTTTTTTCTGCTGCTCCAGAGAATAGGACCCAGAGCAATGGATTCAAAGTACAGGAAAAGAGAATCCACATTAACATTAGGAGGAACTTCCTGACAGTAAGAACTGTTTGACTGCAGAACACACTCCCTCAGAGAGTGGTAGAGTCTCCTTCTTTGGAGATTTTTAAACAGAGGCTGGATAGCTGTCTGTCAGGGGGTGCTTTGATTCTGTGTTCCTGTATGGCAGAGGGTAGGACTTGATGGTCCTTGAGATCTCTCCCAATTTTATGATTCTGTGATTCTAGAACAACACCAGAATTGGGGGGAGGAAACTTTTTACCAGTGCATCCAAGGCCTTGGTTAACTGAGATATGCCTGTACTATCATATGTTGTCATTATTCTGGTAATCCAAATTTATCTTGTTTGCTCCCCTGCTGAAAGTATTTAATCTTCACTTTCATTTTCTTATCCCAGCATGTTGCCTACTTTTCAAATGTTCCTTACCTCATATTGTAAAGAATTCATAGGAGTTCTAAGTGTTCAAAGTTGCTAAAGAGCTTATGTAAGTTAATTACTCTGCCTGGTTAATCCTACATAATGCAGATTAGCACTGTCAAATATTGCTCTGATCAACCTGCTGTCAGGTCTTTACACCATCTGATGAACTGTGACTGATGCCAACATGTGCATATAAAAGTGTATGCACAAAAGAGTGTGGATTAGATTGGCTAGGGCCCTGAAGCATTTCCAAAATGAAGAATCCCTTTATGCAGATATTCAAGCGCCCCTGTTGTAGTACCTGCTTCACGCTATGGTAGATTGGCTTGGTAGTACTGCCAGGCCAAGAGGAACTCCCCTGGGTTCAGACCTAGACTCTTTCAGAGTCAAGGAAATTGAGGATTATGATTATCCATCCCTGTCCCACCTGTGTCCCAACTTGCATGATCAAGAGCAAGATCTCAGAGGTAGTGGACACCATCCACCTTTTCACTTTCTTCTCAGCTGGAAAACAGAAACAGAATGATGGCATAGGCCATGCAATTAAACTGAAAAACAAATGTAAATTGTTTAAAAAAGGTATCTTTTGAGGCCTGTAAATAAACTTGTAAGGTACAGAATGTAACATATAGTGTATAGCATAGAGCAGTAGTTCTTAATTTTGTCTTTACCAGGGACTCCTTTTAAATATCTTTTCTTACTATGGACCTCACCCCTCCAGATTTAACTCAAGATTTAAAACTCTAAAGTGTATCAAATATATATGGAAAACTTAACTCCCTTCTCCTCTCATTAAACATGATTTTTTTTGTTCCTCTGCTGTTGCAATTAGCATTGGGTTGCTGCAACCCTGATCCAGCTAGGAAAGGGACAGCTACATGCCACCCATCTGTACAGCCCCTTAGTAATTCATTTAATTTAACATCCCCACCCCTGATTGAAAACATCTGAATGAAAAGATGAAATGGCATAAGAGCTGTAATGCTGAGCCAGTTCCTCTCTGCCTCAAGTTTCTCATTCTTTATTTTGTCCTTTTTTCTTTCTCTGCACTTTCCTATTACTGGAAACAAAAGGATTTACTCCCAAGTAGGCACAAAAAGAATTGCATCCTTAATCTTAGCCAGGAGAGAAGGCAGCAAGCCTGGCAGCACATTCACCAAGGCAGTGCCCATTGTCCACCATGCCACCCAGCCATCCATTTTCTGAAAGGTTGTGAGAGGCCAGAGAATTGGGGAAGGCAGTTGTCCTACCCACCAAGGCTAGTCCCTTCATCCCCACTTCCCTCTCCCAAATCCAGATCCCTCCCTTTCTTTTCTTTTCTATCTCTTTTTTGTCCCACTTGCCTTCTATCACTTCCATCACAAGGAGGATGTTGAAGTTCCATGAGTTGAGGAGAAACCATATGATATGGATGGAGGAAGGGAGAGTGTAGCACAACTGCACCAGTTGCTGAGAAAAAAAGAGATATGAAAATGGACACTACCAGCTCTGTCTCTCCCTTTGTCCAATGCCAAGCACCTCAGGGGTAGCAGGAGATGGGGCCATGACATTACAGAAGGGCATGGCACTGGCATCATCTCCCTTCCTGACCACCCTTGCTTGGATGCCATCCCTGAGACTGGGGTTAAGGACCAGCAGAGAGTGATTGTGTGGTCACTAGAAGGCAGGCTCTCACTTAGCATCTCCATTCATTGATTTGCTTCCCAGGGGTCAAGGGAAGGAGGGCAGGCTACTGACATCACCCAGTGAGCAGATGCTCACTGTCTGTTCAGTACACAGTTTTCTAGACTCTAGGCTTGCTTTCCTTCACAGCTCCCTGGTGAGGACATCATGGCCCCCTAAGAGTCCGTGGGCCACAGGTTTAGAACAACTGGCATAGAAAATATAAGATATAATATTGGAAGCCAGATGTATTAGGATGTGTGTGGTATCAGCGAGAACTTGGCTTCATCTTAAGTCTAGGAAACACCTACTCAGATGACAACAAGACATGGCTGGGTATAAACCACACTGTGGATGTGAGCAGATGTGACCTGTAATAACCTCTAGCAGATGCAATGTGCTCCATTGTAATTGAGATAAAAGAATTTGATCAAAAACACCCCCTAGCATGTGCTGTGGGGTTAAGGGCACAGCATCCTTTTGTGAAAGTGGGAATTATAAATAAATACAAATAAATAAAAATAAAAATTGTAAATACTATTTTTCTTTTACCTAGGATAACACTTCTCTAGTATGGACTCTATTAAAGAGGTCACAGGCATGAATTTACAGAAACTAAGCAATGCAGTGGAGGATAGGGAATCTTGGAGATGTCTCGTCCACAGGTTCACCATAAATTGAGGTTGACTTGGCAGTTAACAACAACAAAGTACTCTCTAGGTCCTCCAGAGTGACTCTATGGTCAACATGCACCAGAAGGTGACCATAGAATCACTCTGTACTACCTAGAGGTTCCTAGAGAGAGTATAGTAATCAAATCTGCAAAAGTGTGTGTGGGGGAAAGACTATCTGTCCCATATGAGTGTAATGGATGCCTATTATTGTGGTTGTGGTTATATAATATGCTAAGATTATTAATCCTTGAATGTTTGTTTAGAGATGTGTAGTGCATCGACAAATGAGATAGTATTCTTTGATAGATAGGTTAAAGCGTTTATAATATCTTACACTATGGAAAATATGAAAGAAACTGTTACCGCTGCTGTTGCTGCTGCTGCTGATGATGATGATGATGATGATGAACATATGGCTGAATAATATTGTTTAAGATGATAATATTCATATATGTGTTAATGATTACAAAGCCTGTTAATGAGATGCAGACAGATAAAGGTTCTTTATGAAAGATCTTACGAAAGTATAACACCTTATTGGCCACATGATGTAATGTAATGAATATGTAATGCCTTACATGGAATGCAATGAAATGAAAGCAAGCACCCAGGTACTGACATGTCTCTGTTTCTTCCTAAGGGGAATGTACATGTTTGTATATTTATGAATGCATAAAATAAATAGCCCAGAACATTACTAAACAGCCTGCTCATTTCCAGTGTAAATATCCTGAGATTTCAATACTTAATGCTTAAGAGGGTTGTTGATATTAAAACTGTCTGGTTTAACCACAACAGTGAATTGGATGCTCGGGTGGCCAGAAAGTGATAATGGAACCCCAGATAAAATGCAGATTAGCTGATAAGTGGGAAGAAACCTCTGTCCTAAGAGATATATTTGGAAACCACACTTGTTTCAATGGGTGGTAAATGATGAAGGCTGAAAAAGGAAGATCTACAGCTGCACTGTTTCCAAGAGCATTTGTCTTTCAACAGCATCACAACATAAGGAGTGTGTGTTTGGTTCCAAGAGCAGCATACATCTGCTAGCTGAGGCTCTTGGTGCATTTGCTCCAACTGCACCATTGACAATCCATCTTTGTGTGCATATATATATATATATATATATATATAGAGAGAGAGAGAGAGAGAGAGAGAGAATTATAATACATCCACAAGAATAAACCAGATTACAATGGAAAAAGAAAGAAATGCATGATGTATTTATTATTGGAGAGTTACTTTCTAATCTCAGAATTAAGATGGTGCAACTGTTGAAAGGAAGGGAGTGGCTTGTGGGGAGAGGAAAAGAGCAAACATGATGGACATGAGGCAAAGGGCAAAAGAGTTAAACAGAGAGAAAGAGCAAAAGGAGTGAAGAGGAGGTAGAGGAAATGGGAGACAGAATACTGAAGAGAACATGTGGAGAAGGAAGGAAAAGGCAAAAGAGTAGATGTATGGGTTGAACATACACAGAAGCAAAAGAGAATCGTAGAGAGAGGGAGACGGGGGTGGGGGAGAGGCATGGAAGGCAGAGGAGTGGATATGGGGAAAGTACCATAATAAGACCACATATGGACAACAGAAGAATTAGTGGAGGTGACTGAAAATTTGAAAGGGGTGTGCATGTCTGTGTATCTGATAGAGAAGGGGAAAAAGACAGTGTGTGGGGGGGGGGGGGGGGAGGACTGAACAGCCAGTGACAAAGGGCAAATCAGAGAAAGGTTTTCTATGTAATATAACTGATTTTCAACCTTTTATTATGTTTTTGCTTAGAGATTGAAAGTAGTATGTTAACCCTCACCCCTGCAGTTGGGACATTAGTATCTCAGTCACATTATGTTGCAAAATTCAGTTAGAACTAGCATTCTACAAGACTGGGATTATATAATATTGGAGTTTATTGCATGCAATTTTAATGTTGACCTGGGCACAGGATGGGATCAGGCTGGAATGGATTAAAACTGATTTTACCACAGCCAAAATTGGCTGCCAGAGCACTGCTAGAGGATGGATGATGGTTGGGCGGAAGCACGGAAGCAATTTTGCGTGTGGTAAAATCAGTTTTAATCCATTCTAGCCCGAGCCCTTCTCGTGCCCGGGTCAGCATTAAAACTGTATGCAATAAACTCCTTTGTCACCAATATGGTATGCAATCATGGCACCATTGTCCCCCAAAGCCAACTCAGAATCCAAACAGCTGTACTGAGGAATGCAGTTCTGTGACACTGGTGAGAGGGGCACTGAAGGATGATGCTTCCAGAACACTCCTGCTGCCCATTTTCTTGGTATCAGTTACCAGATACATCTTAATGTGGCTGCATAATGATGACAACACACACTCTCTCTGTCTCTCACACACATACATATTATTGGTCTCAGCCAGAATGCAATGGTGTAATTGTACAACCAGAAGCCTGAAAAGAAGCTGTTTGGAACTCTTAAATGTATAATCCCTTTACTAATAGCTTTTTTAAAAATCCCTATAATTTCTGTGAAAATATCTAATTCCCTGTTTTGCAGAGAGATCAAAACAGAGCTCTCTCTTAAAAACAGTGGTAGTAGTATTCCCTCCTCCCGTGACTGGTTTAGTGGTTTTAATGTAAAAATAATGGCTATAGGCTACTGCTCATTGCATCAAAAGAAGAAATGTGAAAAAGAGACTGAATCAGAAATAAATCTGTGTTCTCTTGCTTAAAATCCAAGTCTGAAAAAGCAAATCTATCTTCTCTCTCTCTCTTTCTCTTCCACAGTTTGGTGAACAGATGGAGAATAAAAAGGAGATATGCCATCTAGTGGAGTAGATGTAAAATATATTTATGGGTGTTGCTCATGCAGTAAAATTCCAAAATCTATAAGTGGCAATATCTTTATTGGACTGGACCAACTCCAAAGCACAAAATACACTATGCAAGCTTCTGGAGCTTCTCTGGGTTCTTCATAAGACAAAGATGTTAAAATTCATACAGGAGAAAAGTTATATCTGTGGACATTATCACATGGGAGCAAAGCACCCAAATTCCATGGATAAACGGGGTTTCAATCTGGGAATATCCTGCAAAAGTGGGATTGTTTTCAGACAATGTCAGGCTAATTGAGCATTAACATGACATAAACCCATGCAGAAAGTCACAAAGTTGTGCCACTTTTTACTTTCAGGAAAATCCCAAAAGTAAAAAGCAGCATGATTTTGCCCACTTTCTGCATGGGTTAATAGCGCAGTAATGCTCAATTAGCCTGACGTGTTTGAAAACACTCACGCTTTTGCAGGATATTCCCAGGAGCTAAACCCCATTTATCCATGTGATTTGGGTGCTTTGGTTCCCATGTGATAAGACTATGTTAGCATCACAGGCTTACTATAAGGAGTTAAGGAGGATTGAGCAAGCGGGAGGAGAGAGAGGGAGGCAGCAGGGCCCAGCTGACGGTCAGGAGGAGGTAATTAAGGAGGAACCACAGGTGCAAGAAGGGGAGGTGCTAAGGGAGCCCCAGGAGTTGGGGGTGGAGCCAGAAGACTATTTAAGGGTTGAGGGAGAGGTGCCTCGGGGAGGGTGAAGGAGATGTGGAAGAGAGGTGCGCAGGGAGGATGGCGGTGCAGGGATAGGCGAGGAGTTCCCAATTCTGGGGCCAGCCTGGGTGGTGTGGACCCCAAGGTCAGTAGGCACCCACTGCCAAGTAGGACCTCCTCATGTGGTTCATCTGGCCAGTCCCCGCTGAGAAGGGGTGGTCCCCAGCCACCCATACAACCCACGACTAGGCCAGGTAGGCTGGACCCCACAGGGAAGTGAAGAGATGTGGTGGGAATATAAGGAAGAGAGCTGGCGCAAAGGGGGATGTGAGGATGGGGAGAGGCCTCTTGCCGGAAGCGTCATGGAGGACGCGGCCCTTTGGGCGTTATGAAGAGGACGCCACAGGAGCCCTGATGGTCTGGAGGCAGTGAGGAGATTGCATTTCCGCACCCAAGAGTCACTTTGAACTGGACACAAGAGGGCAGTGAAGGAACCAACCCTCTCAATGCCCCGGGGCTCATGCATTGGAATGGGAAGAACAGACCGTGGGCTGAGCTCTGTGATGTAACAGATTGCTCTCGGGTTAGCAGGTGGAGGATGTTTAAGTTAATAAAGAAGTTTTAGTTTGCTGGCACCACTCGGCTTCCGGTAGAGTTTATTGCAACCTTCCCTGACTATGAAACCACAGGGGGCTCTCCCCAAGGCCGGGCCCCCAACCCCGCCCACATTTACATTCTTGTAGATAAAGTAGGTATGTCTTAATATTCCTTACTTAAGAAAACCCTATCAAATTCACAGGGTTGACATAAATTAAGAAGGGCATATACATGCACAAGTTTGGTCTGAGCCAGTGTAGTATAATGGTTTGAGTGTTGGACTCTAGGATACCAGGGTTCAGATCATCCCTCTGCCACGGAATCCTAGTAATTTATGTTGGGAAAGTCATACTCTTTCAGCTTCACAGGAGGGCAATGGCAAAACTCCTCTGAAGAAATATTGACAATAGAAACCCCTTATGTGGTCACCATACATTGGAGTTGACTTGCAGGGCCCAAAATACAACAAACATTTTAGTTATTATGTGCCTTCAAGTTATTTCTGACTTATGGCAACTCTAAGACAAACCTACATGGGGTTTTCTTGGCAAGATCTGTTCAGAAGAGGTTTGCCATTGCCTTCCCCTGAGGCTGCGAGCATATGACTTGTCCAGGGTCAGCCAGTGGGTTTCATCGCTGAGCTGGGAATTGAATCCTGGTCTCCAGAGTCCTAGTCCAACACTCAAACCATTGTGCCATGCCAGCTCTCAACAAATGTTTGCTCCCAGGAATTATAAGTAATAAATGCATTCTGCATTACTGAACCAAAATCCCAAACAAGGCAAAAGCAACATAAAGCTTTTTTCTTCTTCTCCTGTCTTCCAGTAATATGGTTATCAGTTGTAATTGGGAAGTTAATCTATTTATGATTATGTTCTTATACTCTATTTTGGTTACAGCTACTGTTCATATAAATACACTCATTATTCATGTTGCTCATAACTTGGAGTGAGGGATACATATGAACCTACTACCTTAAATCAAGTCAAGACTATTGGACCATCTGAATTTAACTGTAGACCTCATGGTCACCATATCTACCTTCATTTTTTGGACTCTGTCCTGACAATCGCCTACTTTTTTTCTCCTGTCAAGCCTGATGAAGCATTCTGGGAAACTCAAAAGACTGCAAAGTTTTTGTGACATTTTTTATTGGATCCAGTAAGAGCATATTCCAAATATGTATTTACTCTGCCCGTACTTCACCCCATTTATGGACTAACAAGGCTACTTTATTCTTATTGGATCTAGTTACTTCAGTAACATCTATATGATCATTCCTGGTGTCCCCCAGATGTGTTGCACCACATCTCCCATCATCCCAAACCAATTCTGACCAGGATGAGACTCTGCAGGGCACCAGGTTAGGAAAAACTGATCTATACTGATTGGGGACAGTTCTTTCCAACCACAATTTCCCCCCAGCCCTATTTGGAAATGCCAGAGACTGTATTTGATATTTTTAAAATTAAAAACAGATGCTACAACACCGGCCCTTCATGAATCCTTTTATTGTACCAATCAAAATATCAGATAATTCATTTGTTAAATTCATATGCTTGTTAAGAGAACGTTCAGTGAATACAAAGTAGCCTTCATGACTCTTCTCTCCACTTTATCCACACAACAAATGCATGAGGCTTTACTGATTAATTTATTATTCGGCCTATTTGGGCCTGCCTGAGCAATGAAATTTTCAGTGAATCCCTTTCCTCTGTCCCATCACCTTCACAGGCATTTCTGGTGGGAAGAGGAGAGAGGTCCTTCTTGGAGGCTGCTCCCAGACTCTGAAACTCCCTCACTAGGAATGCTAGGATCTTTTCTTGTACTTCAGTTGAGAGATTAAATTATATCCTGTTTTCTCTCCAGCTGTGGGGACTCAGGGCTGCTTGCAGAAATTAACAGACACAATTAAAAGCTTTTAGCACAATTATTAAAGCCCCTTTTCCCATAAACAGTCCATTCCCAAAGGTTTGTTGAAAGAAAAACATTTCACCTGCTACCAAACTGGGAGCGAGTCTAATTTTTCTTGGGAATTCCAGAACCTGGGAGCTGACACTGAAAATATGTTAATCCACTTTACCATCAGATGTACCTCTGAAGGTGTTAGGATGGAAAGGAGGAACTATGTCTGGAGTAGACAATTTCTGGCTAAATTTTAACACCCATAATCTCTGACCACTACCATGGGAATTGAAGCCACAGGCTCCTCATCTATCTATGCAGTGCACTTTTTAGAGCTGAAAGTCAATGAGATTATGACTTTCTGCATTTTCTGGACCATATCTCCTAGTGATAAATCTGTTTTATTTATTTTACTGAATGGACCAGAGAATGGATTGGCCAGCAGGCTTTAGACAACTGTGTTCACTTGACAAAATGTGCCCAGCTGTAACAGGAGGATAACATATTCAATATTTAAGACTGCTTTGAAAATAGACAATGCTAATAATGATTATCACCTCCTTCTCATATTCCAAATGCTAATTTATTCCTTCTACTTCCATAGTAACAAGCTAGAATGTTGACCGTCTGTTATCAAATCAGAGAGTGTTGTACTATGAAGCAGCTGTCGCTTTCATTCATTCCACCTACAATGAGACAATACTTCATTATGACCTTTTATCAGGCTTTCTTCCTGCCTTTTCTTGATTTATGTTACCTCACATTGTGCTACTCGCATTTTGTTATGGAAAGAGTACTAACTCTGCAACAGCCACTCTTTTGAATGGCACTGAATTGTATGACATGGCTGCAGGTTAGCCCAGTGGAAGATTGCTGCCAATATACATTGCCTATGAAATGGGTAAAACCATCATAGAAAGACATTGACTTCAGACTGTTTTAGTCTATGTGGCCATGTTCTAGAAGAGTTTTCTTCCTCAGCATCTATGGCGAAATGTCAGGAAGAAAATTCTTCTAGAACATGGTCACATAGCCTGAAAATCCCACAAAAAACTATGGATGCCAGCCATGAAAGCCTTTGACTCCTCACTGGAAATCTCTATGGGGAGAAACTGGTCCAAGACACCCGGAGACTGGAAAAACTTCAGACCAGGAAAACACATCTACTCTGCTCACTAACTTTCCTGCTACGCTGCAGAGACACAGATACCATACCACAATTTCTCACAGCAAAAAGGACCTTCAAATCACCACAGGCCAACTGCATCTACAACAGCATGGAACATGCTCTGTTATGGGAGAGAATAGACACCACCCGCAAAGAACTGGACAACACAGACATTCTCTGAAGATGCCAGCCACAGGTGCTGGTGAAATGTCAGGAAGAAAACTCTTCTAGAACATGGCCACACAGCCTGAAAACCCCCCAAAAAACTATGCGTTACATAATTTTTTGTGGGTTTTTTTGGACTATGTAGCTGTGTTCTGGAAGAGTTTACTCCTGACATTTTGCCAGCATCTGTGGCTGGCATCTTCAGAGATTACCAGAACTGAGCCAACAACCAAAACTTAGGCTTCAAGAGGGAGATGAGTGGAAAAAACAAATGCAGACTCTTGGCCAACCTTTGAGGGAGAGCAGCTGCTTGGGTAGCAGACCTTAGCTGGCTTGTCCTATCAGCCAGAACAAAAGTAAAGGGGTTAACAGTAACAGTTTTTATTGCCTGACCCAAACACTTGATATCCTTCTTGGAGGAAACTATGTTGACACAATCTCCTTGTTATCCTTGTCTTCTTTAATTTCAAAGGACTTGGATTGTATCACCTACATACATATGACAAACAGATGTTCAAACTGAACTGGAATGTCTTCACTTCTAACCTAATTGTTTTTTCCTGCAAAGCATGGATCCAGTAATCTGAGACAGGATTTTTTTTTATAGAAAGTATGGCTACACAATAAGTTGTTAAGTCAGTGTACTTGTTAATAACTGTTTAGAATTCCAGTGTTAAAAAAATGTCCCAAATTCTTTAACCAAACTGCCACATTTGAGAGAGTGTGACTTATTCAAGGTCACCCAGTGAGTTTGCATGGCTCAGCCAGGATTCAAACCCTGGTCTCCAGTCATAGACCAGTGCTCAAACCACTACATCATGTTGGCTCTCCTCAAAGGTGCTAGAAGATCAATTTTCATATAAATATTCATAACTAACATAGTTACAGCCCAAAAAAGCCACAAAAACTAACACAGTTATGTCTTGGAATTCTGCACAAATCAATGCGCACATTAGGGGGGGAAATAAAGTGTGTACAAATTGCAGTGTGGGAAGAAAAAATCACAACCAGCTATGAAGTAATGAAATGCTGGGATAGAATACAGGTAGAATTTCAAGAAAGGAAACCGATGGCTATCATGTAAGTCAGTGGTTCCCAACCTTTGGTCCTCTGTTTGTTTTGGACTTGAGCTCCCAGAAGCCCCAGGTAACTTAGCCAGCAGTCAGGAATTATGGGAACCGAAGTTCAAATCATCTGGAAGACCAAAGGTTGGGAACCACTGATATAAGTGAAGCAGTGAATGCACTGCAAAGTTTAGACTAAACTAGTAAAGTGCTGAACCTATGAAGGGAGATAGGTTCAGAACCTTGATCAGCTGCTTTAAAGTTCAAATGAAAACCTGGAGTAGATTTACTATTCCATTGACCTCAGAGCCATCAACTGCTAGTAGCAGCATATTAATTTTTCACATCCCTACCAATGAAACGTCCATGTACTTGCTTAGTTTTATTTTGCTTTTGGTAAAATACCTTTGATTTTTAAAAATACACTTTGAAAACAAAAATATCATAAAATTAAGAATCTTCATAAACCACAGGCATGACTAGAATCAGCATTTAAAATTCCACATTTTGAAATTCAAAGAAGTATTGGAAAGCAGTTTAGTAATATCTTTCCAATATCAGTTGTGTTCTTTTGCCTTCAGTAATGTGATCATACAGCTAACTGTAACTGGCTTTCATGGCAATGGTGCAGCTACAAAGAGGAAGAAGAAACACTGTTTTCAAACAACAACTGAGACTACAAACATTTAACTCTCTGGAGAAACACTGCTTGAATATCCGGGTAAGAAACAGGGAGCTAGGCTCTTGTGGCCCCAGCAATTCCAACCCTTTTTCCATCCTTTCAAAAACTGAAAAAAAGTTAAGTATTTCACAGGAGTGAAAAGATCTGTAAAATACAACTCACCCACCCCATTTCATTCAACCTTCCTTTGCTGTACTGTACCCCTTTTGAACAGGGAAATAGTAAAGTACTGGCTATTTCAGTTAAATTCTCAGACAATGTACATACATATGCTCATAGGTCATTTGTGCAAGGGCCAAGGTGGTAGTGCTTTCCAGCATGGTCAAGACTAAAACAAACACATTTCAAAAATTCATACAGTCAACCTTTTTTTTTTTGTACATTAAAAATGTTGCGTATCAGATTCCATTATAGATTATATATAGATTCCATTGGGAAGCTCTTGTTTTTGAACTTCAGTTTCCACAGTCCCCTAGCCAGCATGATTCTGCATGTTGTGGGGTCCCAAAACAACTATTCCAAAATCTATGACAATATATTTCCCCAATGTGTTCATATCCTGCAGACACCATATAAAATGGCACAGTGAGGCTGAGCTCCTCACATGTCTTATCATACATCTTTGATTATTTTTTTTAATCACAAAGCCTCCCTTTTTGGGAGACAATTTCTGGCACACTTTTTGAATATACAGACTTGTTTATTAACATTGCCTCCACTTGATCTATCAGTAACCTTGCCATGCCTAAGGTGACATCATCAGATATCAAATCTGGTTGGCAGTTACCTTGCCATGCCTAAGGTGACACCATCTCATTCCCGGAGGGATCTCCAATTCAGGCAGACTGTTCATAGGGCTCAACAAGAAGCATTGTCCTAATTCTCAATTGCTAATGTCAAATCTGATCACTTATGTAGTCCCGGGATGACATGACCTTCACTAGCTAGTATATAATACAACAGTAGATTGTGGTGACAATGGTAATGATATTAAAGCAGCAGGGGAAGTTACAAAAATGAGTGTTCAATTTTTTTTAATGAAAATATTTATTTCACACTAAAATGGCTGTTTTCCACCTGAGAAGTAAAAACAGAGAATATTAAAGATGGTATTATTATTTACAAAATTGTACCACAAAACACCAATTGCACATGTTCCCATCTGTCATTTTGGTGGACGAACTTCAAGGTGAAAAATATATTATAGAAAATTCCTTATGAATCAAACTCTTCTTGGATCCCGCCTTTGAATGGATATATGTGAGTGTTTGTAATTGTTGCATAAGTACTGTACTCATGAAAGAGTGAAAGGACGCCAAAATCCTCCAACTGGGCAGATTTTCTAAAGGAGGTTGTAGCCAGAAATGAAGGCTTATAGCCTGTAGAAACCCTTGAAAGACTCTGTACACATTTAGGAGTACAAGTCATTATTAAACACATCTATTACAAAGGTACCAAATTTCTGTCCAAAAAATGTTATATGGCTTAGAAACATCTAGCACACCACATACTTACATTGCATAATTAAAGAGATACAGAGCAAAAGCTAGGCAAGAAGACAAAGATAAACATTTTAAAATCACTTGAACATGAACATGGCCAAAGGCAAAGGCAAAAGATTCCCCATGTTCCTAGAGGGCACATTTTGACTATTAAGTTAAAAAGTGGGGCTGAGATGTATGGGACCTAATACCCAGCCTTCTGATAAATACACACACACACAGAGAGAGAGAGACTGAGGATATATCCACACTCCAAAATTAAAGTTGTTTAATGCCACTTTAAATTATCATGGCTCCATCCAGTGGAATCCTGGGATCTACAGTTTGGTGAGGTATTCAGCCTGGTCTGTCAGAGAGCTCTAGTGCCTCACCAAATTACAAATCCCAGAATTCTGTAGGACAGAATCATGGCAATTAAAGGGGTGTCAATCTGCTTTAATTCTGCAGTGCTGATACACCCAGAGAAGATCAACCAAGTCCAGTTGTTGTTGTTGTTATTCTTGTTATTAATGTTTATTTATATAGCACCATAAATCTACATGATGCTTTACACACATCATAAAATCAACATGTAAGCTGCCCGTGGCATACAATCTAAAAGTTCCCAGTTAACAACAACAAAGTCAAACCAATCACCTCAAATTGCATATAGCATACCTCTCAAGTTCACATTTCCCCCCCTCTTTCTCCTTCCCCTCCTGTTCCTGGAAGAACAAAGGCACACTATTTGGAATCTGTCTTCTGTAACCACTCCGATATCAATGGGACCATTTCAAGAGTAGATTTCTGGGTTTGGAGTTTTGTTTTGTTAGGCAGAGAACTATTTCTTATAATAATAATAAAATTTATTTGTATCCCGCCCCTCTGAGAACAATTGGGGCGGCCAACAAAGTTAAAAATACAGAACATATAAAATCCCTGATACCCTCCCCTCCTTTAAAAAGTATTAAATCCAATGCAGAATTTAGAAAATTAAAAAAAACACACACATACAAGTTAAAAACTGACCAGAAGGTCAACAACATCACATCAGCAAAACAATCAATGGGAGCAGCAGTATCTTATTCCCAGATGTTTTTCTCAGGCCGGGTTCTCTATTCTGGGAAGGCCTGCTGGAAGAGATCGTCTTAACAGCCTTTTTAAAGCTGTCTAAGGATGTAAGACTGTCCATCTGTTTACACTTATGTAAAGGTGAGAGATATGTGCTCAGGTATGCCATACTTTTCTTTGTTTTTGTCGAATAAGTTCTCTAGTTCCTGCAGATATTTCTCATGCAATTGGTCAATCTCTTCAAGAGTGGGATTCAGGTTCTGCTTCACAACAATAGGATTTCCAACTACAAAGTAATAACAAACAGACAAGAATGATATTACCACCATTGTCATCTGTAGAAATGAGGGATGGAGTACATGTCACCCTCCACATATTGGATTGCAACTCCCAGGAATTGCCTAAATGGGCTATGGCTGATGCAATCCAGCAATCTCCGGAGAGACCACACATTCCTCAACCATGTTATAAATGCTCTGCTTCAAATTCAAGAATTTCATGGTTGTTGTTTTTAATTAAATTGACATTTTCAGCCTTTTTCTTCATTCTTGTTTTCCATGAAACACAGAGAAAAAATGATCCATATCTTTAAGTGTTTTCATAATCACAAGCGATCTCAAGGATGATCAAAAATATGAAACAAGGTGTGAAAGAAGAGAAGACTGAAATACTATTTAAACTTTTCTAGTTATACAAGATGCCTTTCCTTCTTATGGGACACAGTCCATAATGGCCAGTAAGTCAAATGATAATTTTCTAGTTCAACAGTTCTGAATAAGCACCCTGATTGCAAATTGTTTTCTGATCTTTCTATTTCCAAAGGTTAGTGATTTTGCTCAAAGAAGACCAGAACAATTTTATCCTTCACATATAACTTGCGTTTCCTAATGATTTTTGTTTCTTTTTGCAATTGCTTTCATTAAAAAGCTTGAGTTAACATCCTGAAACTTCAGCTCTATGCTAAAAAGATTCTTGCTGGATAGATTTTAATTAACAGTATCAAAGAAATGCACTCATTATTTGAAATTTTAGTCTTTTATGATAGCATTCACTCCCTTTTTCAGTCTCTTTTCCCAATAATCTCTGAAGGATTCTTAAGATATGTAAATACACTAAACCTCTCAACATCCTTTGTTTGCCTTTCACATTATACTAAGAGGTGTACCAGAAAAAATGCTATGTATTAGAAGAGTACTTCTCTTTATCAAGGGGTGAACCAGAAGTGGTTTTTAGTCATTTCTCCCTATCACTTCTTGCAAAAGTGGTTTGAACTTCTCTTCAAGTTCTTTAAATACCACTGAAAAAAACACTTTTACAAGATCTTAACAGAGCCTGTTCTTAGAAGTTTGTAATTTTAAAATGACATTAATACACAAAATTCAACACATGCTCTAATTCCTCCAAGGCCCACCTCTGAAATTATTTCCCCCCTACTTCTATCTTTAAGGTTTTCTCAGATGTCAGTGCCCTCAGTGACCAGATTGCTGCTGCACAACTAAATGGGAGGAGAGGGAAATATTTGTATTGAAGCACTAAAAGCCTTTTCTAAACACCTGATGCTTCAGCTAAAAGAAAAGGCAAAATCCCATCAGTGTTTCGGACCAGACATAGGCAACCTGTGACACTCCAGATATTGTTGTACTGCAACTCCCACTGTAGTTAGCATAGCCTATGGTGAGGGATTATGGGAGTTGCAGTTCATCAACAACATCTAGAAGACCATAGGTTGCCACCTGTATTTTAAAAGAATAAATCCATCCTGTTTTAGGTAAGTAACCAGAACAGTAAAGCTTTATAACTCATTGTTTATTATCAATACACTTATTTGCAACTTCCACTTTGTCCTGGCTGACCAGAATGGTGATTATCTCATTTCATTTTCACAACAACCCTGTGTGATAGGTTAGGTTGAAAGAATTGCTAAAGACAATGGAATTAACAGGATTCACATGCACCCAATGTTAGCCAGCCAGTTTCTTGGTTGAGGGGGAATGGAACCCATTTTTCTGGTCCAAATCCAGCACCCTATACCCACAAAACCTCACTGGCTTTGCAACAGATGGGGTACTGATAATAAGCAATACACAGAGGTACATTATATTATATTCAGAATGCACAATCACACTATATCCTTCAAGCTACACATAAGTAAACACAGCACAACCAACGTGTAGAGAATTAGATAAAGAAAAGTCCATAAAAATTATTGTAAAAAAGCAAAATGTCATTTTCAAACATTCCTTCTTTTTAAACACTAGTGCACTAAAAGATGGGAAAGATGATTGGTTAGGACTCATAGCCACAAAAGTATAGATTTAAATCTGTGTATATGGAATTGAAAGTTGCCAAACCAACATACCGACTGTGTGGATAGGTTTCCTATAAGGCATCAAGCCAAAACTATACTGAAAGATCCCTCTGCCATGAAACAGAGGCATAGCAAACCCCACAATCTTCTGTAGTTTCTCTTGCCATGTTCTGAGCCATGATCCTTTTGGGTTGGCTATTTGCCTGAACAATTCATTTTCACCAAAAGAAAACACTGGAACCAGCTGAGCCCTTTCAGGAAAACAAAACACAACAAAACATAGTACATTTCACTGACATGGTTTACACCAATGGTTTAACAAATAAATCAAGCTAAAGGGATCAAAAGGAGATTGTCACAAATCATAACATTCAAATACATCAAGTTCATAAAATCGCATTGTAATATCAGATGATTTTTTTCTAAGTAATTTATTCAGTAATTTATTGACCTTAGGTAAAGTTTAACAAAGCAGTAAAATTCAGCCACCCATTTATCCAATTGAATGAAACATGAGGGCCCCATAAACTATGTGCTTGAATATTACAGAAAACAATGGAATTAGGCCATTGGTGTCAAAATGAGTATTCCCCAGATTTCCTGCCATAGTGTATAAATATATGATTTGTCTGCTTGTAGTATTTTAATGCTGAATTTAATTAAGTATTGGATGATGGGAGGTGTTGTCACAAATTATTGATAGTGTTGGCTAGCTACATTCCTTGGGGTGGTTAATGGGAAAATGTGTGGGGAGTAGAGATTGTGCTGGGAGTTTCAAGGCTAGTCTTTGTTTCGCAGGCCATAAACAAAGAATGGAATTCTAAAAGCAGTAACTTTGAAATATCATAATGTACACATAAACCTGAATTCTGTTGGTTAGTCACATGTAGAGTAGACCCATTAAATTAGCTGTTGACTAGTGAGTGAACATCTAAGTAAATCTCAATGAGTCAACAGGTCTACTCTAGATGAAACTAACAATAGGATATGATAGGCTATAATCAGAAACACAACTTATAACTCAGGTAGCACAGTTAGAGTTTGTTTGTTTGTTTGTTTGTTTACTGTAGTCCACTGTTACCAGGATTGGTGCCTTAAAATCCTAAATGTGGATGACTTTTCTTCTGATGACCCTATGCAGAGTGCCTGATGGGATACCTGATACAGAGTTCTCCATCGCTGCAAGACGGGCTGGTCATGTAGGCTATTGAAATATAGATCAAAGAGGCCCAGATAGGAGTTGCCAACAGAAAAGGGTCATTCACAACTTTGAGGCAGATTTATGGCCAGGATGTTTTGCCAGGCCAGAACCATTCTCACCTTGGATGACCATTCTCACCTTGAAGACTTCTATAGATCAAGCAATCTTTAATATGTAGATTTGGCTTTGCTTTGAAATGTGGAAACAACTCTTCCTTTGCCTGAGGCAAGATTTTGCCTATTTAAGGTCCCTCAAATCTTTTGTCTTTGTTCTGTCTTAGAATCCAGACAGGCTTCATGTCAGTCTGAGTTCTGATATAGTTCCAATCCACTCCCCCTCCCTTCCCCTCAGTGTTGCGGAGTCTTCATCAATCTGGACCTGGAGCACCGCCAATACAGGTGAATATTCCCATTAGAAAGCCTCATGTTATCTATCCAGCACTAACTTACTATATTCCTGAGTTCTTGGATGATTGTGTGAGTGTATGATTGTCTTATGTGTGAATGAATAATAAACAGTATTCAGTTTTCATAAAACTTGTCTCTGTTGACCTATAACCTTGGCTACCTTTGTATACATAGGATAGAGACTGCTCCTCTGTTTGAGCTAATGATAAATTCCCCAGACCAAGGTCTCCTTATTACACCACCTTGCATAATATCTTGCATACTGTATGAATGCATAAATAATGTATTCAAGAACCATATGGTGCAATGGTTTGCTCATTAGATTACGATGCTGAAAACCAGGATTCAAATCCCTGGTCAGCCATAGAAACCCACTGGGTGACCTTGGGCAAGTCACATTCTCTCAGCCTCAGAGGAAGAGAAATACAAACTCTCTCTGAACAAATATTGCCAAGAAAACAAGGACAGGTTTGCCTTCAGGTTGCCATATGTTGGAAATGATTTGAAGTCACATAACAACAACAAATAATGTGGGTTTGTGGTAGAAACTTCATTGCTCTTGATTTGCAAGTCTCCCCAAATTACTTAGATACATGTTTGAAAAATATATGCTTAAGGAGGCACAAGAATATTTCCTTTGTGGAAAGAGAAACGTGATTTTGATGGCTGGACTCAGAAAACTGCAGCTGGAGACCTCTTCTTACCCAGGCATAAAATTACATGTAAGGAGAGATGCAATACATTTTGAAATCAGAAATAATACCCACAGGAAGGGAAAGGTCTGTAGGGCTGTTGTTGACTAATAGCCCATTTACAAATAGTGATTACAGACACACAGCAAAAAATAGGAAGTTACCACATATGCAGTTTCACTACTGCAATATGATAAAGTTCAAACCAGTTGTCTTAACTTTTTACACAAATAAGCCCCACTGTATTCAACTGGGCTTATTTTTGAGTAGGCATGCACAGAATCTTAGAGCTGAAAGGGGCCACAAACCACAAACAAAAGTGTACTTTACATTTAACTACAAGTACCCATTTGGTTCTTGTTTTTCACGGTGCAGATGATTTCAGCATACCATCCATCTCATCCTGGTTAATATTTGGATGAAGAATTTCCAAAAGATACTATGGATCTCTAAGGTATAGCTAGGAAAGGATCTTGCACAAAACCTTGAATCTAGCCTATTGAAAAGACCAGCAGTTCATGTCCTTTGCCAAAATCTGCTCCTGGTCTTGTTTTTAGAGAGAGAATGGAGCTTCTCCATCTTCTGCTTCCAATTATGAAGTCTATTAGATTTTTATATTATGCATCAGATGACATCTATGTGTACAGTTACCTCTTTGGTTGCTTGAGGAATGTGTTTGTAATGAATAAGCTATTTGGCCCAGCAAAATTCAGTCACTCTCCTGCTTCATTTCTTGATCTTACACCAAATTTTCCTACAATCTTTGAATTCTACTCTGTTTCCCATTTTTGCATTTCAATCACCTATGATTAATCAGAAATCTTGTTTTGATATGTGGCCAATTTCCTTTTGGACTACAGTATAGAATCTTTCAATTTCTTCATCTGCTTCTGTAGCTGGAGCAGATATGTTCTGTTTCTTGTTTATGTCAAACTTCCTTTGATTCATGCTTTTCACATTCCATGTTCCTATGTGTTGTGCAGCTTTGGATTTTCCTTTCACCTCTGAGCACACAAACAACTCAACATCTTTTTTGCTTGAGTCCAGTTGCATCATTAGCAGAGTGCCACTCATAGTTACCCTCTACTATTGCCCAGTAGTTTGTTGACTGCCTTCTGATCTGTCATCTTCTGGCACTGTCTCTTGTTTAGTTTAGGATTGTCTCATTATAGGGTTTTTAACATTAAAATGAGGCTTACTGTGCCTCCTTCTATGCAGAACTAGCAAGTTTTCATTATGGTGACACTGTAATTCTCTCTACCGTGTGTCACCCCTGAATACTACTGCTGCCCAGTTTCTGTTGGGCACATTTAGTCCAGCTCTTCAGCAAAAGCCTGTCTGACATGTGAGACCCTAGCAGCAGCACTTCTCTCATCAGAACAGCCTCTTGCTTTACAGGTACATGTTATCCCACCAACATGGAAAGGAAGTGCCACGGCTGGTGGATGAATCCTACCCAGCTCATATTTGCCTATGTGGATTATAATAATTAACAAAATATGTGTTGTGTAGCACCTAGTGATTTTAGGTCCTTTATAAATCATCACCATCAATAATAATGATGGCGACATTACATAACCTGGAGTGTCTTTAGGTTTTCTAGCAGTGGTGCTCCCACATCTCTGTAGGAATGCCAGAGTTGGTCTACAGCTAACTAACCATAAGTCAACCATTGCACTTTCTAACTGGTAGATGCTGGAAACTGAATTCCAAAAAGTAGAGGAAGCACCACTAGCACTCTTGCAGGGAAGGCCTGCAGAGAAAAGCACCACCAAGATGCCTGTAGAGAAAAGAGAGACCTGTTCCATCTTCCACTCCTTTGATCTCTCTTCTCTAGGCTGCTGCCTGACTGTCTGCCTGCTTCTTGCTGAGTAGAATACTAGCAAAAATTGGCCCCATGTTCCCCTGCAGTTGGTGAGCATCACCTGTATCACCTAAGTCTCCAGTTGGTGAGCATCACCTGCCCTCCTGCCTAAAAGGGATACAAGGTGCTGCCTGGATGGTCTGAGGGAATCAGTACAATCTGGAGGAAGCACGATCATCACTCCTGCAGGGAAGACCTTCATTCCTGCAGAGAAAAGTACCAAGACTCTTGCAGAAAGAATACTCCATTATAGTGATGAGCAACTAATGGGGATTTTGTTTTTAATAAATTAGTATAACAGTATATTATTTTAGTATTTTAGTATACAGTTGTCCCTCCATATTCGCTAGGGTTAGGGGCACAAGACCCCCGTGAATATGGAAAAACCGCAAATAACAAAAACACCATGTTTTTACCTGAGAGGACACCTTTCTAGGAATCTCTAGGTCCTCCAGAGCAACTCTGTGGTCAACATCTGACAGACACTGACCATAGAACTGCACTGGAGGAGTTATAAATGCTAGTATAGTATTCTCTCTAGGAATCTGTAGGTCTTTCAGTGCATCTTTTAGTTAAATTTGACCATAGAGTTGCACTGGAGGACTCAGAGATTCCTAGAGAGAACATATTAAGCAAATCTGTGAATAAGCAAATCTGTAAATATCAAAGCCGCAAATATGGGGGGATGACTGTATTATAGTGTGTTATGTTATTTGTTCTTGATTTATGTGTCTATTGTTAGTGAAAAGGGAATTATAAATAAACATTATTGTTAACTCTTCCAAGCCCCAAAGAGTTTCCTATGTTTTGGGAGAACCCCCACTAAGGAATGCAGACCTATAACTGCTTAGGAAATAAGGACAAATAGCCTAAGCTGCCTTAACAACAGATACACATACACAAAACATACACATATATAATATGAAAAGTTTACTGCTGGGGTATAGGTGAGTGAACTGTTTATTTGAGGTGCATAAATTCATTGTCAATCCAAAAACAAGTTCTTAGGAGTTTTTCTGAGACAATGCCCTGTGCTACAAATTTGTTATGAAAATTTAGTTATGGAACTTACCCATGTTTCAAGGCTACTTTAATGAATCCTTTCCTTTTGAGAATATTAAGAGTTAAACTTCCAGGACGGGCATCCAAAGACTCTTCCGCTCCTCCAATTACAATCACTGCAACATTTCCACCCTTTTCACTGCTCAGCACATGAGACACACTCTTCTTGGATGCTGAAACCACTCCTTAATGTGTAACAATACAAAACCAAAAAGCCCAATGAATTGATCTGTACTATGGGGAATCTTAAATGTATTTGTGACCACAGTACACAAATTAATCTTAAAATTAAAAAAATAATGCTGCAAACAGCAGTTTCAGGGTTGCTGCTGGAGGATTTTCATGGGCAAGAAGAAAGGGTTAAATACTGTAAAACATACTGTAATGACTGGCATGATCAGATCCAGATTAACTCCTCACACACACCCCACTATCCCCATCCCATTAAAAAATATAAAAAGGAGAAATCCAGACATGGAGTGCAAATATGAATGAAATGAATGAATGAATGAATGCCTTTATTTCAATTAACAAAGCATAGGCAGTATAAAAAACAAAACAACAGCAACAAATTAAATAACAGCAAGAGTAGTACATACACAGCATATAAATGAACATGTAAAATACATTATAACAAGGGTTTTGTTAACAGACTCGCCACTTCATAGTCCAACCCACCCCAATTTTCCATAAGTGTTTGAGCCGGGAGAGAACATCACTACTCGCCTTTATAGCACATTTTTATAGCAGAGAAAATATACTTTGCAACTTCCTCTGTGGTCTTTTTTGTCCTCATCTGCCAATAAAAACTTCAGGTACCATTCAGAGGTTCTGCCTGGATGTCTATTTAATAAAGGAGTAATTAATCGTAGTCTATCATCCTTATAAAATATACAATAAAGAATGTGAGATATGGATTCTGGTTGGCACTCTAGCATAGCTGAAGGAATTACATTGAACCGGCCTA
>NC_056524.1:231386937-231403745 GCF_019175285.1 Sceloporus undulatus | reverse complement strand
AATAATAATAATAATAATAATAATAATAATAATAATAATAATAATAATAATGTTTATTTATATACCGCTTTTCCAAATTAGATCAAAGCGGTGTACAACAGGAAGTACAATACAAAGTCAAAATAAAACATAACAGGCCTCTCTCCCCCTCAAGATGGTGGTCTTTGCTGAATGCCAACCGATATTTGGAGTTTGTTAAATTTTCCAAATAAGGGCTTCTCGGCCTTTTGGCTAACATCAAGTGCAGGAGTGCAAATACAAATTTAACATTACATTTTGTTTGATATAAAACATGCACAAATTAAATGGCATAAAACTTATCTTCAAAGTGAGCATACAAGAATATTGCAGAAGACTAGTGTTTTGGAAAGTTACTTTTAAAACATAATTCTTTACAATTCAAAGGTAGCAAAAGTAGTTGAACCAGTATGGCATTGTGGTTTGAGTATTGGATTACAACTCTGGAGAGAAGGATTTGAATCCCAGCTCAGCCATGGAACCCACTGTGTGACCTTTGGGCAAATCACACACTCTCAGCCTCAGAGGAAGATAATGGCAAACCTCCTCTGAACAAATCTTGCCAAGAAAACCCCAGAATAAGTTCACCATGATAAGTCACCATAAGTCAGCAATGACCTGAAGACACACAACAACAGAAGTAGTTACACTGTAGCTATAATTTTAGAGAGCAACCCTATTTTGTCATTATCCAAATGCACTTCAGATAGTTAATTACTATTTTAAAATACCAGAATGCTATCCCCCCCCCCCAAAAAAATACAAAATTGAGAATGATGCAACTGTCCAAAATTTATTTGAAATTATGAAGCGCCTTCTAGAGACCAGAATCTAGATGCAGGAATGGGAAACTTCAGGCACTCTAGAGTTGGACTCTGTGATTCTGTCTATCCCTCTGTTGTCACCAACTATATGGTTATCCTAGCCACTGCCATCAAATGTGAGGGCTTCCACTTATACACACCCTCTGCCACCTTATCTTATTAGATTGTTGCAGAATAGCTTTTTTTTTTAAAAAAGGGGACACAATTGAAACTCTTAGTTCCTAATTAAACTTTGTTAGCTCAAAAAGAGAGTCACAGTTTCCTTGCATCTATGCTCTAATACTCCTTTTATATAATTTATTTAAACAACTTCGCACCAAGTTACTTCCATCCAGATGTGTTGGATTAAAAACCATGTCTCCTCATGTTGCTTTGTCCTTCATCCTGCCCTGACCCATGAAAAGAAATGGCCAAATTCATACCAATTTGGTGTCCCCCACATGTACTAGACTACAACAGAGGTGGGCAACTTTGGTAAATCTGTGGGCCCCAAGGTTCAGCCCAACCCTTACAACATGACACAGTAGGTCCAGAAACTGTCAAACCCCTAACAAAATAAACAAATCAGAATCAGAAGTGCCTCTGTGTGCCCTCCCTTGCAAAATAACTGTTATTTCTGGAGCCCCCCCCCCTCAAAGAGTAGGAAAACTCATTTGGGGAGAAACAGACCTGGTAAGGACACCATGGTCTCCATGGTGCCAAGAACAAATGGCTTTCACCTACCCCAGACTACAACCAAGTTGACAGACTATGATGGAAACTGTAGTCTAAAATATCTGAGGAATGCCAGGTAGGGGTGGCTGGTTAAAAAGAAAAATTCAGTTTAAGGCAATTGGTAAAGTAATCCAATGTAACTTACCACCACACATAATATAATCTCTGAAAAAAGGGCATCGAAACCAGAAAGGCACGATGTGGAGGTATGGAGTCAGACCAGGGAATAACTTCTGAAATCCTGTGTGCTCTGTGCAGAAGTTTCCAAAGGCTCCAGCCACAAGGACACCATGGGGATGGAATCCAAAGAGGTAATTTTGACTTGGATCCAAATCAGAGGTTTTTATTAGCTGAAATAAACACATGTTGAAATGGTTACTCTTGTTTGTTAACAAGAGATGGGGGGGGGGAGAGATTTTTGTTGAGTGCAGGCATAGGCACCTCAACTCCACAATGCTGTCATTGCATAATCTACATATCTTTATTCAGAAATTAAAACCAATTCTGTTGCAAAAGATTTGCTCTGATGTAAATGCACATTATTGCATTATAGATTTGGAATGCATAAGAATTCTGCAGCCCTGTGCTTGTTTCTTGAGAAACACCATTGTCATTGTTAATACATTTATATGCCTGTGAATGTGTATGCATATGTTTTGCTATATCTGATCATCTACTTCTGCCTAACCAGACATTTTTATAAATATATTTACTCTAAGGTAGCTTTCCCATTTCAAGCAAGAGGTTTAAGAGGACAATCTTCTTTACAGTATTGGTTCAGTCTGGAGCATGAAGAAGTTTCTTTTTGGCCTATAACTTCCAAACTCCTCTAGCTAGGCTCAGTGGTTGAGGTACTGCAGCTTTCTAAAAGGAAATGCACATGAGTACAACTCAGGATAAATTACACACTTTTTTCAGTTATATGTTTGAGACATATACCAGTAAAACCAAAAAAACGAGATCTTGCCATGAATCAGAATTGAATTTAATTTGGGTAGCCGGACACTCAACCATGTATATTCGCTCTGGGCTTGTTTTTAGTTGTTATACTCACATGAATTGGAAAGTAATCCTTGAAATATCTCCACACTGTCCAGTTTCTGACCCACTGAGATCTCCTCCCTCCAGTCTGGGGTGTTTCCCAATCAAGGTAGAGCCAGAGTGCATAGAACACTGATATAAACCAGTAATCTCCAAAAATGAAGATCATAAAGATTACACAGCAACACTGTGCTATAAACAAAAAAAAGAAGAAAGTAGTATTACAAATCTCCACATTAATTTCCATTTCTTTTCCTCTTCCCTAGACATGCATAGCTCTTTGCATGCGGGTGGAGACAGTCACCACTCCATCCATCCACAATATCCATTACTGAATCACAAATACCTGAAAAGAGGAGCTTGCATGTATACAACTGCAGATGCACACAATGAATCACCTCTTTTCAAGTGTCCTTGTACACATGAGAAACAAGTCATCGCAGACTAATCTGATCTCTCTTTTTTTCCTTTTTTTAGATAAAACAAAAAATGAACTTTATTGAACAAAGGATTTGAACAGATGTTACGTGAACTGAATGGCATTAAACAGCTGTTAGTTCAAGCACCTGTTACTTCTTAGAGGTTATTTTGTGTCAACTGTTAAACTCACTACAGAGTATTACTGTTACTAGATTTCAAGGACACTGGCACTGTCCTACTTGCCTACTTTCCTAAGCTTATACACAATAGAATTGCCACTTTTTTCTTTTCTTGATAAAATTAGTAGCTTGGTAGATGAAGGGAATGTTGTGGATATAGCATATCTTGATTTCAGTAAGTCCTTTGACAAGGTCCCCCATGATATTTTTGCAAACAAGTTAGTAAAATGTGGGCTAGACAATTAATCTGTTAGGTGGATTTGTAATTAGTTGGCCAGCCCAATCCAAAGGGTGCTCAACAATGGCTCCTCTTCATCTTGGAGAGAAGTGACTAGTGAGGAGCCACAGGATTCTCTCCTGAACCCAATGCTATTCAACATCTTTATCAACCACTTGAATGAAAGAATAGAGGGCATGCTTATCAAATTTGTAGAATTAAGAGGAGTAGCAAATACCTCAGAGTAGAAGATCAAAATGACCTTATTAGATTAGAAAGCTGGGCCATACAGGGAAAAGGGATAAAAGAGAATGTGTACACTGTAATGAGATGAAACCTTAGTTTGTTTTAGAGGAAAGGATATAAACTGACTATAAACAAAGAAACAATGGTTTATAAATGAAGCTCTGATTTTCTTTCCTTGTTTAAAAAAACCTCCATATTCTGTAAAGCATTCAAATCAAGTGCATTTGATATTTTGCATAATATGTTCTGTATCCAGAATCCATATATTTATTTATTTATTATTTTGCCGACTGAAGTGAAGACCAGTTGAAATGATGAGAAGACAAGAAAGAAGAAAAATGAGTATGGATCTTTGCCCAATGAGGGTGACTAAAGTGCTTTAAAAGTGAAATCTAAAAGCCTCACGCCATCTGCTAGCAGTCACAATTTCATTTGAATGTCTGTAAACCTTCCTCATTTCTGTTGGAATAAGAACAAGATTTATAACTTTAGTCATTATAGGTTTAATGACCATGATAGTGCTAATGCTGAGCTACTGAGCTAGAAATGATCTTCAGCTGTGTGTGTTATCCTAATCAGCTGCTGAGCCTTCATAAAGCTAGCTTTAGTATGTGATTCATCCCTCTCCCTTTTTCTCTAATCCTTTTTCTTTGCATTATATTGTGTTACCCTGCTTCAATTTAGTTTATATTATTTGATATATGTGTTGTATTATTCTGCTTGCCATTATTGCTCTTGTTCATTTTGTATCTTTTGTTTATATTGGTTGTGAATACTTTTGTTATATTCTGTTTTGTTATTTTTAAGCAGATTTAGATAACAATTATTTATAAAAGCTTTTGTTTTGGGCTTTACATTTCCATTGTTTTAACAATTTCAACTCAATGCTGTAATCACCACAACTTCAATTTCAAGTCAGTTTTTCTTCCCTCTTCCACATCCAAACCTTCTTTCTCTCTCTAAACATCTAACTTGATGTTAGGATATAGGGATCTCACATTTGCCTGCATTTTACTGCTTCTTCAGCTGGTTTACATTACTATGGAGTTCGGAAGGCTTTAAAAGAGAATGAAAACTGGGATTCTCAGAGCGTTCAACTCCAACAGATTCAGAGTTTGCTCAGTAATCTCATGTGTGTGGGAAACATATAAAAGAGTAGCTTATTTTAGAAACTATCACAGCCATGATCATTTTTTTGCCTTTCCCCTGTTTTTTTCACATCTGTCACCAGCCCTTCAAAAGTATCTTGGGGCTCATTTATTCTACAAGGTGAGAGGAATGTATTGAGTTTGTGGTTCAATGTATTCCTGGCATGAAGATGACTCAACAGAGTGTCACTTGGCTTGACAGAATTACCACCTTTTCAGCTCCTTGGCAGGCCTCCATGTGGGTTAACAACAATATGACCTTGAGGCATGCATGCAAGTCACACAATGCAGAGATGGCTAGTGCCAGAGCAGGCTATTCAAAGAACTCCGCTATCAGATAGCAAGAACAGTTTGTGGGTTTTATTTTAACTCTCCAGCTCACCCTGGTCTCCAGTCTAGCAAATGTGAATCCCAGTGATACACACCCCCATTGTGTCTGTCTGAATGGGCTATTAGCCAAAATTACTGTGAACCCATGACTCAAAAAGATCAACAAGAATCACTCAAGAGGTTTTCTTAAGATGCTTTGACAAATCAACAGCAAGTTGATGACTAAGTTGTGCAAACCTTAGACAATAGAAGATTCTTGGTCAAAAGTGACAGACTGGATAGCAATACAGACAGCTCTGAATGAGTAAGTTACTGGTTAGGTACTACTGGCAGGTTCTATAAACCAGGAATATAGCTAGGGTCAAGGTAAGCATACCTTAAGCTATAGGTAACTACTATTTTATTCAAAAAAGTCAGTGTGGTGTAGTGGTTTGATTGTTGGGCTATTACTCTGGAGACCTGGGTTCAAATCCTGGTTTGGCCATGGAAACCCACTGGATGACCTTGGGCAGGTCACACTCTCTCAGCATCAGAGGATGGCAGTGGCAAACCCTCTCTGAAAAATCTTGGTAAGAAAATCCCATAGGTCACCATACATTGGAATGACTTGAAGGCACGCAGCAACAACCACAAGATCAGGGGGGAGCGCCTGGAGATTGTTGATGCAGAGAAAGGGGGAGGGAGAAGGAAAGGGAGGGGGGAGAGGGGGCAGCTTTAATCCCTATTTGGTCAGTATGAAATCTGTTTCCTATCAAACATGAGTGAGGATCAGGGCCATCCTGCATAGTTCTGTCCCAATGTGGCATTCCCCTTTCATACTCAAAACAGAAATATATAGTAACATGCCACCCTGACGACATAAAGCAGGCCTATGTGCTACAAGCTGGCCCACATGGGAGGCAAACAAGTTTATTAATGCCTGGACTTTTGTTTTTGGAATTCTGAACCTAGGAATATGTTATGGGTAGCAAAACTAAACTGAGTACACTCTCCCCCCGCCCCCGCCCCCGCCCCCATAGCTATTTGTGGTTTCTGTAGGCTTTCTACATTTCTGCAGCATATCTTATGGAAGTGCATGGCAGGTGATTAGACTAGATAGCTGTAATGACCCCTTCATCCCTAAGATTCTGATTCTCATGTGGGGCTGCAAGGACGCCATTTTGTTGTTGCTCCTGTTAAATAACTGGGAGTCAGAAATCTTTCTGAGCTACTGCAAGTCTGCCAGGGAACTACAAACAGATCCAAATGTTGCTTCTACTCACTCCCGGTCTTCAGTATTTAATTTCAGTTTTGTCCTTTGCTGTCTTGAACAAACTGGCTCGCTTCCTCTGTGCAATTCTTTCTCCCATAATGGATGTTTGGTATTTTCCAGGGTTCAAATTACGTTTTCCAGATGCTAGACCTTGGCTCTGAGTTTCAGTGCTTCACCTATCTCTTCTAGGCACCCAATTAAGATGAAACCCAGTTTGTGAGTGCTGGCTTGAAAATATTTTCTAAAAACTTTTTGTTGGTGCCTGCTGCTGCAGGCTGCTTTGGGAGCCATAGACTCCCCAGGGAAACCTTCCAGAACCAGTTTTCATGCATCATGGAGTGCAATGCGATGTGGGTTTACACTAACAATGGATTTGGTAAGGATGGTGGAAAATCAATAGCACCTTATCAAGCTGTAGCATGTTCCTTAATTTACAAAAAATAACACCTTTATGTCCTGTATATCTCAATCCTGAACTAGTTGAAAAATCTATGTACAGCTGTATGGATAAGCAGTAGTTCAGCCTTCTGTAACTCAGTGCCATGCTAACTGTAGATCATAGCTGGAATCCTATTGGTTAGCACAAAAGCAGACACATCACATTGATTACTGAATGGTGAATTAATACCTAGGTAAACCCAACTGACTAAGTGACTTTAGCCTAGTTGAGAGTAAAAATGGTTTTTAAAAAAGTCCAGCAAATCTGGATGACTGTACTGGGGAAGACTGCTAAATTTGTTGACTTTGATGGGTAAATGCATTTTTTTGCTGAGGGAAGAGTCTGGAAAAGTACCTTTTGCACTATACCCTCCAGAATCCCCCACTGTTCATGGTGGCAGGAGAATTATGGGAGATGCAGTAAAAAAAAACACCAACATTTTGCAAGCTCTGTCTCTCAGACATTTCCCCTCAGGACATAAGTTACTTTCCGGAACAAATATCCTTGTGTTGTGTGTCACCCCTAGCACAGACAAAATAGAGGACAGGGCACCAGTTTCTCTCTGGTTTAGACACTTTTTTGTACTCTAGAGATTTTGGTCTGTACATGCATGCAAGTTCCTTGCTTCCCTAAAGGGAGCAATCTGGCTCAAAATAAAGAGGGTCATAAGTGCAACATCCCACATAGTTTGCTGACTAAATTCTGTGGTATTGCCCATGGTTGGTCCAAGGTATTTTGCAATCCTAAGCCAGAAGTACAAGATGAGAGACCTCAAATGACCCTACAGAAACCAATTGGACTACCAGTTGAAGGTTACTTCTGTGCTCATGAAGTTGTTGCATTTACCATCCTCTCCTGAGGGCAGCAGACTGGCTTAGAGCATGCAGGGCAGTTTGCCCAGAATATATAGTATTACTCTGTCCTCAGGGGAAAGGTCAGGTGATTGCTGTTCCATTTGACATCATCCCTCTGAGCAGATCACCTCACTCTGCCTAATGATAGGGCTGGTCTTGGTATCTGTGTTGTGGGATAGATAGAAAAATGAAATTTTGCAGGTGTGGGTTCAAGGAACCATATCATTGGACAAGAACTCAGGAACAAATTAATTAATTAGTTAATTTAATTTAACATTGCCATGATAATCTTTTGTATTTCTTAAAATCTATACTGTATTCCTTTCAATGTTATAACTCATTTCTACTCCCAATTCTGGGAGAAGCATGCTGTATAAATAAAGCTAATAAGAATTAAGGGAGTAGTGTACATCCTGCATTATATAGACTGTGACAAAATATGACCAGCCTGTTTCTAGCATGGACTGCAGCTCACAGTTTATGCAGCCTACAATGAACCCAGCTGTCTGCTGCTGGTTTTACTTCTAATTTTGTTCTCTGGATTTATCTTTTTTTAATCTGACTTGTTTCATTTTGCCTTTATTAGATGTATTTGCCTAATTTACTTTTAAACTGCTTCTTTTACTATTATATTGCTATTTTGTATGTTTATGTTTTTGATTTGTAAACCACCCATAGAGCTTTGGTTATTGGACAGATAACAAATACAACCATTACCAATAACTGGCTGAATGAACAACTAAGGGCTTGTTCCCACTATCAAATACAGCAAATTGCAATTTGGTGCAAATGACCCTCATTCCCATTTAAAACCACTTCCTGTCCTGATGTGATCGAATCCGGTCGTGATGAAGCAAGGCAAAGGCAAAAGAACTGGTTTTTCCACACATTAGCTTAAAAGAGGGTCTTTTTAAAAGAATAGATTCTGACGAATGTTGAACAAGTGCGAACGACAGATCAGAATCACAGCATTCTGGAGGGAAAGGACTAATGGTAGAGGGGTGTTTACCATCCCTCCCCATTTTTTGGGAGATGTCACCCCCCCCCCCCTTTTCATTTTTTGGTGTGACTTTTGGTTGCTTTTTTAAAAATAATAATAAAATTAATCGATGAAGTGATAGAATGGTTTAGCAACTGCTTGCAAAGGTGCTAAACCACTCTATTGCTTCATCAATTAATTTTATTTACAAAAAAGAAAAAACATGCTGTGTCCTCCCTCCCCAAGCCTTCCTTGGCCCCAGTGCCCTTCCTCCCCAAGCTTTCCTTGGCCCTGGTGCCCTCCCTCCCCAAGCCTTCCTTGGCCCCAGTGCCCTCCCTCCCCAAGCTTTCCTTGGTCCTGGTGCCCTCTCTTCCCAAACCTTCCTTGGCCCCAATGCCCTTCCTCCCCAAGCTTTCCTTGGCCCTGGTGCCCTCCCTTCCAAAGCCTTCCTTGGCCCTGGTGCCCTCCCTCCTCAAGCCTTCCTTGGCCCTGATGCCCGCCCTTCCCAAGCCTTCCTTGACCCCAGTGCCCTCCTTCCCCAAGCTTTCCTTGGCTCTGGTGCCCTCCCTCCCCAAGCCTTCCTGGGTCTCTTGCCTCCTCCCTGGTCCTGTGTCTTGCCCTCCATCCTCCCCGGCCTTGCTCCATTGCCATCCTCCTCCTGCCTCCTTCTTCCTCTTTCTCCCCCTCATGTCGCTCTGATCCTCCCTCATCACACTCTCTCAGCCTCACTCTCTCAGCCTCAGGTCACACTGTCTCAGCCTCCAAACCCTGCCCCCCCCCCATTTCCAAGCTGAAGCTGCTGCTTACATCACAGGTGATTGACGGTGGATTTTGAAGCAGCGCTAGCAGTGGAGATGAAAATCATGGCAGAAAAAAGCGATTTCACTGGGGTAAGGAAAAGATCCTCTTTCATAATGGGAACGGGGACCTTTTAGAATCGCTTTCCAAATTGGAGCAAGGGGGAGTTAGGAACCAAATTAACCTCCAAGTGGGAATGAGCCCTAAATAAAAGGGAGCAGTTTTGTGCTAACCTTTTATCCTCCAGATGGGTTGAATTATCATTTCCTTAGTCCCAGCCAACATGGGCATTGTTTATGCTGGCTGGGGACAACGGGAAGGCATCAAGGTGGGAAAGCTGCTGTATGAGACTTCAGCTAAAATATTTCCGTGCTGTTTTTTTTTTTTTTAATATTATTTTAAGATAACTGTTTTGATCAATGGTCATGTTAAATGCAGAGCTTCCATAATATATAAAAACAGAAAGAATGGGGTGCCTTAACCCTACTAATATTTATAAAATATTGAACTGCAACATATGTGAAAGTACCTTCTACTAGAAAATTCTCATGTTGAGCTCACTTGTTCCCTCTTCAGGTATTTATTAAAATAAAATAAAATAAAAACAAAGGGGAACTACTCTAGCCCCTACTGATATCACTCTCCTCGTGTGGAAAGTTAAAGTTTGAAACAGAGACACTTCCCTATGTGTAGAGGTTCACAAATGGAAGAAGCTGCAGAGCTTGGAAAAGTTACTTTTTTGGACTATAATACCCACAATTGTCCAGCCAGCATGGCACATCCGGCTAGTTGTATGTTTACCTAAATGTTTCAATAGGGCTTTGTATATAGGGCCAAATATACTTCAGTTGGGAACTCTTCATCTGTTTTTCAAAAGCAGGCCAGTTTATCATCAGCATACAGTTAAATAAATTGTGAGCAACTTCATAAAGATTATTCTGATCTTTATTTTAAGTATCACTGACAAGTTCTGAACCTATAATGAAATATAACTTCTAAGCAGAAGAAATATCAATTTAAACATTGCAAACATGTGAAAAGTCAGCCTGTTTATCTGTAGTGGTTTTGCCATGAATGAAAAACTGGTAAGTGTCTCTTCCTGTCAAACCTTGTAGTCAACCCAAGACAAGGAAGAATAGGTAATGAAAACCCTACCAATAGAGATCATAGTGAATAGTTCCCAAAGACAGTCAAGTTGTTTTGGCTCAGAGGCGAGACAATCCCACACACACATCTCTTTATCACTAGTTGGAAAATACAATAATAGCAAATTAAATAACAATTGGTTATCATTTTGTCATACTCAAACCTGCTGCCTAAGGCAACTATATCTTCTTCCTAATGGTAGGGCTGGCCCTGGGAAAGGCAGCTAAAGCTTGCAACAGCTTTCATAGCCTTGCTAAATTATTCTCTGTAACTAATAATGACTCAAAGCCATGTGCCTAAATTCACCAAAGCATGTCTTTGAACTTCTGACCTGCAGTTCATCTGTCTTGCTTTTCCTCTAGCTTTTGCCAAAGGGTACCCTCCAAAGCAAAACAGACAACTGTAGCAGCAGTTCTTTTATTAATCACTTGTACAGATCAAGGGCATGTTATCATGGATAAAGATGAGCCTAGAAAGAACAGATGAAAGAACAGTAAGAATTTCCTTACTGTTGCTCAAGTCAAGCAAGGATTTCTGAATACTTGTATGAATGGAGAAAATTTCCAGGCCTAACACTTAGCATCTCTTGGGTCCTATTTTAAAGCAGTCAGATTCTAGCTATGGCCAAGTAGATTGTCGTTCTGTACATTCAATACATTTTCAACTAAGGTGAATCTATTGTGGAGTTTTCTTGGCAAGATTTGTTCAGAGGGGGTTTGCCACTGCTTACTTCTGGGGCTGAGAGTAGCTTTTCTTTCCCCATTCAAATATCTTGTACCTCACTTTCAAGAACAATGAAGTCTGCAGCACAAAGCAGTTAGAAATTTGTTTAAGTATATATCTTTCTTTGGCAAAATTGTGAAATTTTGCTTAGAGATTATTGGACATTATTTTAAAAAGGCATTAATTAGTTGTGTTTAGGTTGCTCTTATCCAAGTTCTTCCATATACAAGAGCAGTAACACACTCATGGGAGAACAGGAATTTCACTTCTTCAAGATCAAACTGATTCTCCTTGGCAAGACTACTTAGATCTGAGTCCCTCTATTGCTATGACAATAAACACACTTTTAAACTATTAAGACAAATGTATTTGGGACTGCAGAAGTAGCTGTGCTTTCAAAAGAGGAAACTGAAAGCTGGACAGAGAAGAACGTGCATTGCTAAGCACTTCACAGAAGGAATGGTATGCATTTAATGCAGGCAGATTTCCCAGATGTACTGAATATTTTCATAATATCTGCTTGATACTTGGTTTTAACAGCAATCACATACATCCAAGATTTCTTCATTACCTTTTAGACTTGAGATTCATAACAAACTGAAGCTTTCAGCAGCTATAAAAAGCTCTGCTGCATTGGTGGGGAACTTCTGGCCTCCAGACATTTTGGAATGCAACTCCCAAAAGCCCCATATACCAATATTTATGGGAGCTGTAGTCCTAAAATGTCTAGAGGGTCAAAGGTTCCTCAGCCTTGGTCTGATGCTGGGGCAGGCAAGAATGGCCCCAGCCAAAATTCTCTCTCTGTTTTCATTGACTTTATTTTTATTCTTTCTATTTGCATGTCTTTAATTGTGCCGGGAGATGCCTTGAGTCCTAGCCTGTGATAGTGTTGGGATAAAAATCAAATAAATAAATTCTAACTTGCCTGAAGTTTGCAATCAAATATCATAGCCACAGAAATAGACATGTATATTTTATGGTAGCGATTTGAGCGTTGGACTATGATTCTGGAAGCCAGAGTTCAAATCCCAGCACAGCCATGTAATCTGGGTGACCTTGGGCAAGTCACACTCTCTCAGCCTCAGAGGATACCAATGGAAAAACCCCTCTGAAGAAACTTGCCAAGAGAACCCCATAGGAACATTAGGGTTGTGATAAGTTGGAAACAACTTGAAAGCATGCAACAACAACAAATTTTATATCAGACGAGGAGCTTCCGACAGAGCTTGGAAATGTTACTTTGTTGGACAACATATCCCAAAACTGGCCAGTAAACATGGCCAACAGTAATGCTGGTGGAGGGCTTCTGGGAGTTCTACTCCAAAAATAGTAACTTTCCAAACTCTGCTTCCAAGTCCACCAGGAAATCCATGTGATCTCTATAATCCTGATTGGTCCAAAGAAAAGACTGAGAACTATTTACTTTGTTTTCAGTGCCACTACACAGTATCAATCTAATCAAGCCTCTGTTCATGTAAAACTCTCAGCCAACACCCAAGTGCAAAAACTATTTTTATGGTCATAGCTAAGCAAACACACAGCTCTAGCTCATGCTAAATGAACAATTCTGTATAATGTGAAAGATGAAAAGAACAAAACAAATAAACCCTGAATACAAAACAACTGTTAAGAAAACTGAAGCTCTGCTATGCAACAAATGGCTACACAAGGCTGGGGAACTGTAGCCCAGGGATACCTTTCAAGTTTCGAGGGGGTCTCTTTTGTATTCTCAAATGGAGAGTCAAATTTTATTGGTTTGCAATAAAGCCAAAATTGTATTTCTTATTCCCGACAGGCCCAGGGACACTGGAGATGTAGCCTGATGAGCCTAAAGTAATAGTCTGCTGTCCTTTCAAACCATCTAAAGAAAACATGGAAAATATGTGATTTTTAACACTAATACATCCCCCTGTTCTTTTCCCCCTCCAGGCTTTTTAAAAAATCTTCTCCTGGTAAAGAAACTTTTAGTTCTGAAAGACAGCACATTGAATTTTGTGCCCTCTTTTGGGGCTGGCCTAATAAATGTATTGCCCAGCATATATCCCCAGATTTTTTAACTGTAATACCCATCAGGACCATAGGATTAATTTCCCATGCAAGCAAAAGTATGTTCAAAATCTGCAGCACAGACTCCAATCATATATGGAGAGAGAACTGCCAGATGTCCAAGCAGGATTCAGGAAAGAAAGAGTCACGAGGGACCACACTGCAAACATATGATGGATAATGGAGCGAGTCAAAGAATTCCAGGGGAAAAAAGATTTATTTTTTTTTGTTCAGTCAAAGCCTTTGACTGCATAGATCACGAAAAGCTATGGAATGCCCTTAAAGAAATGAGAATGCCACTAGATGGGCATTCAGACTACCTTTTACCCTGGTTCAGAAACCAGATTAAAAATGGGAAGTTCATATTGGCCCTGATTCTTTAACACCCGAATTTGAGGTTTGCACACCCATTGAGGATCTTTTGAAAGAAGAGTTTTACTTGTATCTTTTGAGAAAAACCAGGTCCTGGCAAATGTGAACTTGTCCCTGGTCATGTTCGGGGCAAGTTCAGGGGAGGGATTATGTCAGAGGGAGGGCAGAGGGAAGAACATGTCTCCCTTTCATCAGGGCGAAGGAAGAGGAGGAGGAGGAGGAGGAGGAAGGGTGCCATGGAGGGCAGGATCGGGGCTGAGGAGGAGGAGGAAGAGGAGGAAGGAGCAGGAGGAAGGGTCAAGTTCAGGGGAGGGATTAGGTCAGAGGAGGGCAAAGGGCGGAACATGCCTCTCCTCTCGCAGGCAGTTCTCTCTCTCTCTCTCTCTCTCTCTCTCTCTCTTGGAATTTTTATTTTTGACAGACTATGCAAATAGTTCTACAGGTTGATGCATAGATAGATAGATAGACAGATAGATAGATAGAATGTGTCTGCTTGTGCTACATTTCCCTTTCATTTGCTTGCTGCTGGCATGGCACCTCACTTTGCAAGAGGCTTTTTAAAAATTATTTTTTTGTGTGTAATATGCGAATGCTACAATACGAATGTTACAAATGTTTCCCTTTCAATTTGGCAAATTGATACAATATGTGAATGCTTTTGCTACATATGTAAAGGCATTCTGGGGTTGCAGTCAGAGGGAAAACAAAGCAAGAGGATGCAGAGATGGCATTCTGGGGTGAGGAATAATAATAATAATAATAATAATAATAATAATAATAATAATTATTATTATTATTATTATTGTGACAGGAAGAGGATGGCATGGGAAGGAGGCAAGAGCTTCTGAAGTAGCATTGGGCTGGAAGCGAAGGGGATGCTAGAGGCTGGCATGTGGAAACCCATGACTTTGGGGGAGTCACACTCTCTCAGCCTCAGGAGAAAGGCAATAGCAAATCTCCTCAGAACCAATCTTGCCAAGAAAAGCTCAGGATGGGGTCGTTTTAGGATTGCCATAATCTGTAATGACCCAAATACACACAACACACACAAACACACATCTGGAGGTTTTTAAATTTGACAAGTTGACAGAATATGTGCACACTGCCGCCAGTTTTTTTTTTTTAAAGGAGGGGGGAAAGCACCCATTTCATTGGCCAATGGCTGTAGGATACGTCACCTTTAATGAAAGCGGAAGTGAATTTGATTGACAACAGAGGAGGCTCCATTTTAAACCAGTACCGCAAATGTGAACTTCAGAGGGGTAAATTGCCCCAATCGAGGTAAAGGGTAGTACGGACTTCTTTCCAGGCAGATTCAATCTGGGGGGACCCAGATCTGCTCAGTTCTATCCAGGGCAAATAGGCGAGTGGGAATGGGGCCTACATCTGATGATCCTGATAAGGAATGCATTCTTAGGACAAGAGGGTACTGTAAGAACAGACTATGGAGAGACAGAATGGTTCCCAATTGGCAAAGGAGTTAGGCAAGGCTGCATTTTATTACACTACCTGTTCAACCTGTATGAAAAAAAATGTACAGTAAGTTTAGACACAGAAGAAGGAGCAGTGAAGACAGGAGGAAGGAACATCAACAACCTAAGATAGGCAGACAACACCATACTACTAGCGGAAAGCATCACAGAATTGGAACTATCATTAAAGAAAATCTAATAAGAAAGTGCAAAGGTAGGCCTAATGTTAAACATAAAGAAAACAAAATTAATGACTACAGAGGATTTGCATAAATTCAACCTAGATAATGAGGAAATCAAAATAGTTATAGATTTCCCATGCCTTGGATCAAACATAGATCAGAACAGAGACTGCAGTCCAGAAATCAGAAGAAGATTAGGAATGGGAAGGGCAGCTATGAAGGAACTAGGCAAGATCCTAAAATGTAAAGATAAGCAGCTGAACACTAAAGTTAGAACCATCCAGGCCATTGTATTCCCCATTGCCATTTACAGATGTGAGAGCTGGACAGTGAAAAAAAGCAGATAGGAAGAAAATTAATTCATTTGAGAGGTGGTAGTGGTGAAGAGGATATCGTGTATGGGCAAAACAAACAAACAAATGGGTCCTAGAACAAATCAAGCCTGAACTCCCCCTGGAAGCCAAGATGATTAAACTGAGGCTTTCATACTTCAGCCACTTCATGAAAAGGCATGATTCATGAGAAAAGACAATGGTGCTGGGGAAGGTAGAAAGCAGTAGAAAAAGAGGAAGACCACATGCCAGATGGATGGACTTGATCACAGAGGCCACAGGCCTGAGACTACAGGACCTGAGCAGAGAGGTAGCGGGTAGAGAGGTTTGGAGAAGTCTTATTCACAGGGTAGCCATGAGTCAAAGGCAGCTAAAAACAACAACAATCAGTCCTAGCCAGCACAACCAATGGTGAGTGACAAAGGGAGTTACACTGAAGCATCTTGGAAACAGGTCACTTCAGATGGACTTCAGACTTCCATTGAGTGACTACAATGAACATAAAATTGTTTTCTGGTTGTTAAAGTAAGCAAGAGGAAACAAACCTGCATAATTCCTGTATGTCCATGAAATTCTGGTCAAACAATAGCAAACAATATACAATGAGTACTAGCATGGTGTTGTGGTTTGAGTGTTGGACTGCTACTCTGGAGACCAGGGTTTGAATCCAGGCTCCACCCACATAAACTCACTGGGTGACCTTGGGCAAGTAACACTTTCTCAGCCTCACAGGATTGCAATGGCAAACCTCTCTGAAGAAACATGTCAAGAAAACTCCATGATAGGTTTGCCTTAGCATTGCAATAATTCAAAGCAACTTGAAGGCACACAACAACAGCAACAACAATGGTGTCCTGGTTGATCATTGGACAATGACTCTGGAGAGCAGGATTCAAATCCCTTTGGCCAAAAAACCTCACTGGGTGTCCTTGGGCAAGTCATACTCTCTCAGCCCCAGAAGAAGGCAATATCAGGGTTGCCATAGGCCAGGAATGACTTGTATTTTAATGCTTTTTAATATTGTTGTAAGCCACCTTGATCTCATTGGAGAGGTGGGGTATAAATTATTATTATTA
>NC_056524.1:231344705-231386927 GCF_019175285.1 Sceloporus undulatus | reverse complement strand
TTATTATTATTATTATTATTATTATTATTATTATTATTATTATTATTATTGAAGGCACACAACAAAACCAAATATAGACTGCTTGGCCTACTCTGTTTTCTGAAACATAGAAATCTTAGCCATTTCTAGTCATCATGAACATTGAGAATCCAAGGAGATAAAGTTATGCAGCAGCATTGTTTCACAATGCAGTCACATTTCTCCCATAGAAGTACATCCATTTCTACTTATACAGTGAGTACCTGATTTGCATTTGCTTTCTCTCTCTGCTGCAATTTGCAAAATTAATTTTTCCTATTAGGAATTACTGCTCCATATAACCTTGACAGCCATTATTAGCAATGTAATTTCCCCCCCAGAAGAACTGAATTAATTACTCAGACCCTTTGATCCACTACATCATTTCTTTTAATGCTGGTGCCCTATGGGTATTAATTAGCTTGCAAGGGAGCAGCCCAAACTCCTATCCATGGGTAAAATTCAGTCAACCTGTTTTTAGCCCTCACAAACGGCTGCCTTCTCTGTGGCTGTCTGTTCAACCAACTCCAACCCATATTTACTGGAAAATAATAAATTGTACTTTAGTTACAAACAGGCGGGGCTTATTTCATAATAAACCAGTGTAGGACTGTCGGTGAAGACTTTGAGTCTGTTGAAGTTTACTCAGATCTACATTTTGCAGAGGACCTGACTCCATGGAAAGGCAACATGCAAATACATGTGACAGTGGGATTTACTCCCACAGATGTGTGTAAAGCAGCATGCTTGTTGAGGATTGCATCCACTCACAGTCCTAAGGAGGTTTTACTGTGGAGCAAACCCTACCCATTTCAGTGTCACTATTAGTAGTGGTTTGAATGTAGGCCTAGGACTCTGAGGACCGGGTTTCAGTTCCCGACTTGGCCAGGGAAACCTATTGGGTGACCTTGGGTGAGTCACACACTCTCAATCCCAGAAAATCCCATGACAGTGGTGACACCTTAGGGTCACCATAAATCAGAAACAGTGTGGTGTAGTGGTGTGAGCATTGGACTATGACTCTGGAGACCAGGGTTCAATTCTCTGCTTGGCCATAAAACCCACTGGATGACCATGGGCAAGTCAAACACTCTCAGCCTCAGAGGATGGCCATGGCAAAGAATCTATGAAGAAACTTGGCAAGAAAACCCTATGATAGTGTCACCATAAATCAGAAACGGAGAGCCAGCATGGTGTAGTGGTGCGAGTATTGGACTATGACTGGAGACCAGGATTTGATTCTCGCCTCAGCCATACAAACTCAATGGGTGACCTTGGGCAAATCACATTCTCTCAGCCTCAGAGGATGGGAAGCCACTTGCCAAGAAGAAACCTGGCCAAGAAAGCCCCATGACACAGTTGTCTTGGGATCGCCAGAAGTCATAAACAACCTGAAGGCACACAGCGGCAACAAATGACTTGTTGCTGACTCAAGAAATGGCTGGAAGGCACACAACAACCAATCACTACCACTACCACCACTATTATTATTATTATTGATTCCTACTATTATTACTCCTACTAATCTACTAAGCAAAGGCTTCCCCTTTGACAAGGTTGTCAAGCCGTGTCCGACGGATCTATTATTACTACTAATCTATCCTACTACTACTAATCAATTATTATTACTGATTTCTGCTATTATGGTTGCTTTGTCTTCCTGAGAGCTCAGGGTGGCTTTTACTACTTTTACTACTTCCAAGTAGTGCCCAGAGCATTGCAGAATAACCCCATCCTTCCCACCAGCTCCAGCCCAGTCCACTTCAAACCCCTCTGATGAATGAATCCAAGATAATATTTACTGCATCCACACTGGAGAAATAACCCAGTTTGGCACCACTTTGAACTGCCCTGGGCACAACAGTGCCCAGAATCCCATCGCAGGGAGCCCTGGGCAGTTCAAAGTGGTGCCAAACCGGGTTATTTCACCAGTGTGGATGCAGCCTGGGGAGGAATTCCTCCCTCCGAGAATCTTGCCAAGAGAACCCCGCTGTTGGAAAGGAAGGCACCCATCCAGCCCACCAACAGCCCCCGATGCAAGGAGGGAGCCCTTGGTTACCTAACAGGAGGAAAGAGAAGACCCATTGGAAGACAGCGGCAGTCTGCACTCTCCTGGCCCAAGGGATGCGGAGCGGGGCGAATTCCAGCTTCATGCCTGCCAGCAAGGGCTGCTTTGCCCTAAGGACCCAGGAGAGCCCCAGCAGCAGAGCCAGCAAGCCAAGGGAAGCTGGACCCAGAGCAGGCAGGCAGGCAGGAGAGGGCGAGGCAGACAGGGGAGGGTTGCCTGCCTGCTCCAAGGCTCTTTTTGCTCCTAGCCTCGCCCTTCCGGGAGATCAACCAGGAGTAGACCTGGAGGAGTCCCAAAAGTGGAGAGGGGGATGGGGGGGGGGGGGGGGGAGATCAGGCACGTCCTCCTATTCCAGGACCTGTCCTACATTTCTGCCTTCCCTTAAGGAGGCAGTTCAGAAGATCCTCTCCAACTGAGCCTGAATTTCTATGTATGTATATGTTTTTAACTCAAGGGGACTCCAGGTCCCCCTTTTCCAGGACCTGTCCTACATTTCTGCCTTCCCTCCAGGTGGCATTTGAGAAGGTCCTCCCCAACTGAGCCTAACTTGACATTGCCTCCTTTTCCAGGACCTGCCCCACATTTCAGCCTTCTCTCTAGGAATGTACTCTTACATGAGTGTTTTTAGCCTTAATTTTTGGTCCTGCCCTCCATTTTCCTTGCCCTCCCTTTGTGGTGCGCTCATCTGGCACCCTGAGACCAACATGTTAACCTGATCTAGCCCCTTGGAAGTATTTTTTCCCCTAAAACCACATTTTTAGTTATTTACTTACTTACTTGGGGGTGTGTGTCTTTGGTTACAGCTTCCAGACAGGGAATGTTACCGAATCCCAAATGAGAGAGATGAAGGTTTGAGGTGGCAACCCTACAAACTGGGCGGCGTAAGCTGAGAAGAGGTGTCTGGGTGTGTGTTGTGTGTCTTCGAGTCACTCACACTTATGGCAACCCTGAGACACATCTATTATAGGGTTTTCTTGGCACATTTGCCACATTGCTATCCTCTGAGGCTGAGAGAGTGTGATCCCACCAAAGGTCATCCAATGAGTGTTCCTGGCCAAACGGGGATTCAAACCCTGATTTCCAGAGGCTTAGTCCAACGTTCAAACCACACCACCACGGGAGGGACATCTAAATACTGTATCTGCTTTCTGAAAATAGAAGTATTTTTGTAAAGGTCTGTTTCGCATGCATGCCTCTCAGGCGCGTTTGGTGGGAACAAGAGAGAGGGACTTCTCAGTGGCTGCTCCCAAGCTCTGGAACTCCCTCCCTAGAGAGGCCCCAGGATGGCTCTACCTTTGCTTTCTTTTCCACAGCAAAGAAAAACATTTTATGCCACCAGGCTTTCGTGTATTTACATGGGTGCTTTTTTGTTTTGAAGAGTTTTAAATTTTAATAATGTAATGTTTTAATCATTGGAATTAATTGTTTTTTAAATTTTGTATTTTTAATGTTTCACACTGTTTTAACTTAAGACCGTTTTTAATTTTGTTAGCTGCCTTGAGGAAGGTGGGATATAAATAAATAGAATAAACAAATAATAATAATAAATATTAATGCATGCCTCGATTCTCAAGGACTTTCTCCAGCCCCTGCTGGTGCGAAATGCGTCCCACTGCTTTCGTCAGTGTTCACTTTTCTTTTAATTTCACTTAGAAGTGTGGGAGGCATATGATTTTCCTTCTTTTAACAACACAGGTTAAAAGTGTGTCTGTTGTACGGGGGGAGAGGCTTGTCTTCTTTTTTCCTGCTGCCTGTATAGGCTTCCCAGTTCTTTGAAAGGAGCTTCACTTCCTAGCATGCAGAAGACTGCACCTACAATTGGCCATTGACATTTCCAGCTTTGACTTTTGCCACTTTGATTATTTGCAGTTTGTATTAATATGTTCTCTCTAGGAATCTCTAGCTCCTCCAGCACAACTCTGCCAGATGGTGACCATAGAGTTGGGCTGGAGAAGTTTCTAGAGAAAACATTTCTCTAGGTGTTTGTAGGTCCTCCATTATGAGTCTATCATTGGAGTATATCACACGGAGCTTTTTGGAGATTTTCCGGCTCAGTTCTGATGTGACTGCAGGTCCAAGGATGCGCATTCACGTCGTAAAGTGAATATGTTGTCAGACGCCATTCCTTTCTATGGGAGCTCCTTGCGAGGTGCTTCCGCAGTGATTCCAAAGTGACCCCTCATTTTGGTAAAACCAAAAAAAAGTGACTTCACAGAATTCGCTTCCAGGCTCACTTTGATTGCACTTTGATCTGGTGTGGAAAACCACTTCGATGTCACCCCACTTGGTCCCTTGTCCTGCTCCATGATCTCCCTCCTCCTCCTTCATGCCATCTCCTCCTCTCTGCCAACCAGCCGATCCCATCATCCCCTGCATCCCCTGCGTCCTCCTAGACCCCTCCTTCACCCTGCCACCTATCCCATCATCCCCTGCAACCTCCTAGACTCCGATCTGCTCCCCTCCTTCAGAATGCCACCGATCCCATCATCCCCTGCATCCTCCTAGACCCCGATCTGCTCCTCTCCTTCAACCTGCCACCGATCCCATCATCCCCTGCATCCTCCTAGACCTCAATCTCCCCTCCTTCACCCTGCTGCCTATCCCATCATCCCCTGCATCTCCCCTAGACCCCAATCTGCTCCCCTTTCAGCCTGCCACCAATCCCATCATCTCCTGCCTTCTCCTAGATCCTGATGAAGGATGACAGCTAAGGAGGGGGCAGGGAAGGAGGGCAGCGTCCAGAGCCCCACTGAGCACGTGCAAGAGTGCTGATTCGAATCGTTGAACCCTCACAGTATGCTCTGGTGTGGTAATACAATGTGCACTCACTCTGTTTTGCTTGAATCCGCATCACGTGACTTGCTTGGAATCGAACTGACTTCGCTTCCCCCTCAATTTGGAAGGGCAACAGAAAGGCAACCAAGTGTGGTAAAACATCATGTTTTAACCTTAATTCGCATTGCTAGACAGGAGTGACTCCGGATCTGGTGTGAAAAAACATCACGCTTTGCATTGCTAGAACAGGAGTGACTGTGGATCTGAGTTGCAAACCCCCCCACGTGTGATAATCACTTTTACCAGATGTTGACCATATAGTTCCACTGGAGAAGCTAGAAGTTTGTAGAGATGTGTTCTCTCAGGTAAAAAGATAGTGTTTTTTTATTTATGTTTTCTTCACATTCACAGGGGACCTTCATCCTTAACCCCAGCGAATCTGGAGGAACCACTGTATAGAAAACTAAAAAAGACAACAATGTTGTATGTAAGTGGATGTGTTGGGAAGTGCATAGTTTGAAGTTAGCACTGGTTGTAAGAAGCACTGTTATAAAACTCAAAGATATAGCCGGGTTAGTCTGTAGAATCAATATGTAGAGAGATCTTGTAGCACATTTAAGGCTCAGTGAAAGAAAGAAGTTGACAGCATGAGCTTTTGTAGACTTCCTCAAAAGCATTTGATGAAGTAGACTGAATTCTACAAAAGTTCATGCTTCCAACTTCTTTCTTCCAATTAGCCTCTAAGGGCCCAAACAGACAGGCCAAAATAAAGCTGCTTCGTGTCACTTTGGAGGTATGGTGTTTAAATGATGCATACATCCTAAGAGGCCGGAAGCTATGCCAAAGCCATGCTCCAGTCCTAAGGACTGGAGCATGGCTTTGACGCAGCTTCTGGATTCTTAAGAGTGCACAATTAAACATATCTGATGTGACCATTTTCTTGTGTGTGTCAATTAAACAGCGTATCTCTAAAGTGACCTGAAGCAGCTTTATTTTGGCCTGTCTGTTCAGGCCCAAAGGCCCACGAGGGGGAAAACTCCATAGCTGGAAACTGCCTTGTTTAGGGCAACCAAAAGAAGATATTGTGAACTTTCCAGCTGCCCTGAGTTCTTCTTTAGGCTCAGTGGAATAATAAGATGGGGCTGTGGACTACCCTTGGCCAAAGACATTTTGCTGTCTCAGATAAAGAACAAGCTGTCACCCTCCCTTTCATTCCAGCTCGACTTTCAGTTGACTGTTTCCTATTGCGAATAACATCCTTCAATCTACCTAGGGGCAGTAATCTAGTGTTGGGGGTGGGGGTATCAGTCTGTTCTCCAAGAGAGGAACTGGAAAGTGCCCACTCCACAGCAACTGGCACCTGTTGTCTGAAGCATCTTCTGCTTAAGGTATTTCATACAATCATAGTGTTGGAAGAGACTACAAGGGCATTCAGTCCAACCCTCTGCCATGCAGGAAGACACAAAGCACTCCCAATAGATCACCATCCAGGCCATTTTAAAACTTCCAAAACTTCAGCACTTAGATCCCCGCCAGATGGATAAAGGTTTATGAAAGTCTGAATCCAAAATTCCTGGAGGTTTAGTCCAAAGGTCCTCCGTCCAGGCTCTGGGACAAATGGCAGGATATTTTTTTTCTCTGCATGGAAAAATCCACATTGTGCTATAAACACCAATTCTGTGATTTTTCTTCAGAACAGAAACCTCAAGTGCACAGTTAAACATATCTGATGTGATCATTTTCTTGTGAACACAAGACCCCTCTTTTAAAGAAATCTGTAACTGTTGAGAAAATGCAGAAGCAGACACAATATCAATACTGGCACCCCCCCCCCCACCCTCTCTTTCTCTCTGAATAATGGACCTCACAGTTCTGTAGGAGGCAAACTTCCCCTTTGGAGGAAATGTGGGATATATATAAATGAAAGTACAGTCAGCAGTACATCTGCACCCACAGATTTAATCATTCAAGGCATGAAATCAGACGCGCGCACACACACACACACATTCCCAAAAGCAAACCTTGATTTTGTCATTTTATATAAGGGACATCATTTTACTATGCCATTCTATTTAATGGGACTGGAGCATTCACAGATTTTGGTACCAAACCCCAGTGAATATCAAGGGCTCACTGTATGTTGCTTTACAGTGCAATCCGTATGTATACCCATTCAGAAGTTGGCCCTATTGACTTTATTGGGATTTATTCCCAGATAAATGTATGTAAGATTGAAGCCTAAAGCTGCTGTTCCAAACATATTCAGTGGGAAGCAGAATTGAAAAATTATGCTTTAGGATTAAAACTCTTAAGAATCCTACTAGGCAACATGTGAACAGGCACATTCTTGGGAGTTACAGTAACATTTCTAAGCTTCAATAGGGAGAAATGTCTATTTATTGAACAATGGGGAGCTACCTTATGTATAAACATGCATAGTTTTAAGCTATAAAAGACTGATTATCTATTGCTTTCAGCCCACCTGTGCCCCTTAAATAAACAGGTAAAAACATTCAAAATATGAAATTCACAAATAGAAACAGACTAAAACAAGTTCTTAGTACTGTATAATAAATTTCTATGTATAGAATAAAGCAACAGCACCCCCTACAGCAGAGTGCCTTGAACTGAGACACCAGGCGCTTGATTTCAGCTCCTAGAATCCCTCACCAAGGTCCCACCCCACTGATAACCACTACCCTATAATGTTGACATTTCAAAATCATTTCCCAGGACTTAACCCACCACTCCTATTTACATCCAGAAGTGTTTTTTAACAGTGCTAAAGTACTTGGATCCAGAAAATTTACTTGACCTGCAAGATGAGCCATAAGAAAGATGGCTCTAGGCTCTAAATAATTTTCTGACTAAATCGCCAAAATCAGAAACAAATTTTCTCTCAGCAGTGGACAAAACAGTTGTCCATTTCTGATATGGGCTTAGATTTACTGGTCTCAGCTTCCCATAAATATGTTGGACTTCACCCTCAGTCTTTGTCTTCATGGTAGTCAGAAATCCACAGATGCTTTCTCTTAGATCCCTTCTCTGCAATGAGCTCTACACATGCTCTGAAACACAGAATTTTGGTTAAGCAGATAAACTGAACTGGCTAGGCTAAACTGTCTTCATATATTATAATTTTATGAGATTCTTGCTTCTCTTGTATTTCCTTTCTACTAAAATTCCTTCTTATACCTGGTTCAAAGTGGTTTAGTTTAATTGTTATATAATGCTATATAGATCCCAGTACATCATGGTGGTTTGAGCACTGGAATATGACTCTGGAGACCAGAGTTCAAATCCTAGCTCAGCCATCCTACTGTGTGATCCTGGGCAAGTCCCACTCTCTCAGCCTCAGAGGAAAACAATGGCAACCGCCCTCTGATCAAATTCTGCCAAGAAAACCCCATAATAGGGTTACCATAGGTTGGAAACAACTTGAAGGCACACAACAACAACATTATACACACAGTGCAATATGCATAAGAACACAGATATATGCATGTATATGAGCAGCTTAAGGGGAGTCAATCCAGAGGGAAGTTCAGATACATTCTGGATGGAGAATGATAGACTCCAGAACATGTTACAAGTCAATTCAATTTGCTCAACAAGTTCATTATATTTTTTGGGAGAATACCCTGTAATAAAAAAAAGAGCGCGTGCGCGAAGGCATGATGTTTCACAACACATTTGATTTTCCATTGTGAGCATTTTAAATAAAAATTTCAGTGTTATAAGCCTTCTAATTCAGTTTAAAATACCTAATATGTTATATCCCTGATTAACTTTATCAAGAAGAATTTTGATTATTGCATAGTTTGAATAATTTGGTTCAGCTAAGTTATGCAGTTGCCATTTGGATTAAAAAAAATACAATAAGAACCCAATAAAAGTCGAGGGTAGTAGAAAGACGGGAAGATCACACACCAGATGGATAAGGATGCCACAGCAGAAACAGTGCAGTTCAACACCACTATAACTGCCCTGGCACCACCCTGCAGACTCCTGAGATTTGCAGTTTTGTTGTCCAAAGAGCACCAGCACTCTTAGACAGCTTGTAAAACGGCAAATCCCAGGATTCCACAGGATGGAGCTACAACACTTAAAGGGGTGTCAATCTGCATAATTACAGGGGGTCTAGGAGGTGTCACAGGGTCACCATGTGTGCTGGAGTCTCTTTCTTTGGAGGTCTTTAAGCAGAAGCTGGATGGCCATTTGTTGGGGATGCTTTGACTGTGATTTCCTGCATGGCAAGGGTCAAGGACTGGATGGCCCTTGGGTCACTACCAACTCTATGACTCTATGAGTTGGAGTCAACTCAAGGGCAGTTAACAACAACAGCTACTACAATCCAGCTCCTTAGTGCTGAGTACAGCATGTCTACCATTGCAGGATAACTGGTCACTATGTAGAGATCTTGTAGCCCCTTTGAGGTGAACTGAAAGAAAGAAGTTGCCAGCATGAGCTTTTGTAGACTAAAGCCTACTTCCTCAGAAGCATTTGATGGAATGGAAAGCCAGGGACAGACCTATATATGCCCTTGGTGTGTGAGAAGGTCAATTCAAATTCAATTTTGTTTCTTGAATTTTGAATCTGCATTGACATTCTCACACACCAAGAGCATATATATATATATATATATATATATATGCCTGTCCCTGGCTTTCCACTCCACCAAATGCATCTGAGGAAGTAGACTTTGGTCTACCTTATGCCTAGTCTCAAAAGTGCTGCAATATCTCTCTACATACTGATTCTACAGACTAACACGTCTACGGTCCAAAACACACTGCCGAAATAATCTAGTTCGAGACCACTTTAACTACCCTGGCTCAGTGCTAGGGAATTCTGGAAACTGTAGTTTTGTGGAGCCACAATAAAGTACAATTCCCACAATTCCATAGCAAGTATATCTTCTTCAACTCAGACGGTCGTCTCCGGCTGATGTAACATTCTGAAATTTAGCTGTCTACAGCATGCCTGATAAAAAGAAATAGTCAAAATTTGGGCAAGTTCTTGGTCGCTCGGCTAAACACAGCGGGGCGATTTAATGTGTTGAGGGTAATAATGAGACATGTCTCGGAAGGAGGGAGTCAGAGGGATTCTATTTAGATCAGGCATTAGTGTAGACGGAAGTAGTGTGCGCCGCAGAGAGACAGGGCCCACCCGGCGAAGGGTCCTTCCTCGCCGGAGTGGGAGTGGCGCATGCGCACTGCGGAACCTCTTTCCAGTCAGCCATGCCGACTGTCAGCGTGAAGCGGGAGCTGCTCTTCCAAGCGCTGGGAAGGAGCTACAGTAAGGAAGGGAAGGGGGTCGGCGGGAGCTGGGCCTCTTCGGAGCCCAGGACGAGGGAGGAAAGCTCCCAGAGTCTCCCAGAAGAGGTCTTTAAGCAGGGGCTGGATGGCCATCTGTCACAAGGGCAGCTTTGGTTGTGAGTTCCTGCATGGCAAGAGAGGGCTGGGCTTTCTTTGCCCAGAAACTGATTGGCAGCCAACTCTGTGGTCCAAAACACACTGCAGAAATAATCCAGCTTGAGACCGCTTTAAGTGCCCTGGCTCAATGCTAGGGAATTCTGGGAACCGTAGTTTTGTGAGACATCGAGCCTTCTCTGCCAGAGAGAGCTCTGGTGCCACAATAAACTACAATCCCCAGCATTCCCAGGGCAGTTAGAGCGGTCTCAAACGGCATGATTTCCGCAGCGTGTTTTGGGCCTATGAGGCTGCGGCTTGTAGTTTAGGTAGGAAATTGTGAATTTTGAGGGTAGATGAATGCTGCTTGCAGCCTAAAAAACCTCTGGGACGCAGAGTCCGTAACAGCTGGCACTGCTGCATGCGTTGAGAAGCCACGGGGTGCGTCTACTCTGCAGTAATGATGCAGTTTGAGTGCTGTAGCTCCATCCTGTGGAATGCTGGGATTTATAGTTTGACAAAGACTTGAGCCTTCACTGCCAAAGAGTGCTGGTGCCTCACAAAACTGCCAGTCCCAGGATTCCGTGGGGCATAGCTGAGGTCGACAAACTGCGCCATTCCTACAGCATAGTTGAATGAAGAGGACAAGGACTAGCGCATGGCTTATTCAGCAAAACCGTGTGTTTTCTTAACACCGTAAGGCCACCTTTCTCAGTGCTCCTGAAGTAACTCACTTCTAACTGCATGTAAGATGGAAACATCTTTAAAAACAAGTTCTCACTCTATATAAAGCTTTATCAGTATCGGATCCGATCAAATGATGAAGCGTTTGATGTACTGTCATTTGAATTTCAGCGAATGAAGAATTTGATGAGCTTTGCTTTGAATTTGGCTTGGAACTGGATGAAATTGTAAGTAGTTTTTATTTTTATACTTCAAAAGCTGTAAAAAAATGTTATAGCACCTTGGAGAATAACTGAGAGAAAAAAATTCTAGCATAAGCTTTGATGGTTTTCAGTCCACTTTATTAGATGCAAGCCCTGTAAAACAAGCTCTTGAAACGATAGTATACATGATGTAACCCAGCTGCCACTCTCCTGTTTTCTTCTTAAGTCTTTATTATCATTTCCTGCAAATGGCTTGGTCTTGTAATGAAGTCTCAGAGCATTATATATTCTGGGTGTTTTCTCCCAAATTCTCAATATCCTGTGAATGAGACATCAGGAAACAAGCAATACACTTCGTGTCTCTAGCAGGCCCCTGAAATAGCTGCAGTAACATTGAGTTACTCACTGTATTTCAATTAGATTATTGTGAGTGGAGGAATTGTGGAATTGAAAAAATAAATTAGAAACTGTTGTCAACCAATCCATCATATTTACATTATAGCTTCCATTCTGCACCTCATCAGTATGTTGCTATTGCTATATGTACATACATATACTATGGTCAAACATGTTTAAGGTAGCTTGTAGCAAGAGAAAGATTTCAGAGTGGCATAAACTGAGCATCGCTTAGGTTTCTTTTTCAATTTTTGGTCAAAGGCTGAAATCCTTTTCACGCTTGCTAGAAGAAGCTTGATTGAACTTGGGGGACATATCCTTCTTGGTTAGTCATATTTAGGATTGTGCTATCAATTGTCATAATGACTTGAGCTGATTTGGATTTGGTTGCTTCTAATTGGTATACATTTTTAATTTTAAAAAGTGATGTTTGAACTATTTCTGTAGCCGTTTCTTTATGTATGAGGGCATATTAAACTCATTCTATTTCCCCATTTGTGTATTTTTCTGAAATGTTTTGTTTTGTTTTTCTCAATTTCATTTCAGACCTCTGAGAAGGCTATAATAAGCAAAGAGAAAGGTGATGGAAAAGCAGAGGGTGCATCAGAAGTCGTTCTTTATAAAATCGATGTTCCTGCTAATCGCTATGATCTTCTTTGCTTGGAAGGTCTGGTCAGAGGTCTTCAGGTCTTTAAGGAGAGGTAATATGATATTTGAAAGTATTATTATATATAATTATTAAAGTGTGTCAGGCATTGACTTTCTACTTGGCAATAAGAGGAAGAAGTTAAATTTATTTGAGCTAGCAAACCATATGTGCAACTTGGCAGTTGATGCTAAAATCCCATAAGCAAGCAAAGCATATCTAGAGAATCCTCAAAATGTGCAGAGAAGCAACTGAATCATTAGTACTATATCCAGAGTACACATACTGTATATATAGAAACATAGAGAAAAATAATGTACTGTCCCTTTTGTAAATTTCTAGAAAAATGTTAACAACAACAACAACAACAACAACAACAACTGTTTATAATGCCCTTTTCACCAAAGGGTGGAACACCAGACATATAAAATCAAAGACAAAATAATAAAACAAACACAATCAGTATTATTAAAAAGTCCAGCATGCTTTATTTCAGGTTTATGTATTTTTTCTTTTATCTTTTAATGTTCTGTCAACTATAACTAGTCTAGATTATCCCAGACATACATTAGAAGATTATTTTGTGTGTTGTCAATAACCAATTCTATTGTGTTTATTAAAACTTATTCTTAAATAAATATGCATGGAATTTCAATCTTACCTAGAAATATCTTTCAAATAGTTGTAATAATCCAAATTCTGTTGATAAGACATTATAAACTGCCCCTTGGATCTTCACATGAAGTTGTTTATACATATAATCTTATCCTCTATATGTGGGACAGGTGGTTGACACAACTTTCACAATTGCAATCACCTGGGAGAAGAAGGGAATTCAATTTATGATCACTTAGCCCATCATTTCCTAAACAGGATCAGTACCAACCATCCATTTGGCAAATATATACCGTGATCTCAATCAGCAAGTTAGTTTTAATATAGAGCCCCAGTTTTTGGTTATGAGTTTTGAAAAAGTCTGTGCAGTGAATTTTTACACTTGTTCAAATATGATCTGCACATCTTTGTTATGGGAATGTTAATAATTTAGAATACACCTTTGTGGAACACCGATACATACATTTTTAGCAAACAAAGTGCAAGAGAACTTAAAAATTTTAAAAATATGAAATGAAACTGTATTTAGGTGCAGCCTTTGGGCGGGGCCCTCCCAGCCTCTTTGCCCAGGAAGTGCAGTTGGGTTGTGCTCATGGGGCGCTGCCAGGTTTGTGTGAGGCACGGAGGTGCCAGAGCAGAGGGTCGCCATGGGCAGCTCCAGCAACAGAGGGTGGGTGTGACTGTGGCACACTCAGCCTGAGGTTAGCATTGCCTCCTGTATCCCATTTGAGCCCATGAAGAGAAATACAGTAGTGACTCCATAAACTTCTTTGCAGCCACTTTCTCCTGTCATTAGGGGCAAATAGGGGCAAATAATGCACCATTGACTTTGAAATGGGATTTGAAATGGGAAAGGGCTGTCCAAGCAATGCATCCTGAGGATCCTGTCAGCCTCTGCCTTGTCTGTTGTTTTTGTTAGACGTGCATGTCGACCACTCAATACAAGCACGCTGTTACACTGGTCTCCTTCAACCTGAGACTCCCTGTGCCTGTTGAGCCTTCAGGTGTGTTGTCTCTTCATCATTATGGCTTTGGTGTGGAAAATTAATAATAACAACAACAACAACAACAATAATAATTTATTTATAACCCGCTCTTTAACCAAGGCTATCAGAGCGGCTTACAATTTGTTAATTAGACATTTCCCTACCCTCAGGTTTACAATCTAAAAAAGACAAGACACAAAAGGAGAAGGGAATGACAGTGGGGAAGACTGCAATGTGTTGGAAAACATGCATCCAAGTTCCAGTTTGTGGCCTCTTACCCAGAGTTGATGGTTGAGTGCACCAAGAAATAGTAATCAGATAAATTGGTTCAAACAAGAAGAAGTTGTAGAAAACCTAAGGCTTATAGCTGGCAGCCAAGAATAAAAAATCCATACCATGGTGTTATTGTGTGGCCTGTTCCAGAAAACATTGAAATCACTGTGACACTTTTCGAGGATCCTCATGCTGGCAAACGTGAAGACAAAGAATGGACATTTGTCAGAAAATGAATCTCCTTCTGGATGCCGGAAAATTCTTGCTACAAGCAATATTAACTTGAAGCAATATGTCAATTCCATGCCTACCCAGATTGATGTCAAGTTGAAATTCAAGCCTTTGTCTAAGAAAGTTATATCTGCCATCCTGTAGTTCTTTTTATCATGTATTTTTTCTGAGGGAAGGAAAAGCAGCGGATGAAAACATGCAAAGCCTGGCAAGTCTGATGAGTATGAAGCAAGTAGATATTGGAAATTTATATGATTTTGAAGAAGATAAAGAAGATGATGAAAAAGAGTGAACCAGGAAGAAAAGGCTGCAAAAATTACCAAACTTAACAAGCTTAATTTCTTGGATGAAGAGGATGAAGACTTAGTCAGTTCTTGTTCAAATCTATTTGTAGATTCTGACGGAATGGATCTAAACCCTTTTGAAAGACACTGATATAAAAGAGCCAGTTATAAAGAAGACTTCATTTTCAAAACTAGAAGAACCCTTCTATGATGATAGTGATGATTATAATAATACAACCCCTTTAAAGAGGAAGAAACTGTTGAGTATGTAAACCCTTTTGATGAGCCAGATCCTGAACCTGAGATAGTAGCACCCATGAAAGACTTTCCTCCTCAGCCAGCAAAAAGAAAGAATAATCAGCCCGTGGATATGAGCAAATACCTCTATGCTGACACAGCAAAAGCAGATGAAGAAGAATTAGATGAGACAGAACCCTGTCCAGAACAAACTCAGCTGGCAACCCTATAGAAGAACACAGAAGAAATTACCTGATCATTTCTGATGGCTGTGTTAAGTCTCTCTTATAATTTTCATCATGCATCTCTATATCATCCTATTTTTCCTCCTGTATGTTTGTTTTAAGATGGGGTGACCAGCCTTGTTCAAGTATTCAAGATGAGGGAAACCTCTATAGTTTATGAGGTGAATCTCTCACCCTTTCAGTATTACTTTCTAATTCAATCATTGTGCATGTACTCATTTTACATATATAGCTGTCCGTTGTTGACTATTAAACAGAAAAGCATTCAAGAAAGTTGTATGAGGAAAAATAAATAAATAAAAGATTGAATACTGTCCTTGTTCTTTGGTGGGTAGCTAATGGGAATGGGACAGAACAGAATCCTATGCTTGGGAGTTTGGTACATTGATTCAGGAGGGAATGATCCAATATATCATTTATTTTTTCTTTTTAGGATCCGGGCCCCACGATACAAAAAGATTGTGCCACCTAGTGGTGAAATCCAAAGGCTTATTATCACAGAAGAGGTAAATAAAACTGAATTGTATTCTGGCTTGATATGTAGCTTGTACAATAAATATTAGTTACATTGTTGGTCTAGAGCTGAGTTAGTTAGTATTTCTGCCACTGTCCACTTTAATTCCATTATAACCAATTGGTACTTTCTCTGTGAAAACGGGTATATTTTCCCAAATTTATTGGGGATTTTTTTCCGGGGGGAGGGGTGTTTGAAAGATTAGGAGTTCAAAATCACATCTGATTTCAGGAGATGGTTACACAGCAGCCTATCTGCTAAATGTGGTTACTGACAATTGAATTGTCCATGTGCTCTTTCTTTAGAAATTCTAAACAGCAGATATTTGTTTTTGATAAAAAAATAAGCATTATCAGAACCAGAATTCTTGGTACGTAGTGCATTTTCAAGATTATGCCTGTAAAACCCATACTACTGAAATAAAAGGAACTCTCAATTTCTTTCAAAATCATACCTATGTCTGGGGGTTAGAACATTGTTAAAATATTAATTCAAGTTTTAGATGACCAGTAATAGGCAGCAATATCCAAACATCTGACTCTTGAGTCTGACAGCAGCATTTACAGAACTGGTGTTGTGGGAGTAAAAGTCTAGATATCTTATGCCATTCATGTTCACTGTGTTTCAATATGTGCTCCAATTATTAAGAGACATGTGGCATGAGGATGTTCTTAGGTAGCATTCAATGTCATAACTGCCTACTCAATAGTAATTATGGATTTTTAAGAATTAATATAATTCAAAAGCCACTAGCTCAATATTGGCAAAACAAATACTGAATTCCAAAGAGCTGTTCAAGCTCATGCATGGGCTTCACTTTAACCCAGTGAAATATTTGAATTCTAAAAATCTTTGAAGAGCAGAGCTCCTTATTTTATCACAATGTATACTTTAAACTCTTCTCAATTTCTGAAATGAGTATAGGGTTGGGGTAGGAGCTATTAGTTTTAATAATTCCAGTCTAAAACTTGCTTGTGCTCAGGAATGTCATTCATAGTTCTTCCACTTCTGATCATATGTTTCCTGCTTTGTTGCAGAATTAATTTTTGTTTGATTAATTAAAGTGAAGATTTAATTTTATTAGATTCTGACATTTTGCTTCTTGGTAGCAACGTATATGTGCATATATTTATAAGTATGTATACATGTATGTCTATATATTACCAAACTGTCTATAATTGCACCTCTTTATAATGCAGACTATCCAAGTCCGTCCTTATGCTGTGGCTGCAGTTCTTCGTAATATAAAATTTGACAAGGATCGTTATGATAGCTTCATTGACTTGCAAGAAAAATTGCATCAAAACATATGCAGGTTAGTTAGTAGCAATGAATTTTGTCAGGCTGTTGGACTGGTTATATTAATGATATACAACCAAAAAGTATTTCATAACAGTAGTGATTTTGCATATTCAATGAGTCAGTCTTACATTTGATAAGAAAAAATGTTTTTAAGTGATGAATTAAGCTGGCTTTAAGCAGTGCATTGAGATGTTTGCCATGGTATTTTAAAGCACTTCATTATATCTTGTCACATTTGATGTACATTTTATTGTGTACTCACCTGGAGCTCTGAGTGTAAACGAATCTTTCTGTAGAAATTCTGCATCAGCATTTTTTAAATCAGCACACTGTTTAATAGGAGCATCAAATATGAGTGCATTGCTTATTCATCTTGTTCTCTTTTTAGGAAAAGATCATTAGTTGCAATTGGTACCCATGATCTAGATACAATTTGTGGTCCCTTCACATATACAGCTAAACCACCATCTGAAATAAAATTTAAACCCTTAAATCAAGACAAGGAATACAGTGCTTCTGAAGTAATGGATCTCTACCGGGTAAATGCCTTCAAAAGCAATAAGATGTGTTTCCAGAAGGAATGCATGTGGTATTGGAGGTACACTATTTGCAATTTATAGGATCCTATTCTTGGCTCCCAGTGGGTTTTTGCTTCTCATTCAGTTTCCATAGCATATTAAAAATTACTTGCTAAGAACACTGAAAAATAGTTCTGTATGTGTGTGTATGTGTTCATATCATAAGTTCCAAAATATATCTGTAAAGCTTTGTCTCTCTCTCTAGAGCTTCTACATTCTGACATTTTGCAGCATCATTGGCAGAAAAAGATTAGAGTCTTGTAATAAGCACAATCTGACTTGTAGCAATTATGTTGTTGTAGTATAGAAAAAAATCAATGTAGGCTCATTTCAAACACCCCTAAGTCATAGTTTGCACTTCCGTATGTTTAGAGCCGTTTGTGCACTCAGATGTAATAAGTTCATTCCTTTCTCCATGGTGTTGTAGCCTTTAGAGGCAAAGTGATGGCCATTATTTTTGTACCAAATAATACTTGGCATACGTCTGAGTTTACAGTCAGCTTTGTAGCCAGTGCTCTGTCAGAATCTAGCAGGTGTAGATCTAGTGATTGACTAGATGAGAGACACTTCCAAGCTCTTTATGTGTGTCTTTGAGTACCTTAGAAAGAAAGCAGGATATAAATATAGGAATATTAATAACAGCTAAGCATTGCTAACCTTGGTTTGCATGATGTCTGAACTAACCTCTTGTTTGTTATAGTAATTATAAAAAGTTGCCTGTTAGCACTGACAAATATCACCAGAAATTCTTCTTTAGGTATTGCTTAATAACCCTTTACTTGCTTAAGTTCTAAACATTATAGAACATGTACTATTATAATAATTATATATAATTTGTTATAGAAAGCCAATTTGATAATTTCTGACATGAATAATGTGTCAGTTGTTTTGTGGAGAAGAGAGGAAGAATTTTCTGTCTTGTAAAAGAAACAACTCAAAAAGCCACTCCTAATTACTTGCTGTAGCCTAATTTTTTTCTCCCAGCTAGAGCAGACCTATTGAATCAATGGAACTTATTTGTGTTGCTTTACCAAGTTCCCATGGATTTTATTGGGTCTGCTCAAGCAGGGACTAATAATTAGATTTAGACCTGTAATTCTTGACACCACCATTTCCAGCATGCAGACTCTTATACAGTTACCTTATTGGCTGTGGAACAGCAGTGCCTGTGTCAACCTGTAATGGGTGGATTTCTTTTTTTTAAAATGCTGAGTTTCTTTAGTGCTGAGGATGGCTGGTGTATTACTGTAGGCTTCTGAAGTGAAATCATGCCAACAGGAAGAAGGAATTAAGCATCTGGCTGGTGAATTGAACAGTATTGCATAGGGGCACTTCCTTAGCAAAGCTATTCACAATGGCAATATCTTGGTTTGTGATATGCCAACTGTGTCCCTACCTGGACCAAAAGGAACTTGAAGCAGTGGTATATGCACTGGTAATCTCTTGTTTAGATTTCTGTAATGCGCTCTACGTACCAAGTTCGGAAGCTTCAGTTGGTTCAAAATGCAGCAGCCAGATTGGTCACTGGAACACCTAAATCTGACCATATAACACCAGTACCAAAATCTCTTCATTGGCTGCTGATTACCTTCCGGGCGCAGTACAAAGTGTTGGTCATTACCTTTAAAGCTGTACATGGCTTGGGCCCGAGTTACTTGAGGGAACACCTTTGCCTACACAATCCGCCCACACTCTCAGAACATCTGGGAAGCAACTATCGGAATATGCTAAGACCAGATTAATAACAACTTCCCACAGAGCGTTTACTGCCGTAGCCCCCAAGCTGTGGAACGACTTGCCAGAGGAGATCCATCTTATTACCACCGTAGATGCCTTTAAGAAGGCACTGAAGATGGACCTCTTCCGGCAGGCCTGTCGACCCAATCTGTTATAAGAGAGTTAGAAATAGTCTATCTCTATTTGTAATGATATGTATTTTAAATGACAATTTAGTCAATACATTGTATTGGTAATGGTTTTATTGAGTGTAGTTTATATGACATTGTAGTTTTAATCTTGTAATTGTTGTTTTTATTGTTGTAATCCCGCCTTGATCCGCAGGGAGAGGCGGAAAATATAAATAAAAATTATTATTGTTATCTTTTTTAAAAAACAAAACAAGGAATGGTGGTATTAGCATTATGTTTTCTGACAGTAATGTCTGAGGAAAGAAATTTAAACATTTATCTGTGCTTTATTTGTTTTAGACCGACAGCCATCTTAGACATTACTTACATATTATTGAAAATGAACCACTTTACCCAGTTATCCATGATAGCAACGGTGTTGTACTGTCCATGCCACCTATAATTAATGGTAAGATTGTTCTTTGCTTCTTTTGTGTTATTTTGCTACTTCCTATCCTAAGATTCTACATCACCATTATTATTGTTATTATTAACCTTTATGTATGAAGCGCTGTAAATTTACACAGCGCTGTACATGCAATCTTTTAAGTTAGACGGTTCCCTGCCCTCGGGCTTAAAATCTAAAAAGACTTGACACAGAAGGAGAAGGGAGTGGTGGCGGGAAAGGGTAAGAGGTCCAGCAGTTCCTCTCTACCTCCGAAGCCTGGACCAAGGCAGATGGACTGGAGGGAGGGCTTGGCTTCAAAATGGAAGGTTAATCTTCATCCAGGGAAAATACATACTCTCAAGTAGGATAATACATATACTATACATAGCAATACAGGAAATGGTTCGATAAACAGGCAACAAAAGAACATCAGATAGTAAGCGACAATTATGCAATGCCTGGGAAGGCTTCTCTAACAGGATGGTTTTCAACTCCGTTTTGAAGCTAGTTAAAGAAGTGATGGCTCTTGCTTGTGGGGGAAGAAGGTTCCAGGAGTGAGGGGCAGCAAGTGAAAAGGGGTGAATCCGGGAGGGGCAGAGGAAATCCTGGGCTGAGACAGGAACCCTTGACTACCAGAACGGAGGGCCCGAGTGGGAGGTGAGGAGAAAGAAGGTCTGATAAGTAAGGAGGGCCAGTCCGGCTTTGAATGTCGACAGCAGGAGCTTATACTGAATGCGGAAAGGGAGAGGGAGCCAGTGAAGGGTTGCCAACACAGGAGAGATGTGGTCAGAGCGGTGGGTGGAAGTGATAATGCGTGCAGCTGAATGCTAGACAGAGATTAAAGGACGGAGGTGAGAAAGAGGAAGCCCAGCCAGGAGGATGTTACAGTAATCCAGTCGTGAGATCACTAGGGCATGGACCAGGATCTTGGCAGTAGAGGCCATGAATCTTACTGTTATACTACACAAGCAACAAACACTGTTCTCACTTTCCTATGGAGCTCGAACTGTCTTTTGTCTTCAGGGAAGGTTAAGGCAAATGACTGAAGATGACACTGTAGGCTGCAGACAGATTTAAATTAATGAAAAATTTAATGAAATTAAACTTGATTTCATTTTGTCAAATTTTAGGTATGTACATTTTACCCATTTGGACATATGATAGAGACCAAAAAAAATGTAAAGTCTCTTTTATTATTTTAGATATATTTGTTTTAGGCTGCTTATATTTTTCCCTGTATAAATTCTGTGAAATCCAGTGGGGTCAAATAGCATCTGGATATAATTAATATAATTAATTAATCTTCTCTGTGTGTCTATTCATTTCCCCATCACTCAATTTATTTTTAGCTTTTACCAGACGTTTTTCTTTCTGGGCATAGATACAATCAACAAAATTTTACATTATGTTCTGTTATTTTTTATTTCTGTAGGATTTAAAGTTCTAACACGTTTGTAAAAATACATGGATTAACATTAATGAATATCAGATTTTTTTTAAAAAAAAGTTTTCTGTTGAACATGTTGCATCCTTCCCCACTTTCCCAGACCATCCATGTAAAAAACAAAACAAAAAACCTGTATCTTACTTTACACAGCTGGGCTTTCATAGTTTTTTCATCCTGAGAGCAGTTTACTGTGCTGTCTAGAAACTAAACACTACAGTGCTTCTGGATCTTTTCGCACCATATGAGCAGCTGTACTCAGACAGGAACAAGAAGTCCTCCTGGACACCTGCAAGCTCTTGTGTATGGCTAAGAAGCCTCTTTGGATCCTAGCCCAGATGCATATTCGTTACACTCTATCTTCAATCTGCAACTAACTCTAACTCTTAATACTTAGTGGAAGTGCTGGTTAAGCAGCAGAAGGATTTATGAAGTGACCCATATTTTAACTAAAAGAGCAACATTTGAAATATCAAGTAACTTCAGATAATTATATTTGTTTTTTCTAGGAGACCATAGCAAAATAAGTCTGAACACCAAAAATGTGTTCATTGAATGTACAGCTACAGATCTTACTAAGGTAAATCAACTTAATAAACAAAATGTAGAACAAACTAAAGTTCTGATTTGCAAAATAAAATTGAAATAATGCACCATAGAAACTAGTCTTAATAACACCCATACATTAAACAACAGATATGCCACATTGTATAAAAAGAATATATTTTTGAAGCAATTAGATCATAGGATTGATTTGATAGTCTTCAGTGCTGGACTAACTTTTGCCCCTCTCAGAATTTACGTTGTGATCGGTGATTTATATGGCCAATAGTCACTCAAAGCTTTGGTCTTCCAGCAGCTTTGGTGCACTTACCTCAATTTGTGAGAGAAAAATTGGTGGTACTGGCTTGGGTGACTTTCCCCTTTCACTTTTTTTGTGCAAAGGTGTTATTTCTGAAAACTAGTACTGTACAATAGTTAAGTATCCCATTGTGAATGAATATTGTAATCTTATATTTCATGATGTTATTCATACTAATCCATTAAGTGGGTCTGTTGTCTATCTTTAAGGCAAAAATTGTCCTTGATATCCTCGTTACCATGTTCAGCGAATACTGTCAGAAGGCATTCACGTGAGTTAGTATGAATTAATTATGTTGCTGATATGTACATGCCTTTTCTACCCTGCACTTTAAACATGTCTGTATGTTTTGCTTCCCTTAGTATTGAAGCAGCTGAAGTAACTTATCCCAATGGAAAAAACCACATCTTTCCAGTGAGTATTACAGAAGTGATAAAAACATCACTGATTAAGAACATGCTTTTCGGGACCCACTTTTCAAAAAGAACAATATTGCAGTATATTAGGTTTCCAAGGCATGGATGATTGAGGTCAGATCTTTGACTGAGAAGTTACCACAGCTGCAAAAGATGTAACTTGAGAATACAGCATTCAAGAGTGCTTCTGTTCTAATAGCCTTTTAGAGAAGGGTGGACTAGTCTATGATAGGTAGAGCCAGAAGCCCTTCAAAGCTATGCTCTCATATTATAATAACCTCTGTATGGTCTAAGTCAGTAGGTCCCAAACTTTCATCCTCCTGGTGTTTTTGATGTCAGTTACCAGAAGCCACACCTAGCCTGGCCAATAGTCAGGAATTCTGGGAACTGAAGTCCAAAATGTCTGGTGCACTAAAGGTTGGGATCCACTGGTCCAAGTTCAGCATTATCTTATTTGCTTCTTTCAGCCCATTGCTGTGGTAAAGTAACTGCTGTTGTGGAATTAGTTGAAAATATATCATGGCCTATTGGTCACACTGCTCAAAACCTGAATGCATATCAAACAGCATCAAAGACAAGCTGGGCCCATGTGATAGAAAAGCTGTCAGAGTAATTCACGGCCAAGTATACCTTTACCTGTGTACAGGATTGGTTGTTGAATATGAGAGGTATACATGCTTGGTAAATTGTGCAGGGTTTGCCACTCTTCACTGATGATTGACTGTCTCTTCCTTATTGTTCAGAATCAGTGCAGCTCTGAGAAAGAAATATCAGGAGTTTCTTGGGATGAATCTGCTCAGAGCAGTAACATCTAATCCAGATATCCCATTAGGCATTTCAGAGTAAGAGGAAACTGAGACAGTTAGACTTTATTCATTTTTCAATGTTCTGTTAAATTCTAGCAGTGGAGATGGACTTATCTGTAATAAATGGGTGAGTTAGCATAGAGAAGATGAGTGTAACATCTTGATGTCTGTCCTTGTGTAGTGGCAATGTTACATGTGGAGAAAGGCGAAACTTCTCAAAATATTTTATTCTATGTCTTTCCATGTTAGATTAAGATGGTCTTGCTCTATGTAGAGATGATATAATTTAGAATAGGAGACTAAGAACCTCTCCTTTTCATGGTTAAATAGTGGGAGAGTTTAAGAAGAAACATTTGTGGCTTTTTAATTTTTCCCACTGAATGTTTTAGTGATTGGTATACTAGTTGCTTTCAAACGATTGCACCAATACATGGGGAATGTGGCTCATAGTGGCTATTATGGAATTGCTAAGAACCTCTGATTACCACCTTTTAGGACTGAACAGTCAGGCATTGTTCTGCTATACAAATTAATGCTGATGTTGAGAAGAAGAGAGGAGATAAATTAACCTGTATTAAAAACCTTTCCGACTTCTTTGTAGGAGCTGGCTTATCGTCGTGAAAAGATAAAACCGGAGATAATGAACAAGAAAATAGGAATCTGGTAGGGTAAATCTCTCCAATTTTGTTCGAAAAGCATGCCTACAGTGATGTTAATAGCATCTGTGCCACATTTCTAATGCATGATGGTTCAATTTTGGGCTTTATGGGGTTTAACCACTCCATGGGAAATTCCCTTCAAATGATTATGCAATAAAATATCAAAGTACAATAAAACAGTAACAATTTTGCAAAATAAAGTATCAAATAGAACAAAAAGGGCAGCAAAGCAAAACAATTCTTTTACATAGTTGACAGAAAATGTGTTTGGTTAAGTCAAGAATTTGTGTGTGCTACAGGCTAACATACTATCATGTTGGTGATACAAAATGCCACAGTGCCAGCTGCTGCTCTAAACAGATTTTGCTTCCATGGTTAAGTTATTAGTCTTCATGGCTAGTTTTGAAAAAATAAGTACCGTAGCTCCAAAGTCATGTTTTGTAGTGCTGTTCCACTGAAGTATTTAACTATGTTGCCAAGAATGTTACAGCATTGCTGTCAAGAAATCTCTTGTCTCGCTCTGCCACTCAGCTCTGATTTAACAAGTCTTCATTTCTTACCCTTCAACACACAAAGGTAGGCACACATAGTCTCACACAGCCATGTTGCACCTCAAAATATTAGTATATAGATGGAGGGCGTTCTTCCTATTAAATGCATTCCTGACTTTCTGCTCTTGGTGGTGCAAGCCATTGGTCTAGATCCAGTGGAACAGTTGTATGGAAGGTGCAGGCCAGTTTTGGCCTCCATGCCTCCTCCTGCAGGTTGTACAGGTATTTTTGGGGGGCTTGGGGTTCTGGGACTGGGAAAGCTAAACTGATGCCTTAGCAGGCAGTTTGCTACCTGAGGGTGAAATTATGCCAAAAGCATCCCCCAATTTTTTGGAAAACTTCTGGGGATGTTGCAGGTGGAGTTCATGGGCCATGAAAGTGGAACTGAAAGCAATGCCACAACATTTTGTGCTTTGATGTGTATGCTGTTTTACAGTCAAATTCTGGGGGCAGTGAATACAGTATCCTAATGTAATGACATTAGAGAGTAGACCCATCTAATCAGTTATGTTGTTGTTGAGATTACCTGTAGGACCAGGGTATGATATCTTAGTTTGTATTAGGATTTGGCCATGGTAGACTAGATCCTTTCTTCCCCAGGGAAACAATATGTTGCCATTTGAATCTTTAGTTATCGGTGGTTGTGTGGTTTTATTATATTTCACCCTGTTGTTTTGTGAAAATGGTTGTACCATAAAGTCCAATATCAACATCCTTGCTTCAAAGAGGAGAATGAAAAGGGATCATTAAAAAGATTGTATGTACAGCGCTGTGTAAATTTACAGCGCTTTATAAATAAAGGTTAATAATAATAATAATAATGATAATAATAATAATCAGATAACATCATCTAGGAAGAACCCTAGTTTGAAAGAGGACATAGGATACAGCATATGTAATATAATTATTAGTTCACCCCTATCTAGTAAGTGCACGACACAAAAGGAGAAGGGAGTAGTGGTGGGGAAGCGGATGAGGTCCAGCAGTTCTTCTCTACCTCCAAAGCCTGGACCAAGGCAGATGGACTGGAGGGAGGACTTGGCTTCTTAATGGATGGTCTACTCTCTCTCGGAGGCCTCTCTCCTTCTCAAGATGGTGGTCGGAAGGAGGGCTTTTCTTCTTAGTAAGCGAGGCCTGTTGTTGCCGGCCTGCCTCTCAAGATGGTGGTCGGAAGGAGGGCTTTTCTTCTTAGCAGGCGAGGCCTGTTGATGTTGGCCTGCCTCTCTCCCTCTCAAGATGGTGGTCGGAAGGAGGGCTTTTCTTCTTAGTAGGCGAGGCTATTATCTTTAAAGCCCTACATGGCTTGGGTCCTGACTACTTACGAGAGCGCCTTCTTCCAATATTGTCCACCCCACCCCTTACGGTCCTCTGGGAAGAATTTATTTCAGTCTAAAAAATCCAGACTGTCTACCATTTCCCATAGGGCCTTCTCCACAGCTGCTCCAAGGCTATGGAATGACCTGCCGGAGGAGATCTGCCACATTACCATCCTGGCAGCATTTAAAAAGGCCATTAAGATGGATCTCTTCCAGCAGGCCTTTCCAAACTAGCCTCCTCTCCCAAGCACGATGCAGCTTATTCTTATTCCCTCCTATTAAAGAGTCCTTCTTAGATTTATCATCTATCTATCTATCATCACAATGTTTTTATATTGTAAATAATTTAATTTAGTTTTATAATCAGGGATGGGCAGTTGGACAGGGGATTAATTTTAACTAGATTTGATATGTAATACACTGTTTTTAGATGTTGTAACCCGCCTTGATTCCCCGTTAAAAGGCGGGCTATAAATTATTATTATTATTATTATTATTATTATTATTATGCTTGAAACATTTTTCAGATCACAACTCCTCAAGTACATAGCTTTAACAGATGAAAAACAACCCACCTTTTGACATCTAGGACATTTTTATTACTTCAAGCTCTCTTCTATATTATTATTATTATTATTATTATTATTATTATTATTATTATTATTATTATTATTATTATTATATTTTCTTATACCCCACCTTTCTCTCAATATAGGGACTCAATACAATTTAAAAACAATACAAAATATTAAAATACATAAATATAAAATTTAAAAAACAATTAAACAATTTTAAGGATTAAAACAGTTATAAATTAAAATATAATATATTAAAATACAAACAATTAAAATTTGGATAGTACACTAGCTTGGAGAAATCCTTGTCAGCTGTATATTAAGGCACACATGTTGGTTGAAGAAGGAGTGAGATGGCATTAAGATGCTTGTTTGAGGTGCCCATGTTAATGTTTGAATATTGTAAGGTAGATTTTTTTCCCCAGATTTAAATGGTCTTATGAAGTAAATGCACAGCAAATATCATAAGGTTCAGCACTGTCTTTCTGTAGACAACTATTTTATTACCTGGTTTGGTTTGTGAATGCATTGAAGCTCTTTTGTAGAGACAGTGTTGGACATGAAAGGCAGTGGCTTTAGAAGGAAACCATGTGATTTTTTTTTAAAAAAATGTTCTTGCTTTTGTTTTAGTGAGACTCCATCAAGCCTTGCAAAACTGCTCACCAGGATGTGTTTGAAGTCACACGTCATAGGAAATGGGAACAATATTGAGGTTGAAATCCCTCCTACCAGAGCTGACATTATCCATGCATGTGATATCATAGAAGACGCAGCAATAGCGTATGGCTATAATAACATTCAGATGACTATTCCGAAAACATACACCATAGCTAATCAAGTAAGATTGCACCTTTGAGTAAACAGTCTGTATTGTCAGTTTGAAGGCTAGAAGTATGCCAGAAGGGTTGTGAGACAGTTTTCTAAGAATTAAAACAATATTCTGTCATGTCTTGTAGCAAAGGGAGTTTACCATAGCAAGGATACAAAACAGATGCCTTGCTGATCTGAGAAACTCAAAAGACCTGTGCAAGATGGGCTTTTAAAAAAGAATAAGCAAAGAAACAAAGATTAAATCTAGAGGCCATATTAAATCTCTGACTGGGAATCACATTTCCTCTGTAAAGACCAGATGTAGTCAGTTGAAGTTACCTTCTTGTAGGCCATATTAGCAGTCATCTCTATGATCTTTTAAAATATTCATTCAGCTGAAAGATTTTAAAAATGCTTTCTTTCCCTTCTAGCTTCCTCTCAATAAGCTCACAGAACTTCTGAGGCAAGACCTGGCAGCTGCAGGATTTACTGAAGCACTGACATTTGCTCTGGTGTGTGTAAAAATATTCTATTAATGGAGGTTTGAGACCACAACAGAGTTCTGTAGTGATTGTATCAGGTTCAGATTTGTTAATGTGTTGATACAAACTTATTATATGACCCATACTGGTAGTGGAACATAACAGTAGCTTTGGTTCTTCAAATCTAATAAACAGCATGATTGACCGTATGCTTCCTTTTCTTGCTTTTCTCTCAATCCAATCTACTCAGCAAGCCGGGGAAAGGAACAGTAAGGCTCTTTGGGGGCACATAGTATTTGGCTGTGGCTTCAGTGGTAAGGCATTGACATAATCTTGCAAAACTGAATCTGAGCAGAAAAAAAAGGTGTTCCTGAGTCTGAAGGGTGTACTCAGGGGCTGTGCACCCCACATGACGCTTGCCCCAACTCTACCCAGGGCGATGTGATGCCATGCACTGCTCCACATGGCTCACTGCAGAACAGCGCTCTTCTGGTACTGTGTCCATATGACGCAGCGACAAAAGAGCGCCTTAAAGCCGCTATAATGCCCTTTCAGTCTAGTTTTAGATCTGCTTTTAACCTGTTCACTCTGATAGATGAACTTTGCTGGCAAAAGGGCAGGGAAACTGTAACCCTACTGTTTCTCTCAGTCCTCTCCTGATATCCTGAAAAAGTTACCTAGCCTGAGGAGTGCAGGTTTCAGTACTGTATTTCAGTGGTTCTGCTCTGCAAGCATAGTCGATAATATTGGGGAATTACTGATTGCTTGAATATTACTGTGGGTTTCTTCACTGTTCTATATTGTTGTTACGTTCCGCTTTCTTTTTAACATCTAATGAAAGTCATTGAGAATCATTGAGATGAGTGAAGTAATTGTTGTTTTTAGCTACCCTCGAGTCAATCCCAACTCATGGATGAGACATCTCCAAAAAACCCTATCCTCTGCTCTGTTCAGGTCCTGCAAATTCATGCTCATGACCTCCTTGATTGAGTCCATCTATCTGGCATGCAGTCTTCCTCTCCTACCCTCTACCTTTCCTAGCATTATTGTGTTTTCTAGTGATCCGTACCTTGTCATTATGTAGCTGAGTATGATAGCCTCAATTTGGTCATATTGGCTTCCAATGAGATATCAGGGTTGATCTGTTACAAGACCCATTTGTTTGTCATTTTGGCTGTCCACAGTGTCCTAAGCACTCTTCTCCAGAACCACATCTCAAAGGAAATGTAGTGCCATAAATATGTTGATGACACTCAGCTCTGCTTATTTTCACTGGGAGCACACAGGTAGTGGAGGTGTTTGTTGCTGATGGTTCTTAGCCTGGAAGAAACTAAATAAATTGAAACTCAGTCCAGACAATTTATCTGACTAGGAAGGTAGACTGTATTGTGTTTGGGATGGAGTTGCAATCCCTTTAAAAGTTCATAGTTTGAAGATGCTGTTACTTACATCCAGCACTGTCCACAGGACATTCATGGTGCTGCATGCCTTTTATTAGCTATAGCACCAGGTACAGAGACAACTGGATCTGGTGTACTGTGTGCAGTATACATGGGTCTTCCTTTGAAGATCTCTCAGAATCTGGTTATCTGTACAAAATGCAGCAAACTGTGTCTGGTTATAAAGTTCCTATACAGTGGGTCCTAACTATCTGCGGGCTTGCCATCTGCAGATTTAAGCATCCTTGCATGGCAAGCCCTGTTGTCTCCAGTGGAGGTATGTGCACGTAGCTGCATTAGCAGCCATCATGCCAGTGTTACGGACAACAGGATTTGAAATCTTGTGTTTTTTCGTATCCATGTAAAGGTCCAGAAAGGATCCTGCATGGATACAAAGGTCCAACTGCATGTATATTCACCATACATGCCATTCTTGCATGTATTGTAACAGGGATGTGTTAGCTTGATGTACATATACTGTGAGAAGACATAATCTTGTTGTTTTGTTCAGTGGATATAATTTGGTGGAGATTCACATAAAACTTCTGCTGAGCTTAGCATTGTCATCTTAGCAATTGAAAGTTGTATCATTAATTGTACCATTAGGAATCATCTTAATTTTTCCTCTAATAATGGCACAAATATATCAAAAGTTATTTTTAATATCCTGTACAGTATGTATTGTAGGGCATCAGGTTAAATTCAGTACATTTTGATGTTGGGGTGTTATAACAACTGTATTATTAAATAGTGGATTTTTAAATTTCTCAGGAAAATGTAGTCTGCATTGATAAGATATTTAGAAAACATGTGATTTGAGGTTTCCCTAATATATACCAATAAAGCATAACCATTTAGTGTTAGACTCCCAAACCCTCCCTCCTCCAATATGTTAACCTGGGTGCTATCTTACCAGATGTTGTCTATCTGGTAAGATAGCACCCAGGTTAACACATTGGACAAGGGAGGGTTTTGCAGTTTCTTTTATAAGTTACTTTTGCATTGATGATATAAATAATATTACTAAATTAAATTCATTGATTTCTCCTCTGTTCTAATGTTAGTGTTCCCAGGAAGACATTGCAAATAAACTAGGGGTTGATATCTCAGCAACAAAAGCTGTACATATAGCAAATCCAAAAACTGCAGAATTTCAGGTAAGTGTGGTAAACTAATTCAGTAACATGTAAAATTTCACATTTGCCTGAAAAGTTAAATGGACTATAATATAAGAAAAAGCAGTGATTTATGAGAGCCTATAAAATGTGATGGGGTATAAACAACATTGCCACCCTAACCCATGGAACTAACTTGCTGGAGAGACTTGGAGCCTTGCAGAAACCCCCCTCTGCAGGCCTCCACAATAGAGAGGATCTCTTTGTAGGCTGGCTGAAGGGGTGTAGTCCATGCCAGCATCCTCAGTGTGCCCACTGGGAGCTCTGCAGGCAGAAAGCAGGCGCAAGTCCCACAAATGGTTGTTGTGCCTTGGAATCCACTGTATCAGAAGCCTCACATACCCAGTCTTTTAAACCTCTCTGCTACTCTAGCCTGGAGGTTGTGTGGTGAAATGTATCCCCATTGCTTGCAATGGGAGATTTTTCAAAAAAGAGAATCTGTTGCCTTGGTGGAGGAAAAGGCCACCCCACCCCATACACACATGCATGCCCCCTGGGTAGCACAAGTTGGGAGGACTGTGGATCAGATTGTAGATTTGCCTTGTCACTCTACACTCTTCCTCCCAAAGGTTGTTAATTTGGTTGTGAATGTAAAGAGCACTTAGAAGGCTTGTGCTATCATTGTTAATACCTGTATTTGTTATTTATTGTTAGTGTTTGAGACAATTCTGAAGATCTTTCATGATGTCTTCTAATCATTGTTCTATGTTCCAGTTAATTTTATCAAATTTTTCACTGGCAAAAGATTTTAAGGCAAGTAAGACAGAACAATTTTCAAACCCAGTGCTGTAAATTTTGGACTTTGCTGTCAGACTCTGGAAACTGCTAAGAAAAAATAGCACATTTACTATGAATGTTCATATTCCACTCTTTCCTATGTTGACATAGAAATCATTTACTGTGTAAATTCCCTTTGTGGCCTACAGGTGGCACGCACGACCCTCTTGCCTGGCCTCCTGAAAACTGTTGCTGCTAATAGGAAGATGCCTTTACCATTGAAACTGTTCGAAATTTCTGACATTGTAGTGAAAGATTCTACCAAGGGTAAGGGAATTTCAGTTTGACACTAATGCTTTAAGACATCAAGAGTATCAGAGAATCCATCATGAGTACAGCACATACTGTAGTTATGGAAAGGTTCCTTTATGCTTGACACTATGGAAGCACTGAACTAGGATGCCGGAGGGATTCAGAAATCTTTATATGCTTCTCATGTTGACCCTTAAACTCTTGGTGCAAGTTAGGATCAAAACATACTGGAAGCCACCCAGCCATTTACATGGGGGTGGCTTCATGATGCTCCAGTGGTGCAGCGTATACATGCCGCACACTGCAGGAGCGTCATGAAGCCAGCTTCCAGCCGTGGTGTGGGCAGTAAAGCCGGCTTTTTGTCACCTGAAAAAGGAGTGGCTATTTGCCACTCTTTTTTTGGGCGGCTTCAAAACGGATTGGGTCTGCGCCAGTGCCCCAATCCACCTTCAGAAGGGGCAGCTTCAAGCTTCCGCTTTGATCCATCTATTTCGCCCCTTATTGGTACAGTGCACCCATTCCCAAGCATACATTGATGAGAATAGATCTCTCCAGTGTCTGGCAATCATCTGCTACAGGACACTATCCTTTATATTAAACTGGATTTTACTGCAAATTTCACAGGGTTATAACATATTTGTAGTTAGCTGATTCCTTTTATTGAGTGAAAATGATTTTTTAATGCAATTAATTTATTTTGAACTACAGATTGAGTCTTTCTTATCTGAAATGACTGGGACCAGAAGTGTATTGGACTTTGGATTTTTGGTGGAGGAGAAATTTGGAATATTTGCTTATACATAATGAGGTATCTTAGAAATGGGATCCAAGTCTAAACATGACAATCATTTATGTTTTGAATACATCTTATACACATAGCCTAAAGATAATTTCTTGCACAATATTTTTTAATAATTCTGTACATAAAACAAAGCTTGTGTATATTGAACCTCGAGAAAGCAAAAGTGTCACTATTTCAGCAATCCATGCAGACAATTTTTGATTTTGGATTATTTCAAAATTCTGGATAAGGGATGCTCAATCTGTACACATAATTTTTCTCTAATTTGTTAAAATATGTTACAGTATAGAACTTCCGGCCTAGTTAATTTGTGGACCTGATTGATTAGAGGTCCCTTGTGAGACTTTTCAGTGCAACATTCTAAAAGAATTAATTCAGAGGGAGAGAATACAGTTGGCCCTCTGTATGCATGGATTCTTTATCCATAGATTCAACCATCCATGGCTTGAAAATATTCAATCAAATATAAATTCCAAAACACCATTGTACACAAGAGATACCATTTTACACAAGAGATACCATTTTAGTATGCCATTGTATTTAATGGGACATGAATATTCATGGATTTTGTTATTCCTAGAGGGTCCTGGAACCAAACCCCAGCAGATACCAAAGGCCCACTATATTCTAAACTCTTAAAAAGCAAAAGCTTAAAGCCAGTGTGGTGCAGCGGATTGAGTGTTAGTTCAGAGTGTTGACTCTGAAACCAGGGGTTGAATCTTTGCTTGGCTATGGAAACTCCTTGGGTGACCTTGGGCAAGTCACTCTCTTTCCATCTTAGAGGAAGGCAAAGGCAAACTGCCTCTGAAATCTTGCCAAGAAAACACCCTGACAGGTTTTCCTTAGGGTTGCCATAAGTCAGAGATAACTTGAAAGCACGCAACAACAGCATCACATTTAGTGGAGCAAAATGGTCCTTTCGGCAGAGTACTATTGGCTTTTCCAGTTGTACAAGCGGTACATTTATTCTTGTGGTGCTATAAGCACATAGTCACTTGTGCAGATGGTTGTGCTATCAGTTGCACAACTGGAAATTGTGCTGGATTCCCTTCTTGTGCATAGTACAGAAGTGGGTGTCTGTGAGCGCATCATATTTTCTGAGATAACATGTTATCATACCTATACAATATTAAGAATATTTTATTGCACTATATAGTGTCACATTTTTATATCACATGTTTTGACAGAATATAAATAATTTTCCAGCAAGCTTTAACCAGCAAGTATTTGTTGGGTTTGCTACTTTAAGATTCCTAAGCTTTATTGACATATTAACTGCTGACACATTTAAAACTAGCCAAGATGTCTAGTTTGTTAGTTGATAACGAGGGTGGACAATTTGTAGTCCTCCAGGTGTTGCTGGACTCTCATCTCCCAGCAGCGCTAGCCATTGTAGTATGGTAAGGAATCATAACATTTGCACAGCAACAACACTTGGATACCACAAGTTGTCCATATCTGTCTTATAAAGAGGTTGAACATCACTTTCATGGGGAAAATAGGCTTAAACTCACAGAGCTTAAATGAACATCAAATAAACTAGATGTTACAACTGCAGATCTGCGTGCTAAAGCACACAGTTCTGCTGTCACTTAGGCCTGTTACAGACTGCCAAAATAAAGCTGCTTCGGGTCTCTTTGGAGGTATGCTGTTTAAATGATGCATGGGTCCTAAGAGTCCGGAGGTCACGCCAAAGCCACACTCCATTCCTAAGCACTGGAGTGCAGCTTTGGTGCAGCTTTGGTGCAGCTTCCGGATTCTTAGGATGCATGCATCATTTAAACAGCATACCTACAAAGAGACCCAAGCAGCTTTTATGTTGGCAGTCTGTAACAGGCCTTAGTATCAAGGAAGTAGGTTTGGATAAATTACTTTTTTGAGCAACAACTGCATTTGATGTTGTACTCCAAAAAGGTAGCTCATCTAAGCTTGATTCTGATTTTAACAGCAAGCAGTGGGTGCCTGATGCTGAACCCTCTCTTCTCAGGCACTTTGCCTTCAGCTAGACACCTACAGCCAAAAAGAGTCCATGAGGTAGGAGAGCTCTTAGGGAAAGGCTGCAGGGAGAAATGCTGAATGTAGTGAAATGTTTCCTCATTTTGCTTTTATGTATTTCTTATTTCTTTTCACATAAAATAATGTTTTAGGTAGTGGGTAAACATTAATCTTGTAATAATGTGGGAAAGATAAGACTTTTTCAAAATGGATGTGTTTTGTGCTTTTTTTTTTCTTGCTAGAGGGCAGCATATACCAGTTTGGTTTTTGTCATTACATTTTTTTGTTTTACAAAAAGCCAGCTATCTGTCCAGCAAATTGCATTTAACAGTATCTTCAGACAGCACTTTGAAGTCTCTATAGTGCATATGTAATTTATGCTAACGTGCTTGGCAGTTCTTTTCTTTGAAAAACAGAACAAATGTATTTTATCAAATGATGCAATGGGTTTCTAGTTAATCAGGAAAAGGTGAGACTTGTCCCTAAAAGTTTAGTTTACCTTTGGCAGCAAATTTTCTGTGTGATGTGTTAGTGAATGAACCTCATGCTCAAACACAGTATTTCAAATCTGTCTGTTGTAATTGTGGAGAAGAGCCCATTAGAGTATTTCCTAATTAAGGCCCAGAGTTTTCACTGTGGAGTTTATCGGGCTAAAGATCCCTTTGCATACTGGATATGTCTGTAAATTCTATGGCTGAACAGTGCAGGTATCTGGGAGAACTCCATGCTAGAACCTTTTTTTAAATGGGGCAGGTAGGATATTTAATTGTGAGCTTCCATGAATTAATTGACTTGATACTGTTTGAGTATAGGTTTACTACTACAGTAAAAGCTGTAAACCTCAAGAGAGAGTTTTTATTAATATTTTAAGTAATATTGCTGCATTGCCTGTTTTCCTTTTCTTTCTTCACAGACTCACCAAAATGTAGATGAAAATAAAGACTGATACTAGATAGGACCTGAAGCTTGAAATGTCCTTAAAACAAGTTTTTACAAAATTGACAACTTGGGTTTTCCCCCTACAGATGTTGGTGCAAGAAACCACAGGCATCTCTGTGCCATCTACTACAACAAAAACCCTGGTTTTGAAGTAATTCATGGGTTGCTGGATAGAGTCATGCAGCTCCTAGATGTTCCACCAAGTAAAGAGAATGGATATTACATAAAAGCAACTGAAGGTAACAAAAGTTTAGATGTCGTTACCTGCCTATGTGAGATAAACACGCAAGTGCTTTTCTTAAAATTATGGGCCTGATTCATTCTTAGATGCTGATCTTTGTTTTTAGGTTCTCAATCACCTCACTTTCAGCACCTTTGAAATAAATGCTGTGATTGCTCCACTCATTCCCCATATTACAGCATACTTCAAACCACAATATGATCTAGAGGTTCTCTTGCTGTTAATTCTAGTTCCCCTCAACACAATTTTTAATAAGTTCTGATTTGCAAGGGGGATGGATGATAGCTACCATGTATACTGATCGCATGGAAAAGCATTTACTTGGAGGTTTCAGCTTGCATCCTAAAAAAGACAAGTGGAAGAAATGTCACACAAGAGGACATTTTAGTCCTCACAGCCCTGTGTATCTCCTACAATTCTTCTTCAGAAGTTTTAGGGAAGTTCCTAAACAATTAGGGAGAAATGAACGTGGTTACCAAGGGAGTAGAGAATGGTTTAGAATAGGGCAGAAGCATAAAGAAAACAAAAATAATGACCACAGAGAACCTACACAAATTTGAATTAGATGAAGAAATACAGTGGATCCTTGTTATACGCTGGGGTTTGGTTCCAAGATCCCCCGTGTATAACAAAATCCGTGTATGCTCAAGTCCCATTAAGTATAATGACATAGCAAAATGGTGTCCCTTATAAAAAATGGAAAATCAAGGTAAATGTATATTTTTTTGGAACATTTTCAAACCGTGTATGCTTAAATCCGTGTATAAAAATTCAGTGTATAAGAAGGGCCGACTGTAGAAATAGTAAAAGAATTATCATACCTGGGATCAAACATTGATAGAAATGGAGACTGCAGCCAGGAAATCAGAAGAAGATTGAGAATGGGAAGGACAACTATGAAAGAACCAGATCCTAAAATGCAAGGATATACAACAGAGCACAAAAGTTAGAATTGTACAAGCCATTGTATTCCTTATTGTCATGTATGGATGTGAGAGCTGGACAGTTAAGAAGGAGGATAAGAGGAAAATCAACTCATTTGAAATATGGTGCTGGAGAAGAGAATTCCATGGACAGCCAAAAAGACAAAACAAATGGGCCCTGGAGCAGATCAGGCCAAAAATCTCCCAAGAAGCCAAGATGACCAAACTCAGGTTGTCGTATTTAGACACATTATGAGAAGGCATGAATCATTGGAAAAAACAGTAATGCTAGGAAAGGTAGAGGGAAGTAGAAAGAAAGGAAAGCCTCATGCAAGATGGATGGACTTTATTAAAGAGATCATGAATATGAGTTTGCAGGAGTTGAGCAGAACAGTGGAGGACAGAGGGTCATGGAGATGCCTCATCAGCAGGATCGCCTTGGGTTAAGATCGACTTGAGGGCAGTTAACAACAAGCAAAAACTTTATATAAATTCTTTCTGGTTGCACAACTTGAGATCCATGACAGTATGTCATCCTTGCAATGGAAGAGACCTTGCTAACAATCCAGATGCCTCCTCCTTTATCATAAGAGTCTATGCATTATTGGTTCTGCAGCATTTGTGGTAGCACCTTAGATATTGGAGAAACATAGCTGTTAATTGCTTTGTGCCACGTCATAGGGAGGTTTAAGGAGTTGTATGTCAAATGGGCAATCAGTAGTGTGAGACCACCGGAGAAATACGGCACAGTGTAGTGTAATTTGAGGTTTGGACTAGGACTCTAGGAGATTAGGGTTCAGATCCTTGCTCAACCATGGAAATACACTGGGTAACTGTGGGCAGATCACACACTCTCAGCCTAAGAGGAAAGCAGTGGCAACCCACTGAATCAATCTTGACTGAATCAATCTTTTTTAAATATAATTTATTTTATTATATAAAAAACAGAGATGGAAGACATACATACATTAATGTAAATCGATAAACAAGTAATACGAAAACTTACACAAGACTCAGATCAAACACAACAATTAACAGTTAGAAAAACAACAAAACCCAAAACCCACCTCACCACAACCCCCCCTTTCTATCCTACACCTATCCTGTAGCACATTATACTGAACAAACATTAAACGACAACAACGAATTGACTTCCTTCCTACCAGTCAGAATCTTAATGTTAGAACTTGGCTAGCCTTTACTATTCCTTTACTAGAGTTGATTACTTTGAAAAGATTACATGTTACATGTTAGACTTATATATCCCAATACCACTGAAGAGAGGTTGGCAAGATTTTCTATTTTAAATTATATGTTGCTGCTTTACCCCAATCTTTTTCAAAGAAGACTATTTCCAATTGTCCAACGACTTTTTTTCATACTCGTTCTTCAATGCTTGGGTCAAGATATCCATGCCCATTCCCTCATATAATTTTAATAACCACTCTTCGTTAGACAGGGTTAATTCACTCTTCCATCTCTGAGCAAAACATATCCTTGTCAGGGAGATCATATAAAATATTGCCTTTTCATCCTCTTTGTTGATTTCCCCCTCCATTATCCCTAATAGGTATAACTCTGCTTTTAAAATTAGCTTTGTTCCCATTATGTAATTGATCAAATTGTTAATCATTCTCCAAAAGGTTTTTGCTTTGGAGCATTCCCACCAACAATGAAAAAACGTCCCTTTTTTTCTTTTTTCACTTCCAACAGTTTTCTTTCTTTGTTTTGTAAATCATAGCCATTTTGTACGGTGAGAGATACCAAAAATACATCACCTTAAAGAAGTTTTCCCTAATACTTTGAGAAAGAGTTAATTTCTTAACATCCTTCCATGCCTTTTCCCATTGGTTTAACATAATTGGATGACCAATACATCTGATCTTTAACTGTTTCCTCCTCCATTTCTAAGGTTAAAAGTGTTGCATAAATTTTGCCAATTAATTTGTCTTTATCTGAATATAAAATTTTATCAAGTTCCATATTTTTAATCTCTGGTTCAAAGCCATACATTTTTGCATCCATCTTGAATCTTTCATAAATTTGCCTATAGGTAAACCAATTGATATTTAAGCCGCCTTCCCCTTCCTTGATTATTGACTGAATCAGTCTTGACAAGATAGGACCCCCCCCCCCCCCCCCATGTTTACCATATGTCAGAGTTGACTTGAAGGCATATAACAACCTAATGATTTTTGTTTGGATCAAAAAGCTTGAGAACAAGAGTTATTAATGTGCTTGAGAACAAGAGTTATTAATGTGCCTTCTTTGAGAATATATTCTTCTGTTTGGAAAGAGGGAGCCAATATCTTAGCCTGATGGTTGTCAAGCAAGCATTAAAATTGTGCTGTAAATCAGTGTAAGGATGCACATTTCTTTGGTTCCTATAGTTCATTCAATATATGTGTTGCAATTATGTGCATCAAATTACTGACTTCAGTTTAGGAAGTCTGAGTCAACCACTGTACATTTGAAATATAAAATGCTTGCTAAGATCTCTCGAATGATCTGAGTCATTCCAGAATTTAGATGGAGAAATAAAGTGTCTGTTTGCTTTATATTCATTCTTGTTCCATATGTGCAGAACATGGATATTAGATCACCTTCTGTTACATTAATACCTAAATATCCATTAAGTTAATCTTAGGGTCATAACCTTTTTTGCCCTTATAGCAACACCTGTGCAAGAATTGCAGATGCTTGAAAATATGGGTGAAATTGTGATGTTCCCCAGGCCTTCGCACTAGTGTTTAGTGTAATTGGAGCCAAGCAATATGCTGAGGGAGAAATTTAGCCCCAAGTGAACAAGCATGTTAAAATTGAACCCTTACTCATTTCTGAAGGTGCATTCTGGCACAATTCAAAATATTGGCTATTTGAAATTTAATGCAGTCATGAAGACTTTTCTCCAGTTTAGGACTCCTCTCCAAAGCTCAGTCTAAATGTTGGGTCCAGACTGAATTAGTCATATTCTAGTCCCACTGGAATCAGTAGTGCAGTTTAGTCAGGACTAAAATCCCACTGATTCAGGTGGGACTAACCATGCCTTACTTAGGTCCAAAACGCACTGCCGAAATAATCCAGTTAAAGACTGCTTTAACTGATCTAATGCTAGGGAACACGAGTCACTAGAAAGGGCAATAGTGCTTGGCAAGGTAGAAGGCAATAGGAAAAGAGGAAGACCACATTCCAGATGGATAGACTCCCTCAAGGAAGCCACCATGGTCCTGAGCCTGCAAGACCTTAGCAGGGCAGTTTATGATAGGGTAACTTAAAGGTCTCTCTTAGGGTCACCAAAAGTTGAAGTTGACTTGACAGCAGTTAACAACAACTGGTGCAATAATCACTGTTACTGAATTTATGCAATTATTTTGCAAATGCAAAAAATGTATTTTAAATTAATTGGGGGGTTTTTGGAAGCTTTACAATGCGATTCCTAATAGAAATACATTATTTGTGGGTTATTTTTGTTAAACCCTTCTTCACCCACTCCCAGCGCCCCCCAGGAGAATAGTTTTACTGTACTCCTGACCCTGTATGAGCATCATACTTGCAGGTTCCTTATATTGTTCAAATAATATAGATATGATTATAAGTTGACCAGTTGAGAGAAAAATGCCTACTGGTTTAAATTTTGAACTCTACTTCTGTATTTATTGAATTGCTCAATTAGTTTTCTTGCTTGATAATGTTCTACTGTACTCCTATTTCTAGCCTCCATTTATTTAATTGAAGGTGTGGTTCTGTGTAGAGAATGCCAGTGACAGTAAATTATAGTGACAGCTTTTCATTTAAGGTTTGGCTGGCAATCAGACAGTTATTACATCAGCTGGAAAATGTGCTGCATGTTTGCATTACCATAAATGAAAAACATCTCTCAGGAGTGCAAGATTAACTTTACTGTAATATAATGAGAATCTCAATGTCATTTGGGACAACCAACTGGTCAGATCCATTGATCAGGGTCTTAGATCTTAAAGCAGGACAAGAAACAACCATTGTAAGTGCCACTTTAAAGGTTTCATGATGTAGTACCTTCTCCATTTGATCCTTATCTGGTTTCCTGGCACTTTGCTAAATCCATGGGCAAAACCAATCGCTGATGTCCTGTCACTCTGTGTGCGTTTGCAGACCAGGGAACAAGGATCCCTCCTTAGTTTGTCTGTTTCTAAATCACATTCCCTTCATAAGGTCCTGTGGTGACCCAGTGTGGTAGTAGCGGCTAAAGGATTGCCAGGTCTACAGTACATCTCAGATTACAAATTCTAACGTTGGCTACAAGATATTTGGTTAGAAAGCAATTGCTGCACCCTGCCATTTCTTTTTGGCATTTTGGCATGTTGGGGATTGATAAGGTTTGTGAGAAATTAAAGCTGCCTTGAAAACAAATTAAAAATCATGCTGTAGTAATAGATTTCCCAAAAAGAAAAACTCAAATTGAAACATTTGTATTTGATTTGTCACACTATGCTCCAGAGTTCATAATGGCTTTTGCGTTACAAATGTGTTGCAGGCTGTTTTAGTCAGGCATTATGCAAACTAAGTTAGTTTTCTGAGCTTTCTTTAAAAGAAAAAAAAAACCCTTTCTGCAAATACTTAATATGTCTTAAAGCCTGAAGAATGAACTGTTGAACTTTCTACATTTTACAGTAACTTGAGATATAGGAACAACTGCAAGTTGGTGACCCATGTTCAAGCTGACATAAGGCCAAGTGTTTACATCAGGGATGGATAATATGCGGGTCCCCAGATGTTGGTCCATTGCAGCTCCTAGCATCCCTTACCCTGCTGGCAAAGGCTGATAGGAGTTGTAGATTAGCAATACTGAGCCACTCATTCCCCTCCCTGGTTTAGCTGATATGTAGGAAGAGTAGAGACAGTGTGGTGTAGTAATTTGAGTGTTAGAAAAGGCCCCTGAGTAGATGGGCCATTCTGGCCTGGGGTGCTCAACTGGGTTGGTCCCCATGACTGCTTCTGCATCAGATGTAGCAGTAGGGAGCTTCCCAGTAGGAGCAACAATGCTGAAAAGTAAGGAGTGTGCAGGGCCGTTTAAACAACCAGGGTTTACTATGGAGTTTCCAGGAAATTCCATGGCAAACCAGGGATCAGATTGATGCAGGGTAAGGGATGTTCACCTCAGGGTCAGACCAGATTCACCAGATCTGCATCCAGTCTGCCAGGACTGGGCTTGGTCCTGACCCCAGGGTTTTGGCTTGTGTTGTGAAATTCAAATAGGATGACACGAGGCTGGGGTGGGGGTGGGGGGTGGAACATATGCAGACAGCCCCAAGAACTTTGGGAAACCAGGATTTGTATCCCTCCTTGGCCATGGAAATCCATCGAGTGACCTTGGACAAGTCACAAGCTTCAGAGGAAGGTATTGGCAAAACCCCTCTGAATGGAACTTGTAAAGAAAACCCTATGATAGGGATGCTTTGGGGTCGCCATGAGTGGGAAATCACTTGAAGGCACAAAACAAAAAAAACGAAGCTAGTTATTTTTCATGCAGTGCCACATACTTCTCTCTTACTAGTCTGAGATAAGGTTATTAATTGTTTGTAATTGGTTCTATGTTATGATTTGAAGACCTACAATGCAGCAGCCTGGACAGTACCTGGGTGGGAAACCTCCTCAAAACTCTAAACACATTCCACTTAGTTTTGTCACTGAAGTAAGTCAGGTATACTCTATTTTAATAGCACACATTAACCATTGAAAGAAACAGTTCCAGAAATTGTTATAAAGGGTTAGGTTTTGAAAACATCTCTCAGTGTTATAAAGGATTAGATTTCAAAATCATCTGAGTATATTCCTTCCTAAATTTGTTTTAATGTACTGAAATTCACTCAGTTCTCCCACTAGAGATCATTTTGAAATGTTTCACAGGTACAGAAGAGTGCTGTATAGCAAACAGAAAGGTCTAGGGAAAAGTAATCAATAAGTAATACATAAGAAAGTTTTAATATCTAAAAAATTCAATAAATGTAGTTACAGTAA